>NC_092634.1:41670469-42025469 GCF_039555335.1 Amphiura filiformis
CCCCTCCCTTAAATTGCTTCATCTTTTTGGATGCTATCATAGGCAAAACTATGTATCAGAGTAGCCCATAGAACAGTGCAGGACTTTCAGGATGGTGTACCACCATACTACAATGTTTTTTGTTCATACCGCCTTGGCACCTAAACAAAACATTTCAGGCCAATGGCGTAGATTTCTTTTTGACAGGGGGGGGGATGGGGTTGGAAACAAATCTTAAAGTATAGTGAAGCCAGCACCTTTTGGCGACAAAATAAGTTATAGTACAAATGCGCCCAAAGCACGCGAAAAATGTTGCTATTTTGAAGCTAATCTGATGAAGTATGGTGCAAAAGTGGAATAAATGCATGTGAAGCGTGCGAAAATTGGCACTTTTGGGGCTGAAGTGGGCAAATATGAGGTTAATGTGGTCAGAAACCCATATTCAGGTAAGTCAACATTGGGGGATGATTGTATGGACCATCCCCCTGGTAAATATTGGGGGATAAATCCATCCCCGGGATCTACGCCTATGTTTCAGGCCTAATATTTCATAACACTTGAGATATAATATAAAAATATGAGCTTTCACCAGTTACCAAATCTGCATTGAAGTATATAGGCGAGGACAAGGCTGAAAATTGGTTACACACTTTTAAAGTTTCAAAACTATCAGTTTGCGTATTATCACAAAAAGGTGTGACTACATATAATTTGTGTGAGTTCTGATGTGAATTTTCAAATTACTTCTTTGAACAAATAAATTCCCTCAGTGCACAATAGCCAAAATAACTACTAGTATTTGGTATATGTTTTAATATGTCGTAACAGACTGCTATTTGTAGTAAAACATTTCTGACAATGCTCACACTGAAAGGGTTTCTCCCCTGTATGAGTTTTGATATGGCGCAGAAGGTTAGCTTTTTGTGTAAAACATTTCTGACAGTGCTCACACTGAAATGGTTTCTCTTTTGTGTGAGTTCTGATGTCTTTTTAGAGTAGAGTTATTAGTAAAATACTTATGACAATATTCACACTGATATGGTTTCTCTTTGGTGTGAGTTCTGATGTGGTGCACAAGACCACCTTTTAGAGCAAAACATTTCTTACAATAATCACATTGAAAGGGTTTTTCTTTAGTGTGAGTTCTCATGTGGCTCACAAGGACAGATCTGTAAGCAAAACATTTCTCACAGTGCTCACACTGAAAAAGTTTCTCTTTGGTGTTAGTTCTGATGTGGTACCCAAGAACACTGTTTTCATCAAAACATTTCGGTGTCTCGTTGATGTTCAAGCAGTTATCATATTGCCACCATAGCTTCCAGTGGTTATTCACATGTCCTTTCAGCTTACCATAGTATGACAAGCTTTTCTGGCAAAACATACTTTTGTATCTACAAGCCTGCACATATTTAATCAGATGTCTGTTAACATGAGTTTTCAATTTGTCCAAAGAATAATGCTTGAGTTGGCAAAATGCACAAGAAAATGGTTTCAAATGTTTCATTGCCATATCTACAATTGTATTTACACAGTGAACTTCAGATTAACCCAACAACATAAAGATGTGTGTACACCTAAAACCCACCATGAAAGTCAATGCTAGCAAAGATGTCCTTGAGTGGAACAGCAAGTACTCCCAGACCACAATCCTGTCTCGCTCCAGGCTCTCCTTTCATTGATGTTCAACTGCAGATATATGTATATCAGTGGATCAAACTACCTGAAACATTAAAACAGCAAAATGCTTGATATTATATTGCTTGTTGCATTCCTTAGCAGATTGAAACAGAACTGAAATTTAATTAGGTCAAATTTGTTAGATTATTAAAAATTGAGTTATCTGCAGGGTGTTTTGGGTATATAATCACCCTTCATTTTTGCACCCTTTATATTTTAATAAAAGCACAATAAAATGTTATGTGAACTAATTCCTTAATTTTTGCAGGGTACGTATGTTAGTTCATTGAAGTACATTTAATAAATTCATGTTAAAATCAGAATTCGAAAAACATTGAGGGCGTCCTCTTTAGAATTAGCAACAAGGAATGAGGAATGAGGACACGATGGCTCAATGGCTACGGCCTTGGACTCAAAATCTGAGAGCTTGCTCGACGTGTATGGGTTTGAGTCTCTGTCCCACCACCATGTTGCGCCCTTGGGCAAGGTACTTTGCCTCGCTTGCCTCATCCCACCCAGGTGCAATGGGAGGCTATTAGGCATAGTCACAGTCATTGTACTGATAAACCTTGCGCCATTTTAGGCTGCAAACGTGGTTCTGACATATTCTAATGATGGCGGAATAAATGTAGAGCCATTTGAGGCTGTTTACGGTATAAAGTACTATAAAAATATCTACATTTATTTTTTTATATTTTACAATATTGCTCTAAAGGTTTTTTCCCAAAATAAATATGACAGTGCATAGACACCGAGTTGTAGCTTTATGCTAGCCCCCAGCAAGCCTATGGTCAGTAAAGCCTATACATGCACAATGTACCCCAACCATGCCAACTCACTCGTGATTGGGTAGAATCTTTTTAAATTGTTGTATCCATGGTTGTGCATTCACGTTGTTTAATTTTTGTTTTGTTTTATTTAATGAATAAATAGCACCTACAATGCTATAATAAACCCATTGTATAAACCACAATGCTATAATAAACTCATTGTATAAACCACAGAAAAATAACATTATGTGCAAGATGTGTAACCGTGTCATTTATAAGAATCATAGGAAAATAATCTGCAAAGATTGTTCACGGTGGCAACATATATCAAGTGTGTCAACATGGGCACAACAGAGTATAAAAACTTCAAGAACGGAAATAAAGAGTGGTTCTGCCAGGATTGTGCTGCTCCATGTGGTAAATGCCGCGATCATGTTTATAGAAACCACCACAGAGCCGTTGGACCTGTGACAAATGGTATCACATTGAGTGTGTCAATATGGATGAAACTACCTACAAAGACTAATCATTCCTTTGAGTGGCATTGCCAAGACTGTGAATCTAGTCCAAACATTGATAATGTGACAGACTCCGCTGCCATACCAAATATCACCGGTACAACCAAAAATGCACCTCACCAACGCCAGCATGTCAAAAGATCCAGAGTTAACAAGACCAATTCTCTGAAAATGTTGGTGATCAACTTCCAGAGCATCAACAACAAGTCAGCAGATTTTGAGCAACTTATTTACCATCAGAGACCAGATATCATACATGGTACAGAAACATGGCTGAACCCAGACAAAAGTAGTTCATAAGTATTTCCTGACAATTACACTGTGTACAGGCGTGATAGACCAACATAATCATGGTGGAGTTTTGTTTGCGTGTAAAAAGGAGATCATAGTCACAGAGAGAAAGGACTTGGAAAAAGACTGAAGTAATCTGGAACCAACTTGAATTACAAGGTCGTTAGTCCTTTAATAATCCTGGAAACTGTGTACAAACCTAGGCACAACGATGAGTCAACAGTGGACAAACTCGGTACTACCTTGAATGAGATCAGCAGAAAATCCCTGAATAGTAATATAATCTTATGTGGCGATTTCAACCAAGCAAACATTGATTGGGTAAACTTGTATATCATCAAAACATTAATATCAGCTTGCAAGTCAACAGCTAACAAATTCCTGAATGTTGCCATAGAACACGGTCTTGAACAGTTGGTAGACAAGCCAACAAGAGGAGGAAATATCCTCGACTTAGTATTGACCAACAACGGACATTTGTGACCATCCACATCAAAGCGCTCGTAAAGTCGGCCCCTGGTCAATTTTGTTTTCTTCCGTGTTTAGAAAATATATATCATAAGCTTTACAATGATATATCATTTGACTTCAAACGATATCCAGAAGTGGAGTTATGGCTTGTTAAACTTTGCTCCTTCAGTAAAAAGGTACATTATTTTGGTGCTACAATATATCTCTTTTTCTACATTGCTGGTATTAAATATCAAATGGTCATAATTGGCGGTCACTTCAAATCATCCCCAAGTCAACGAGGTTCAGGAATGTCCTCTCATTGTTAATTGTTGGTTAACCCACCACTTGAACAGGATTTAGCCAAAGCAAACAAAGACTAAAACTATTAACTATAAGTATAAGCTTATTATCCTCTTCAACAATAGGATTAAAGATTGGTACTATGACTGGACTGAAATGAGAAACTTGTAGGACAATTATTAGGTACATTATGAATACAAGCTTTATGCACATTTTGGACTGTAACTCGAAATTCAATTTGCCGACTTTACGAGCGGTTTGAGATGGATGGTCACATTTGATCAGTGATGTATCAGTTGAACCAGGTCTTGGTGACCATGACATGGTTTCTGTCAATCTTGATTTCAAACCAAAGAGGAAGAAAGTGAACAGAAGAAAAGTTTACATCAGGCAAAAGGCAAACGAAGATGGAATTAAAGGAGTATTTCGTGATCCTAGTATCCTCTTTTTATGACATTTTTCAGTACATATCCACGAAAAAAGCATATTCCCAAAATTTCAGTTGATTCCGATTTTGCGTTTGCGAGTTATGCATGATTATGTGTATTACACTGCTCCATAGACAATACGTTGTAATTTCGTTCTGGTGCACCAGAACGAAATTCAAATTTCACGATATCTTTGCTAAACGAATTAATCTGCAAGAAATATTTTGTACATAAACATTATGTAGCCAGAGGTTTACAGTGATATAAAAATCTCAACTTTTTTTTAGAAAAGTGGGGGGATGAGGCTGTGGATCACGAAGTGCCCCTTTAAGAAAGACCTACGTAAATTCCAGCAGAGTTACGGTGAAATGGAGAAAGCAACTGTCCAGGAGAAATGGGATGCCATTGAAAATGGAATTAAAACTACAATGGACAAATGTGCCCTCCAAGATGAGTTCGCAACGCCGTGATCTTCCCTGGTTTACAAGAAAGCACAGGCGCCTTACAAGAACTAAGAAAAGGTTTTATAATAAAGCCAAAGCATCTGGACTGAAACAAGACTGGGATGACTACAAGACTATCCAGAAAACAGCTCGCAGAAGCCTTCGGAAAGCAAAGAGTGTACATCTCTGAGAACCTCACATCTAACATCAAAGAAAACCCCAAAGCTTTTTTGGTCATTCATTAAGTGATGAGGTATGGAAATCAGCTTTAAACGTGCAATAAAGTCATAAGCAATGCAAGTGAGAAAGCAGAAGCGTTAAATGATCAGTTTGCAAGTGTCTTTACGACATACCATCTCTTGATCACAGTGATTTCGAGAAAATCCCAAGACTCATCATCAGTCCTGATGGAGTTACCAAACAGCTTAAAAACCTTGCCCCAGGAAAGGCACCAGGTCCTGACCAAATTCCGCCATGGTTTTCTGAAAATTGGCGCAGAAGAACTGTCACCAATCTTGACAGACTTATTCCAGTGCTCTGTGGACCAAGGCGTATTACCTCACCAATGGCGAACAGCTAATGTCACAGGCATTTTCAAGAAAGGGGAAAAAAGCAAACCAGAGAATTACAGACCAGTCTCACTAACCAGCATCATTTGCAAAGTCTTGGAGCATATCATACACTCACACACAATGAAACATCTGGAAAAGCTGGACATTCTAGTCGACAGTCAGCATGGCTTTAGGGCAAAGAGGTCCACTGTAACACAACTCCTCCAGACAACTCATGATCTGACTACCAGAGGAGGGTGATACAACTCACCTTGCAATATTAGACTTCTCAAAAGCCTTTGATAAGGTACCACATGAGAGACTCCTGATGAAACTGCACTACTATGGGATCAGAGGCCAACTACATCATTGGTTCAGGGTTTTCCTAACTCAGCATACCCAGCAAGTAGTTTGTGATGGAGAGATTTCAACACCTAGATCCGTCTTGTCGGGAGTACCACAGGCCACAGTATTAGGCCCTCTCCTATTCCTCCTGTACATAAACGACCTGCCATCTGGAAAGCAGAGTCTGTTTATTTGCAGACGACTGCATAGTGTATGCAGCTTGTAAAGATGAAAACTATATTAGAGTTCTTTAGGAAGACCTCAACAAACTAGAGAAATGGCAGGACAAGTGGACAATGACTTTTAATCCATTGAAGTGCTCCACAATACAGATATCATACAAGAAGGACCCTCTAAGTTCAACATTTACATTTTGTGGTCAAGAGCTCCAGCAAGTAGACTCCCATCCATATCTTGGTGTTGAGATTGACAACAAATTGACATGGAGTGTGCACATGAAGAATACAATCACAAAGGCCAACAGAACTCTAGGATTTCTGCGAAGAAATCTATGGTTTTGCAATGAGGAAGTGAAGACCTATACATAAGGGACTGGTTGGTATCGAGGGAAAACACTATCTGACGCCAGCAAATAACACAAGGACAAGAGGAAGTTCCAGAGACTGTACACAAGACTGGATGTTCACAAGGGATCATTTTTTGTCCACAATGTAGCTGATTGGAATGAGCTCCCAGATGAAGTTGTGAATTCACCAACATTGGAAGTCTTCAAGCAGCGCCTTCATCATTAGTTTAGCACCCATTTTAGAAATTTACGTCTTGTTTGCACAAGTTCGTCATTTTATTAGTTATGTGCGGAAGTTGGTGAAATGCAGAGAGTGCACCCTGTCCTGCCGAAACAACCGATACTGATACTGACTAAGCCTGAAGTACTTTAATTACAGTAAAATTTAGAGTTTCCAGTGGAATAAGAATAGCCGCACTTTGCCCATACCATTCATGTGGCCGGGTGAAAGGACAGTATAAGATTTTGGGCTTATATATATCTCCTCTGAACTTAAATTTACAGATTCAAATTTAAACAGCAAAAATGCTGTTGATTTAGATGATACAAAGCAATTGATGTGAAGCTAACTAAAGATTCTGAACATAGGAAACATTGGCATATACATGTCGGTAACACCTACCATTGGCAATCTGACTTCATATACCACTTTAGGCGATATTTGGCTATTATATCGACAATGTCGGATTTAAAGGAAAGGGCTCTGTCAGCAAAATAGCCAGGGGCCCAATAGTAAGGAGTTAAGGCATGCACAGACTCTTTTGCAGGGGAAGGGGCAAACACTGAGATAAACTGCTTGCAGTTTCATACTAAAAGTAAAAAGTTGATATGCGTACACATTGGGTACATTTAGGGGGCATGGCCTGTTGTAGGTGTACCAGTCCTCATAATGGACCATGAGTCCTTTGTAGCTTTAGATCTAGCCTTTTCAATGTGATGCCACTTGTTTTTATCATTTGGGGCAGTGGGGCCCCATGAACTACATGTATTTGGCCTATTTGTGTATTACTTAATGCTATTTTATTGGCTGAGAAACATAACAGTTAGTATTCTCAGTTTATACATTTGGGCCCCTGGGGCCCTTGACCTTTGACATCTGACTTGGGCAAAAATGCACATCTTACGGGTAGGGCCCATAGGTGTGCCACATAGCTGAATATATACAAGGGGCAGTCAGTATGTTTTAAGAGTTGACTCGTGACGTCATATGTGGATTGTTTTCATGGCATTTCTCAATGATTACATAAACACTGTACCTTTGTCTTTCAAACAACACATGCAAAAATTATATCACACATGAGTCACCTAATGAAATTGAGTCGTTTTTGTTAAGGGAAATAAGAGGCTGAAATGAGGTATTGTTGTATTTTTTATATTTTCTCTGGAATTAAAGAATGGAGAACACTGCCTTTTGGAACAGAAATAGAACACAAACCACCAGTTTATTAAAACATGTTAGTTGGGCTGTTAAGGTTTTAGTTTATTTAAAATGCATGGTCAAATATGTCTTATTTTTGACAAAAACAAGGCTTTTCTTTCTCTAAAAATCTTGATACATGTATTGCCAAAAATAGCACAAACATGGAAATTTAAGGTTTTTTGCCAGTTCTGTTGAATAATCTCTAAACATTAAAACGGGAGTCTCCCTAGAAAATATTTGAATCTGTGATTAAAATATAACTGTTATTCTGCCATTGTTACATTTATACAAAATGTAGTGGTACAGAGAGAGCGGCCATCGTTTGAATGAGAAATTTATTTTCAAAACTTTTCTGTTCATTTCAGGTTGAGATCATCCATAAAAATATATATATTTAAATTAAAATTTTCATAGCATTTTGTAATATTTTAGGCCATATTTACATGGAATTTTGCCATTTTCGTGCATTTCCACCATGTTGTATCGGTCATCCTACCTACGCATGTGCAGATTATTGTTTGGTTTGCACCTGTTATCATCGCACTGAGTACCAACTCTCACATGTGACCAGTCATTGTATTTTAGTCTGTTTCATTTTGGAGATAATTAATGTCATTTGTAATAACTGCTTTTTCATTTTCGCCATTTTTGCAGAATAATTTTGCTTCCATTCAAGCCCTGAAGTTGTTGAAGTTTCCAGACGTCCCATATCCACCAAAGTTTAATGGCAAGTCTCATATTTTACCAAATGCAAACTGGGGACCTAGTGTTTATTCCTGCCAAAAACTAGCCATATGCATCCTGTACTTTTGCTGTTCTCGGACATTTTAAACATGTGTCTTTGCTGTAATTTAAAAAGGCCCACCTTTTTGTGTGATTTGGCAGTGTCCCTAGTCTATTGATTTTATGCTAATGCTGTTACGTAATCATGTGTATGATATAATTTTTACATGCGTTATTGAAAGACAAAGGCACAGTGTTTATGTAATCATTGAGAAATGCCATGAAAACGATCCACATATGACGTCACGAGTCAACTCTTAAAACATACTGACTGCCCCTCGTATATAAAGTAAAATATTCAGTTCATATAGAATATTGTCTTTAACACAAAGATAAATAAATGAACTAAGTTTCCACACAATGTTCAACACGGTTGTTTGATGGGATATCATTTATTAACTTTTTTAACAAAACAGTATTATAATGTTCAATTCTAGACCTGAATAATACCAACAGCTATCACACTTATAAACTGTATATATATTTTGTAGCAATTTTTAACATAGATTTTCGTTTCTATATAAAATTATTCATCTTTTTCTACTTCTTTGTGGTTATTTTAATTCTATAAACTGTATATTTGTGTGCAAATTGAGGGCGCTATTTACATATATTTTAAATTTAAATTAGCCAAATAATATGAGTTATTCATGATAAAAAGCTTTTGAAAATTTCCTTGTCATTTGTTAGTCTGTTTGCTGATGTTCTAATATGCCTTTTTTGAAGTATGGCGGGCACAAAAGGAGAGGGCGTACTTTGGTTTGAGTTAACCTTTATATGCTTTCTCATGCGTCACTCTCTGACAAAAGTTTACTCAAACCAAAGTATGCCCTCTCCATACTTCAAAAAGGCTTATACCATTTTACAAGTGCCTACCCCTTGTAAAGATGCAAAACAAGATTTTAGATTTATAGCCGTAAGCGCCATCATTGTTTACCTTTTCAGTTTTACATGCCATCAAACAACCGTGCCAAGTTTTCTTTACAAGATGAATCCTGAATTTAGAGCAAGAAATTACACCAAGAATATAAATCAAGAGAAAAGTTTCCAAAAGAATAAATTATATACAAAGCCTATGTAACAAGCTCTCAGGGGCTGCGCAATAATTATGAGCCCTGGGGGAGGGTAAAATTGGGGGGCAAGAAATTTTTGGCGAGTCAAAAGGGGGTAAGCAATTTTTGGCAAGCCGAGCGGGGCAAGCGATTTTGGCACACATTCATGAGGCTCCTTTTTAATAAAACGCACTAAAAAGGCTTAGGAAAACAGTACGGACACACTTAAATATGCAAATTTTCCTGCTCGCTGCACTTGCAACATGTATAAGGACCATTTAAGGTTTGTAAATTGGGATCCAAAAAATTTGGCATGTGCAAGGGGGGGCAAAGAATTTTTGGCAGGCCGAGAGGGGGGGAAGCGATTTTTGGCGAGCCGTTTTGAGCCCCGGGGCTCATAATTATTGCACAGCCCTCAGATACACACAAAATAGTGGAAAAGCTACCAAATTAAACATTATGTCTTTATAGAGTTTTGGAATTAAATCTAATACTGGAACTTACTTTTTGCAACTATTGCGACGTTGCGTCTGGAACCACCAGACTTCATCAGGCAACTGACCCGTTGGACTGGTCACGTGATAGACGGCGGCTAGGTATCGACCCGATGGCCCGGTCCCATGCATGAGATAAATTGAAGCGAGTCCCCTTTCTTGTTCAGTGACGGTTGCTCAATGCGTTCCCAAATGGCTTCTTTTATGCCTCTCCTATGCCATTGTTCCTCCTTGTCAAGAATCACGACTTCCTCGTTCTTAATTGAGTGTCCAGTGTCCTTTAAATGGAGGTAAACAGCAGAGTTTTGTGCTTCGTTGGTACTTGGTCTCCTATGTTGACCAATGCGGGTTTTTAACGCCTGTTTGGTTTCTCCAACGTAAGCCGCAGAGCAATCGGTATCACCGCACACAACCCCATACACTAAGTTTGAGCGTTTGTCCTTCGGTTGCTTGTCCTTCACATTCACAAGTTTCCCGCGAAGCGTGTTAACTGGTTTGAAGGATGTTGAAATTCCAAAGGATTTGAAGTGGTTCTTCACGCGTTCCGAGATTCCCGAAATATATGGTATAGTTACGCTGGGCTCTGTTGGTTTGACCACTCGCGCCTCGGTCTTTGGCTCTTTACTCTTGGTGGCTTTGAGAAAGGCCCAGTCCGGATAACCACAGTTATTAAGGGCTGTTTTGATGTGGTCCTTTTCCTCGGGAACTTGTTCAGAGTCACTTATGATGGTATCAGCTCTATATTGGAGAGTTCGAATTACTCCTAACTTGTGTACGAGTGGATGGTGGGAACCCAACTGAAGATAATGGTCAGTATGTGTGGGTTTCCTATACACCTTAGATGTCAGGGTACCATCGCTTTGAACAGATATCAAGCAGTCGAGAAATGCAAGGGTATTGTCTTTGCACAGTTCTTGGGTGAATTTTATGTTGTCATCCACGCTATTGATGTGTTCGAAGAACCCGTCGATTATGTCTTTATCTCAAACACATAGTAATTAAAGGTGTTTTCATCTCAAACACTTTAATTCAACTATTCATTTATGAAAATCTATATTAATTACATTAGGTAATATCACTGGCAATTTCAATGTTTTATATCTAATATGCTCCAAAGGGTTATTTGTGTACATTAAAATTAATCAAATTTTGGAATTCTGAATTTCATGGTAATGTATTTGACTGTAGGAGTAAGGGACTTTCAAATATTTGAAAGTACTTATCAAAAGGGGTTTATTTGATCAATAATTGACAGTTGAACTATGATAATCCCTTTTCAATCCTGTGTAAGGCAGGAAAGTTATTAGCCCATTCCTCAGAAAAAAAATACTTTATCAACAAATCAATTCCCTCACTACACATAATAGCCAAGGTCACTATTTGGTATGTGTTTTAATATGTCGTAAAAGACTGCTATTTATAACAAAACATTTCTGACAGTGCTCACACTGAAAGGGTTTTTCTTTAGTGTGAGTTCTGATGTGGTGCACAAGGCCACTTCTATCAGCAAAACATTTCTGACAGTGCTCACACTGAAAGGATTTCTCTTTGGTGTGAGTTCTGATGTGGCACACAAGGCTAGCTTTTTGTTTAAAACATTTCTGACAGTGCTCACTCTGAAAAAGTTTTTCTCTGGTGTGAGTTCTGATGTGGCGCACAAGGACACTTCTATCAGCAAAACATTTCTGACACTGCTCACACTATTGGGTTTCTCTTTGGTGTGAGTTTTGATGTGGCATACAAGGCTAGTATTTTGTGTAAAACATTTCTGACAGTGGTCACATTGAAATGGTTTCTCTTTGGTGTGAGTTCTGATGTGTCTTTTTAGAGTACATTTATCAGTAAAATACTTTCTGTAGTGTGAGTTCTGATGTGGTGCACATGCAAGGCCACTTCTCTCAGCAAAACATTTCTGACAGTGCTCACACTGAAAGTGTTTCTCTTTGGTGTGAGTTCTGATGTGCCACACAAGGCTAGCTTTTTGTTTAAAACATTTCTGACAGTGCTCACTCTGAAAAAGTTTTTCTCTGGTGTGAGTTCTGATGTGGCGCCCAAGGACACTTCTATCAGCAAAACATTTCTGACACTGCTCACACTATTGGGTTTCTCTTTGGTGTGAGTTTTGATGTGGCATACAAGGCTAGTATTTTGTGTAAAACATTTCTGACAGTGGTCACATTGAAATGGTTTCTCTTTGGTGTGAGTTCTGATGTGTCTTTTTAGAGTACATTTATCAGTAAAATACTTTCTGTAGTGTGAGTTCTGATGTGGTGCACATGCAAGGCCACTTCTCTCAGCAAAACATTTCTGACAGTGCTCACACTGAAAGTGTTTCTCTTTGGTGTGAGTTCTGATGTGCCACACAAGGCTAGCTTTTGTTTAAAACATTTCTGACAGTGCTCACTCTGAAATAGTTTTTCTCTGGTGTGAGTTCTGATGTGGCGCACAAGGACACTTCTATCAGCAAAACATTTCTGACACTACTCACACTAAAAGGGTTTCTCTTTGGTGTGAGTTTTGATGTGGCATACAAGGCTAGTATTTTGTGTAAAACATTTCTGACAGTGGTCACATTGAAATGGTTTCTCTTTGGTGTGAGTTCTGATGTGTCTTTTTAGAGTACATTTATCAGTAAAATACTTTCTGTAGTGTGAGTTCTGATGTGGTGCACAAGGTCACTTCTCTCAGCAAAACATTTCTGACAGTGCTCACACTGAAAGGATTTTTCTCTGGTGTGAGTTCTGATGTGGCGCACAAGGAAACTTCTATGAGCAAAACATTTCTGACAGTGCTCACACTGAAAGTGTTTCTCTTTGGTGTGAGTTCTGATGTGGGACAAAAGGCTAGCTTTTTGTGCAAAACATTTCTGACAGTGCTCACATTGAAATGGTTTCTCTTTGGTGTGAGTTCTGATGTGTTGTTTAAGACTACCAGACCTTGCAAAACATTTCTGACAGTGCTCACACTGAAAAGGTTTCTCTTTGGTGTGAGTTATGAACTGGTACAAAAGGCTAGCTTTTCAGAAAAACATTTCTGACAGTGCTCACACTGAAAGGGTTTCTCTTTGGTGTGAGTTCTGATGTGGCACACAAGGCTAGCACTTTGTGTAAAACATTTCTGACAGTAGTTACATTGAAATGGTTTCTCTTTGGTGTGAGTTCTAATGTGTCGTTTTAAAATATAGTTATGAGTAAAATACTTCTGACAATATTCACACCGATAGGGTTTCAATTTTTCTAAGTTGTGAATTCCAATGTGGGACAAAAGGTTACTTTTTTGGGCAAAATATTTCTGACAGTACTCACACTGAAATGGTTTTTCTTTGGTGTTAGTTCTGATATGGTTCACAAGGCTATAATTTGTTGTAAAACACTTCTGACAATATTCACACTGATATGATTTCTCTTTTGTGTGAGTTCTGATGTGGAGCACAAGACTACCTTTTAGAGCAAAGCATTTCTTACAATAATCACACTGAAAGGATTTTTCTTTAGCGTGAGTTCTCATGTGGCTCACAAGGTTAGATCTGTAGGCAAACCATTTCTCACAGTGCTCACACTGAAGTTTCTCTTTGGTGTTAGTTCTGATTTGGTGCCCAAGAACACTGTTTTCACCAAAACATTTCTGTGTCTCCTTGATATTCAAGCAGTTATTACATTGACACCATAGCTTCCAGTGATTATTCACATGTCTTTTCAGCTCACCATTGTTTGACAAGCTTTTCTGGCAAAACATACTTTTGTATCTACGAGCCCGCACATATTTAATCAGATGTCTGTTAACATGGGTTTTCAAGCTGTCCAAAGAATAATGCTCAAGTTGGCAAAATGCACAAGTAAATGGTTTCAAATGTTTCATTGCCATATCTACAATATTATTTACACAGTGAACTTCAAATTAACCCAACAACATATAAAGATGTGTGTACACCTCAAACCCACCATGAAAGTCAATGCTAGCAAAGATGTCCTTGAGTGGAACAGCAAGTACTACCAGACCACAATCCTGTCTCAGTCCAAGCTCTCCTTTTATTGATGTTCAACTGCAGATATATGTATATCCGTGGATCAAACTACCTGAAACATTAAAACAACATAATGCTTGATATTATATTACTTGCAGCATTCCTTAGCGGATTGAAACAGAACTGAAATTTAATTAGGTCACATTTAATTGTTAGATTAAGATATTGAGTTGTCTGCAGGGGTGATAGAGGAATATGATCACCCTTCATATATGCACCCTTTATATTAATATATTTTAATTAA
Organism: Amphiura filiformis; assembly: GCF_039555335.1. Lineage (NCBI taxonomy): Eukaryota > Metazoa > Echinodermata > Ophiuroidea > Amphilepidida > Amphiuridae > Amphiura > Amphiura filiformis. The sequence goes on from NC_092634.1 coordinate 41,684,768, forward strand.
AGCACAACAAAATGTTACAGCACATAATTCCTTATATTTTTGCCGGGTATGTTAGTTAATTGAAAGTACATTGAAATCATGTAAAAATTAAAATTTCTAAAATATTGAGGGTGTCCTCTTCAGAAGAAGCAATATACAATATTGCTCTAATTGCTAGATATACCCACAAAGGCGAGAAAGTACCCAATAAACTTGGGGTTTATTGAAAAGGTGAGGTAGCCAATTAAAAAAGGTGAGGAATGGCAAGGTTGAGATAACTGATTAAGTCTTGCTCAGATACTGGACAAGTTTGGCAAGGAAAGGCAAGGAATGGCGAGGAAAAGCTAGGTACATCCAGACCTGCCACTGACATTTTGAATATAAATAGCACCTAATTAATCTACACTATTGTTATCATGTTGACTCAAATGGCGATAACCTTTCTGGGCTCTCTGGCCGAGTCTAACAAAATTGCTTATGACCAAATGAGTTAACATATGATGCAATCTTGGGTATGTGCTGCACGCAATATCGCACACATTTGATCTGCATGTGTGCAGCACCCTCAAGACCTGCACACATTCTCTTGTTGTATGCTGAATGCCTGCAGCGCACCATCTGGACACTTCCCTGCATTTGGTAATGTTCCAAATATAAGTCTCTATAGAGCCAGGGTTTTGAGATGTAAACATGGAAAGAAAAAATTTGTTTGCCATATGCCTTCCAGTGGGATTTTTGGGGTGTGTCCGTCGGTCGGAGATCTTTTTTTTTTTTAATGACTCACTTAGCATATAATATATGTTGAAGCCATATTAAGCAGTTTTTAAGCAATATCACAAGTTATACACAAAATATGCTTTATTTTAGCAATACACAATCAGTGTTGAAGCATATTGCTTAAAGTAAATCAACTATTAGCAATATAAATATTTTAAAGGTCCAAAAGCGTTGGCCTGGTCAACTGGCAGGTTTGTGCAGGAACTAAATACCAACAATTGCTAAATGTTTATACTAGGATTTGGGCAGGTTGTCCTTACATATCACTATGTTCTTTTAGATGGTCAGGACCTTGGCGAGTTGGACACTTTTATTATCATGGATTATGTTATGCCATAAAATGCTGAGCTTGTGTAACACTATATTATGAATATATCCAGATGTGCTGCTAACCCTTTAAGCAATATATTGTTAACTGCATTAATGTCCAGTAGCAATTAAAACTAAATAAGAAATATAAACATTTCAAGCAATATACAGTTAACTAGAATTATGCAATATAAAATTAGCAATATAAAATATTAAGCAATATGATCTCAGGGTAAAATAGTGCATTATGGGAATATATTTCCAACTGTCATTTTGAATTGTGATGACTGCAGAAATGATGTAGACTCCTTGTTTTTTGGATGTTTTCAGCTGCGAAATATTTGGTACATAAACATAAAGTAGCCAGAGTATATAGCCAGTGGTATAAAAATCTCAACTTTTTTTGAGAAAAGTGGGGATGAGGCTGTGGATCACGAAATGCCCTTTTAATTGACATACAAAAAGAATATTACATCATCTGATGTGTGCACAAAATATTGCTCAAAGTCAGAAGGTAAAACACTATAATTAAGTTTTCCTGATTAGATCTAAAGCATGTGTTGGATCACATTCATTCTTCCACTGATGTAGTACATGCTAGTGGCGTAGCGTGGTCATTGTAGGGGGGTGGCCCTGACCCATTTTTTGGCAATATGGGATTTTCTAAATTTTCAGATCAATTGGGGAGGGGATGTGCCGTAGCTATGATGCTACGCCACTGATACATTGCAAGTATGCTGATGCGTTAATTTGAAGCTCACAAGGCGTAAAATGTGAAAATTTGGGTACGAAACATGGGGGGGGCAACAAGTTCAAAATGCATGGCATATGGCATGGCCCCATACTTTTACTTGTACCATATATAACAATATACATCTAGCTAATTCATTTTACACCAAATCTTGGTGCCAAATATATTTCAAGTTGAACCTCAAACATTCCACTAGCTGTTTCATATCTACAGTAATTAATGCAGATGTAGCCATATATAGTCAAGGCAAAAAGGTAAGCTGAAATAGACCACAATAATCCTCAGAACTGGTGATGCGGAACATTCCTTCAATTAAGCCATCAATCAATATAGCACAGTACATTACATTGTTAAAATCACCTGCAGCTTTCGGTAAGCTTAAGCAATAAAGCCTAACAAATATTGCTTACAGAAAATATTGCTTACACGAAGCCTAAAAATATTGCTTGAGTATGCCTAACGTAAGCCTTATTTGGACAATTTTGTACCTTAAATATTGCTTATAAGGCATACAGTAAAATATTGCTAAAATATAAGCAATATACAGTTTGTTATCATAAGCAATATATTGCTTCTTTGAGTAAGCAATATATTGCTTCTTAGCGTAAGTAATATATTGCTTATTTGTGTAAGCAATATATGCCTAAATATCAGCAATAAGGCCTTGAAATATTGCTTAAGTATGCCTAAGGTATATGCCTAAGGTATGCCTTGAACATTGCCTATAAGAAAAATGGATACAAAGCTTTGAAGCCTTTATATTGCTAGGTATATTGCTTAAATATATGGCTTAATTTTTGGTAAATAGGCAATGAACATTGGTCATGTGGAAAGATACATCAATACTTCACTTCACTTCAGACCTTCAATATGCAAGATACGTACGCCATAGAAATTGATTTAATTCGAACAACTGCATATACTTACAGGCATAAGACCCCAAGTTTATTGGAAACATTGATACAGGAATGGACAGTTATAAATGTTATAGTAAGTTTACAGTAATGATTTTCTTCTTAAGAAAAATGTTGTTGGTCCAATTTAGCTTTGAAATGAAATTGATATATAGACACAGAAAAAGTAATAAAAAACCATTAAAATTATAAACTTTAAAAAAATGTAAAAAGGCCAACCCTGATTTTGGCCAATTTTGGGTCAGTCAGTGGAGGGCAAGCAAACATTTTTTTTTTTTGCCTTACATCAATTTTATCGAGATAACTGCAAATGCAGCATGTGAAATTTTCTGTTTCATACTAAAAGTACACATTAGGTTCATTTTGGGGATAAAGTCCTTTAAGCAACTCATACATGTCCACATATGGGCCATGGGTACTTTGTAGTTTTCGATCTATCCTTGTTAATGTGATGCCACTTATTTTTATCATTTGGGGCCGTGGGGCCGTGGGGCCCCATGACCTACATTTATGGACCTATTTGTGAATGTATTTAATGCCATTTTATTGGCTGAGAAATAGTATTCACCATTTATACATTTGGGCACCTGGGGCCCTTGATCTTTGACCTCTGGCTTGGACCAAAATGCACATCTCTGGGGTAGGGCCCTAGGTGTGCCACATACGAGGCCTGAGACTTTTCAGTTGTAGAGCTACCCAATGCACCTTCAAACACAACCAGCTTTAACTTATCAAGTGGTGAAAGCAAAAAAACAAAAACAAAAAACAAGGGATCCTGTAAGCCAAAATAGCAAAGGGCCTTGCTGATAGTTTAAATCTGCCACTGCACCTAAGGTGGTTTATATGTCAATTCAGCAATTTGATGTGTATTATGCAAGATGTTTTACTTTAGTAAAACCTAGATACGCTTATGCGTATACTGATGCATGGCCCTGATCGTAACCGTCCTGGCTGAAATCCAGAAATGACGTCGTTGTTCTGGTGCTGTAACTTTCGGGTAACGCAGGAGGAACATGCCTTTTGCAAACAAAAGTCCCGGCCCCTTTCCAGCGAAAATACAGCTTATTTAGCCAATGTGAACATGGGGTCATCACCAGAAATATTTTCCTATCATATTGGACTAACACGTCAGGTATATGGTATTTCACAACATAACAGGAATGGAAAGAAAAGTGGAAATGTTTGTTTGTTGGATCTTTGACCAAACGACCAGTTCTAATGACGTCACTATGCAAACAACATAGTGGTATTAATAATTAATTAGGTAAGTCCAAATATGGAGGTATCCAAAATTCCTCCAAAAGTATACAAATTAGATGTTCGACGAATCAGAATACGATCAGCCCACCTCCAAAATTATGCAAATGAGTTGAGGCGGTTATGTGAACATGTACAGTGGTTTGGCTCTTGTGTATACAGACCTCTGTGGTATTATGTCATATATATTTTTTTTAAACCTGAGGTACTAACTGACTTAACATACCACTTTAGGTGATGTTTGACTTTGTATAGATCACCTAAGACAATTTTAATATAAAAGTGCCATTTTGGAAAAAGCACAATTTGATGACAGAACTGCAGAACATCATTTCAAGTACCTGAAAGTGTATATAAATTTAAAGTAAAAATTCATCTTAATATAAATAAATGAGTTTCAACACGATGTTCAAGTTGACATGATTTATTTCCAGAAATTAACTTTTGCTACAGAGATTCATGAACAAGTTTTCGCTGTAGGATCTTCTGGTGAAATGAATAAAAATGATACTAAAACTACAATTTTAAAAAATTCATAAATGCGTAAATAAGGCGCAAAAATACGTATCATGCACTATCATGTTTTACAAAGTGAATTTTGAAGCAAGAAACTACACCAAAAAAGTTTCCAAAATAACATAAATTATATATATATACAAAGCCTACATGTATATACAATGCAGAAGCTGTCAGACATACACACAAAATAGTCAAAAAGGATACTTAATTAAACTTCATTAATGTCTTTATCTTACACACTATTATTTATACATAGTAATTAAAGGTGGATACAACTATTAATTTATGAAAATCTTAACTTATTAACTACATATTATAAGTTAGTATATAGTAAATTTCAATGTTTTTACTATTATACTCTATGACTCTTTAGAGTTACTAAATGCATTTTCATATTATATATGCCAAGACCTTCAAAAAAAGTTCAGGTGAAACATGTAACTTTTCAAAATGGCTACCAAATCTGTACTCATTTGGTTTTATTTGTACATATTATTTCCAATTCAAGATGGCATCCAAAATGGCCACCAGAATGGGCCATTTCCAACGAAATACACTATAACAAATATAATAAAATATTATAAAATTAATATTTGTGATCAAAAGTAATACCCAGAGCTGAATCAAATGAGGAGTGTGATTCTATGATTACATTTAACCCCCTGAGTACTACCTGCTGATCTAACATTGCCTCTGATTGGTCAATTACATGATACCTTCACTTTAATTAATTTTAATTTTTGTGTGGTGAATTATTCTAACAATGTTGCTGATTGGGCCAATTGATAATGAAAACTTCTTTTTGGCCAATTGGCAGGTATAATAGTTCTCATAGGGTTAAATTTTATTGTTTAAATTCGCTTTTTATCATGTTGCCTGTACAGCGCTCAGTGGCTTGCTTGCTTACAATGGGCGCTTATAAATCCCTCCTTTATTATTATATTATTATTATTATTAATCATTTGATTTGTCTTTTGTCTTTTCAGGCATGTGAACAGTTTGGAAAGTGCAGTTAAGTTTTGGCCTTGTCATATTTCCTAACAAAGCTGTAGCCTAGTCATTTTCCATAACCTAGCATTGTCACTTTCAGTCACTTTGTGAAGTGACTTTAGCCTAGTCAACTTTCCTAACATAGCTGTAGCCATGGTAACATAGTCCACTTTCCTAACATCTAAATACCGAAAATTTGTTTCCAAGAATGGTTGCTGCAACCTTTTACTTGATCTGAATCTGAGGTACAGCTTCGCATATAAACACATCACAAGAAATAAGTCCCTCTCTCAACATTTCATCGTAACATCGTAAGGTAAAATTTTGTACCAATAAAACTAACTTAGAAATCATTATATTTCTGTTTACTGAGTGTTGTGTGAAAATGAAATATTTTCATGACTTCATGGCTAAATGAGCACAAATGGAAGACAAAAACTGCCCTATTCGCCTATTGCACGGTTCCACCATGATGCATGGAGAGCCTCGAACTGGCATGACATGAAAGAAAGAATTTAATACAGAACTTTAAGCAATATTTATATGTCTTGTTTAATTCCCATTCATGCATGCTGCCAGATCGAGAATCTCCTTTTTGCAGGCATGAGAATGGCTTTAGTTGAAAAAGCAGGAAATTAATTGCAAGCGCAGTGAGTTGTTCTTCGGGAGTCCAGGGGGCGCAGTGCCCATGGCGGGGGCATATATCATAAAATGAGCTTCAACAGGTCTGGAACCACTAGCGAACTTTTTAAAAATACCTCGCCGATGGTGATATTTTGGGCATCTGAAAGGATACTTTTTCAGGCTTTAGCGTGGAATCAGAGGTCAGACCTTACCCCCTCCCCCCCCCACCTCCAAATTTTATTTAAAATTCACATTGAACTCAAAGACCACAAATTTTGAGGCCAAAAAGCCGGATTTCCGGCAAAAACCGTAAATTCTCATGCCTGCTTTTGTCTTCCATTTATGGGGATCATTCACCCATTTTCACACAACACTTAGTAAACAGTTATTATTTATAGGTACAAAATTTGACCTTACGATATTATGACAAAATGGTGAGGGGGACTTGTGATGTGCTTAAAGCCCAATCGGCATTATAGGTTTTTGAGAGCAGTTTTGGGACACTTTGAGCTCTGACATATCAGGAAAATTGCTGTAATTATTATTCATTCATTTATTATTGCAATAATGTTATCATCAACAATATTTTAAATAATTGATTTATGAAATATTCATATTTTTAAACAATTTTATTCTATAGGGATCTGGATTGAGCGTTTTGAGCATTTCGACAGTATTTTTTGTGGGACATGAGAGCACATCAGACATTGAATTGCATTCTGAATACGAAGAATCTCTTTCTGATATCAAATAATTTTCATTTTTTGAAATTCACGATATGATACAAATTTTATGACAAATTATTACAATTTGATATTTTCACATTTTTGATATATAACAGTCCTCGAAGTAAATTTTATAAATCTAATGATATATTCTTAAAGTGTATGTAGCTGGGTGAAAAAGCCGATGATCAATTGAAAATTTTGACCTTTCATATTGAAGATATGGATTTTTTTCCCAAAAAGACCTATTTTTTGGGGTGTGTTTTGGGGAAAAATCCATATCTTCAATATGAAAGGTCAAAATTTTCAATTGATCGTTGGCTTTTCATCCCACCTACATACACTTTAAGTATAAAGCATCAGATTTATAAAATTAACTTCGAGTACTGTTAAATATCAAAAATTTCAATTTTTAATCATTTGCCATAAAATATGTATTACATTGCGAATTTCCAAAAATCAAAATTATTTGATATCAGAAGGACATTCTTCGTATTCAGAATGCAATTCGATATGTCCGAGGTGCTCTAATGTCCCACAATAAATACTGTCCAAACGTTCATACCCCATCCCTTAAAACATTTCAAATAATATTTTATTTGCACAAAGACCTATTTTCCTAATAAGTCAGAGGGCAAAGAGAACCAAAACTGCAAAAACTGTCCCACAATGCATGGCAAATTTGAATGCCGATTTGGCTTATTAACACAAAAATACATCAACTCTCAAAGAATTTCATACACAAGCACCCCAACCCTGAAGTATTTGATCAAACTTGGGTCACATAATTTGAAATGGAATCATTAAAAGTAGTCATCTGATTATTAACACATGGCGTTTTCAACCTCAACTGGAGCATTCTTATATTCCAAGTTTTGGTTTAAATTGCTTCATCTTTTTGGATGCTATCATAAGCAAAACTGTGTATCACAGTGGCCCATAGAACAGTGCACAACATTCGGAGTGGCATACCACCATACTACAATGTTTTTTGTTCATATCGCCTAAACAAAACATTTCAGGCCTAACATTTCATAACACTTGAGATATAAGAAAAATATGAGCTTTCACCAGTTACCAAATCTGCATTGGAGTATAATGGGGAAGACGAGGCTGAAACTTGGGTTACACACTTTTAAAGTGCCAAAACTATCAGTTTGAGTATTATCACAAAAAGGTGTGACTACATGTAATTTGCGTGAGTTCTGATGTGAATTTTCAAATTACTTCTTTGAACAAATCAATTCTCTCAGTGCACATTAGCCAAAATACCTATTTGGTATGTGTTTTTATATGTCGTAAAAGACTGCTATTGCTAGCAAAACATTTCTGACAGTGCTCACACTGAAAAGGTTTCTCTTTGGTGTGAGTTCTAATGTGGTAGACGAGGCCAGCTTTTTGTGCAAAACATTTCTGACAGTGCTCACACTGAAAGGGCTTCTCTCCAGTGTGAGTTCTGATGTGGCTCACAAGGTAACTATTTAGAGAAAAACATTTCTGACAGTGCTCACACTGAAAGGGTTTCTCTTTAGTGTGAGTTCTTATGTGGCAGACAAGGATAGCTTTTTGTGTAAAACATTTCTGACAATGCTCACACTGAAAGGGTTTCTCTCCAGTGTGAGATTTCATGTGGCACACAAGGTTAGCTTTTTGTGTATAACATTTCTGACAATGCTCACACTGAAAGGGTTTCTCTCCAGTGTGAGATTTCATGTGGCACACAAGGTTACAATTTTCAGTGAAACATTTCTGACATTGCTTACACTGATAGGGTTTCTCTCCAGTGTGAGATTTGATGTGACTCACAAGGTAACTTTTTCGAGAAAAACATTTCTGACATTGCTCACACTGAAAGGGTTTCTCTTTAGTGTGAGTTCTAATGTGGTAGACAAGGCTAGCTTTTTGTGTAAAACATTTCTGACAGTGCTCACAATGAAAGGGTTTCTCTTTAGTGTGAGTTCTTATGTGGCAGACAAGGCTAGCTTTTTGTGTAAAACATTTCTGACAATGCTCACACTGAAAGGGTTTCTCTCCAGTGTGAGATTTCATGTGGCACACAAGGTTACAATTTTCAGTGAAACATTTCTGACATTGCTTACACTGAAAGGGTTTCTCTCCAGTGTGAGATTTGATGTGGCTCACAAGGTGACTATTTCGAGAAAAACATTTCTGACATTGCTCACACTGAAAGGGTTTCTCTTTGGTGTGAGTTCTAATGTGGTAGATGAGGCTAGCTTTTTGTGTAAAACATTTCTGACAATGCTCACACTGGAAGGGTTTCTCTCCTGTGTGAGATTTCATGTGACACACAAGGTTACCCTTTTCAGTGAAACATTTCTGACATTGCTTACACTGAAAGGGTTTCTCTCCAGTGTGAGATTTGATGTGGCGCACAAGGTGACCATTTCGAGAAAAACATTTCTGACAGTGCTCACATTGCAAAAATTTCTCTTTGGTGTGTGTTCTGATGTGGTGTGTGAGACCACTTTTATAAGCAAACAATTTCCCATAATAATCACACTGATTAGGTGTCTCTTTGATGTTCAAGCAGTTATTATATTGACACCATAGCTTCCAGTGTTTATTCACATGTCCTTTCAGCTCACCACTGTTTGACAAACTTTTCTGGCAAAACATACTTTTGTATCTACGAGCCCGCACATATTTAATAAGATGTCTGTTTACATGTGTTTTCAAGTTGTCCAAAGAATAATGCTTGAGTTTGCAAAATGCACAAGAAAATGGTTTGAAATGTTTCATCGCCATATCTACTGGCAATTGTATTTGCAGTGAGCTTCAGATTAACCCGGCCAACAACATATAAAGATATGTGTACACCACAAACCCACCATGGAAGTCAATGCTAGCAGATGTCCTTGAGTGGAACAGCAGGTACTACCAGACCACAATCCTGTCTCAGTCCGGGCTCTTCTTTTATTGATGTTCAACTGCAGATATGTATATCAGTGGATCAAACTACCTGAAACATTAAAACAGCAAAATGCTTGATATTATATTACTTGTTGCATTCCTTAGCGGCTTGAAACAGAACTGAAATTTAATTAGGTCACATTTGTTAGATTAAGAGTTGTACGCAGGGGTGATAAGGGTATATTATATAATCACCCTTCATATTTGCACCCTTTATATTTTAAAGCAGAATTTGAAAAACATTGAGGCGTCCTCTTCAGAAGATGCAATGTTACAATATTTTTGAAAGCTGCCTTTATTCAATTGAAATTTCTACCATATAGGGCCAGGGCTATGAGATTGCGAAAGGCAAAATTGGCTTGTGGAGATTTTCATATATTATAATACACTTAAAGCAATAATGTGTGATTTGCATAAAGAATAGATTCCTATTTAAATTTAGTTATCACATTGTCTTTTCTAAAATTTCAAGCCAAACAAATGAGGTAAAAGGAAGAAAATTGCTATTATATTCCAGTGCCTACAATGCGTGTATTAGCTCACCGATCGTTTTACACGTATTATTGCTTAGAGCATCATGCAGCTGGGGCACATATTATAAGACATATGACGAATAGCGATATACACACAATATAATATACGTCACATGATTGAATGAGATAATTACACATCAGCTGACATTCACAAGACGTCTTAGGGGCTGTGCAATAATTATGAGCCCCAAGGGGGGGGGGGGGGAAAATTACCAAACGGCTCGCCAAAAATCGCTTGCCCCCCCCTCTCGGCTAGCAAAAATTGCTTGCCCCCTCGCCCGATCAAAAAATCTCCCCCCGCCAGCACATGGCAAATTTTTGGTATCCCAATTTGCAAACTTTAAATGGTCTAGATATACATGTTGCGAGCGCAGCAAGCAGGAAAATTTACATATTTAAGCGTTTCTGTACGGTTTTCCTAAGCCTTTTTAGAGCGTTTTATTTAAAAGGTGCCCCAAGAATGTGTGCCAACAATTGAATACATGAATCCAAAACCCACAGAAGTCCATGGGAAGTGATTTTGAAAACAAAAACACCTGTGTATCATTTTAATTCCTTCAGTTAGATTTACCTGGTCAATATGGTAAGTTGTATGCGTGCAAATGGGTGGGTTAAACTGTATTAGGTAGGACGATTAGCATCTCAGGGACTTCGTGGGGTTCATTTTAAATTCTGGACTTGGGTGGTTTTTTTAATCATATACTAAGACAATAATGTTGGAATGTGACTACCATTAGTAAGATAATACAAAATAAAGCACACTGTTATGTATAATGTTAATAAGCATTCTGCCATACAATATAAACCACACACTTTCCTTGATTAAACCCATTTTCTTTTCCAAAAGTCACTCTCCAGCAATGAATGTGTTACAAGTGGACTTTTATACATACTGGATTTCAATGAGCGTGTTACAAGACTCAAATCATGGACTTGGGTTGATTCTTTCATACATGCTATTTTCACATGCTCAATAGACACAGAGGATGAATTTGAGTTGTTCTTTCATACATATGACAGGCCTATGTATAGCAACACTTTCCCATGCTTAACTCAATTTGGTCAAAGTATGGACTTGGGTGGCTTTTGTATTCATATATTCAATTGCTTGCCCCCCTTCTCGGCTTGCCAAAAATTGCTTTCCCCCCCTTCCCGTTAGCCAAAAATTTCTCCCCCAATTTTACCCTCCCCAGGGCTCATAATTATTGCACAGCCCTTAACAAGCACTCAATCGGTGAACTCTGAATAAAACTGGAGATCTCCATATTTAATATAAAATCCTAAATTTTACTATAATTAAAGCACTGCAGGCTTAGTCTTTCACATGGTATTTTGGCATTACAATCATGCAAAAAGTAGAAATTCAAGAAAAATTCAGGGTGTCACTGTGGAGCAAATCAAACATGGCATTTCATTCATGAAGTGAGATCAGATTGAAATATTGATAAAATAAGAAATGATAAGTCCTAGCTAATACATGTATTGGACGGTCAAAATTAGCCAAATAAAAAGACAGCAAACGATTAACTCACAATATTTTAATGAAAAATTCAGGTGGTAAACATTTCATAATTTTTACCCTGAAAAATTCCTGTGCCAAAAAACATGGTGAGGGTGTATTGCCTTCTCCTTATTGCAAGTTTAGGTGTTGTATATGCTATATTATACTTTCCACCACATTATGCAGTTAGGAGAAGATCAATAATACTTAATTCCGTTACCTATTTCGGACCTAGTTAAGGTCCAATGCCCTTTAAACTTTTCCCAATGCTCCAATGTATTATGGAATCTATTATAATTATATGTCTTGGGACGCTTTCATCAGGGTAGTGCCCCCACCCTATTTCACCAAACAATGTTGAATATTAAATGTGATGTTGCTCAAGTGCGCCTAGCACTAGTACCCAACATTGACTGGTTGGGAAGGGGGAGGTTTGGGAGGTTATGAAAGGATTTAGGTTGACACCAAAAAAGTGCCATTTCAGCACGTTATAACTTTCAATATATCGTCGGCTGTATTCCATAGTGGCGTATAGTGATTTTTTGTCATTTTTTTGAAAATTGGCACATATGTTTGGGCAGGATCTGCCTGGGGTAATCACAATTTGGGTTTGTTGAGAATTTGTGATGTTGAGTATACTTCTATAGCATGCTGTTTAAATTTGTACTATTCACCAAACAATGTTGAATAATGTGATGTTGCTCAAGTGCGCCTAGCACTAGTACCCAACACTGACTGGTTGGGAAGGGGGAGGTTTGGGAGGTTATGAAAGGATTTAGGTTGACACCAAAAGAGTAGCATTTCAGCACGTTATAACTTTCAATATGTCATACAAAAGATAAGTCATTATATGGCTATAGAAGGAAAACATTAATTTTCTTACACAAGAGTGACAAACATTAAATTTGGCTGATTTCACCACTCACTATTTAACTTTGAAGGCAACCAGTAAGGTACCCCTAATGTGTGTTGTTTTTGTTCATGCATGTGAACATTAATGGCTTGAACCTGCACACCTCATACATGTATGCACAGTTTATCCCTTACATACCCCGTGTCTTGAATAGCTAACGTAGCCTACCAACCCTGTGGTTAAAGGCGCACATAAAAATAACAGATGTGGAAATAGAAGAAGTATTAAAACTGACCAGTAGATATACCAGTTGTAGTCCTACTAGTTCATGGCATATTGGATGGCCTAGGGGAAAGTTAGCCCATATTTGCAAGACTATCCTTGCCTTCAAGGTGAAAGAAACCTATTCATGTTACCCTCTGGCCATGATCTAGTCTGCTGTCAGATTATTCCCAGGGAAAGATAACCTTCCAATATTCCCCTTTAAGAGGCCAGGAAATAATTCCTGGTATCTCATCGTTAGTATGCCTTTTCCTAATCCTGCCCCACATGACAAAGACTATTTACCCCATCTAATCTTGTAATGAGACAGTGGCTGCCGGGACCTTTTTTAGCCTTTTTTCTATAAGCATGCTTGCAGTTGGCTACCAGCCATCACATGATTATAATATGCTTAACTGATTGGTGAGCAAGGTTATTACAATTATTTACGTAAGGGATAAGGTTTCTCAAAGCTGGTTTACTGCTCATGATGTCCCACTGTGTTCATGATGAATTTATTAATTATCTTATCAAAACTTTATCTGCAAGTTATAATTGAATATGAGAGTGGTACTTGTTTTAAAGCTTATCTTGTTTGACGGATACAATCAACTGGTTCCTTTTGCATATTTAGGCTACTGCATATTTCTAGAGTTTCTAGCTGCATGGCAAGTTAATATATAAGTTTTATGGGCATCATGGATGTGATATAGACACAGAATGTGTCAATCTGGACCTGTAGAACACCAAGAATAATAAATCAAAGTGCTAAAAATGCCAAATTTGTTCCCTGGCTTAAAAACCTATATGCAAACTGATGTTTTAAAAAAAATTATTTCCAGAGTCAAGATGTAGATATCATTATGCCTCAAATCACTTTTGTCAAATTAGTGCAGTAGGTTATGATATGAAAATTGAAAGTTGAACAAATTATACACCTGATCCGTGAACTTTGTCTATTTTAAAGACAATTCTTGTTTCAAAAGCACCCAATTTTTGAAATTACCGATTTTCAACACTGTTCTTGGATGCGGATGCGTAGCAAGTCGCATCGAGTGGCCTCCTGATATTTACTTGCATTCTTAGTCAGAAAGCCATGTGTGATTTGCTCCACATCAAAACCCTTTTTTTCCTAATTTCTGAATTTTTGCATGATTATAATGCCAAATGGTGTACTAAAATACCTTGCGAAGGACTAAGCCTGAAGTGCTTTAATTACAGTCAAATTTAGTGTTTCCAGGATCCCAGAATTTATTGGCCAATACACCCATAGAGCTCCACAGTTTAGCGGCTCAGTGGTTTTCTTAAATTTAACCTATTTCGGCTTAAAATTATCAGAAAATGTCATAATTCGCAAAGAATAACATTTAACATTAAAATTTGACCAAAATCATGAATATTAAAATAAGGCTAAAGACTATTTTGTTTTACAAAAATGTATTAAGTTACCATCATGAAAACTCATTCATATCACAAACAAAACCATTTATACTATGAGCGACAAACTACACTAGTTCAGCTGCTATAAAGCAGTGGCTCGATCGCTTTACCCAACCATGCATGTGTCCAGTTGAAAGGACAGTATAAGATTTTGGGCTTATAGTAGGCTCTCCACTGAATTTTAATTTAAAAATTGGGGAGGGGTGTCCATTATGTACCCCTAGCTACGCCACTGTCCTACACGTCGGACTATGCACATCCTTGGTTAGGGGCACCCGATTCACTTTCGCCCCAGGCACCCTGGCCCAAAGTTATGCCACTGGCTTTACCCATCATGCATGTGGCCGGGTGAAAAGACAGTATAAGATTTTGCACTTTAAGTAGAATTTAAACAGCAAAAACGATGTTGATTTAGATGATACTTGGCAACTGATGGTGAAGCTAACTTTTGATTCAATCTCCCCTGAATTTGAATTTAAATATTCTGAACATAGAAAACATAAAAATGTTGTATAACACCTGAAGTTGCCACTCTGACTTCATATACCACTTTAGGCGATATTTGGCTATCATAATTATATATCACCTAAGCAATGGCGGATTTAAAGGGCCCTGACAGCAAAATAGTCAGGGGGGACAATAGTAATGAGTTCAATTCATAGGCATGCACTGACTATTTTGCAGCGGGTAAAGAGAAAATGCACAGTAACCCTTTAGTTCAACCCAATTATACCTACATTACTGCATACAGTTTCATACTTAAAAGTAAAAGTTTATATGCCTACACTGTAAAGTGTACAAGTCCACATATGGGCCATGGGATGCCACTTAATTATTTTTATCATTTAAGACTGTGGGGCCCCATGACCTACATGTATTTGCCCTATTTGTGTATGTACTTAGGGGCTATGCAACTAGTGTGCCACATAGCTGAATGTGTATATAAATTTAAAGTAAAGTAATAAGTTCATATAGAATTGTCTTTAATAACACAAAGATAAATAAATGAAGTACGTTTCAACACGATGTTCAAATTGACATTTATTTCTAGAAAATTAACTTTTTCAACAGAGATTCACAAACAAGTTTTTGCCGTAGGCTCTTCAGGTAAATTGAATAAAAACAAATACTAAAAGTACAATTTTTACAGAAATTGCTTTAATATGGCTCGAAAATGTGTATCTTTCCGACAAGCACAAAAGAGGTGCGGTCGATAGGCACCATTGCGCTTTACAAGGTAAATCTTGGATTTTGAGCAAGAAATTACACCAAGAATATGGGCAATTCCAAGCGTTACGGAATGATTCAAAATGCCTTCGTACGAGTTTCTCTTTACTGCAGCAGCTAAACATGTACATGTATTATCAACACAAGATGAATAGCATAATGGTAAACGTTTTTGGTATGTGAATGATTAAGGTAGGAGAAACTTTTCCAAACCACCCTAATTTCCTAATTTGCATATATCTTGGGCATCGTCTCTTTATGCCACACTAGGTCACGTAGAGGAATGATGCAATGAGCATTTCGGAATGATCGATGCATTTGAGAAAATTGTGTCTTATATACTTAGCTCATTATGTTAGCTGACAAATATCAATATTTATCACTGCTTTATTTTTATCCGATAATTTATATTGCAAGGCCACATTTCGAAAGTAATATGTCACCATTCTGCTAGTCTAAAATTATTGGAAGTGAAATTTAGCACTGAATGTCAGTCATAGGATGTAACATAACAACTATCGCCATCTATCATTAACCCTAACCGCCTAAGGGCTTTTTGGCGACGGGAAGGAAAGAAGGAAAGAATAAAGAGAGAAAAGAAGGAAAGAAGTTGTTTGCTCTGGGTGGGATTCGAACCGAGACCCCTCGCATGCCAAGCACTCGATCGGCGACACACTTTGCCACGGGTCTTGGGCTTCGCTACAACCAGCGAAACCGTGCCCATATATCACTTAGGGCGATTGCGTCATCACACCACGTGGGATGCATGCACGAACAGCGCATATATCAAGTAGTATTTTGCAGTATTCAGGCGGGTTAGGGTTAAGAAACAGTCATCACTGTTTTTATTTTATCATAAATTTAAACAATTCTTGCAATCCATGAATCCTTATCGCGTTGCAGAATGATGCAAGGGGGTTTGAGGGGGAAATGTCACTTATAATGGTTCAGGCAGCGCTAAAACATCAATTACTGTAAAGATAGTAATGTGCAATACATTTTACAGTAAAACCTCATTATAACGAAATCTGATACAAGAAAAAACCTGTTATAAAGAAGTATTTTTCCAGATCCAAGATCCAAAATTCTTTTGTTATTTATTGTTTTTATACAACCCTGATATAACGAAATTTGGATATAAAGAAGTAATTTCTCTGTCCCTGACAACTTTGTTATAATGAGTTTCCACTGTATAATGTTTTAACCCAAAATTATATTCAAACTGATACATAATGAATTATGCAAAATTCCGCAACATTGCGGAATGATGCAACTTAAATTGGTTGTTACCACCACAAATTAGACTTTTTGAAAATTATTTTTGCTTCATTAGATAGGGATGAATAAATTTGTTTTGCCTTCTAGTTTCGATGAAAATCAACCTTATTTCAAAATTGCAGTGCTATGATACTTTAAAAGGCGTTGCGGAATGATGCTTTTAATCGTAAAATTGGTAGTCAAACAATGCTGACAAGATATATATTATAAAATATGAAAATTTCTGGTGTTTATATTTTGAGTTACTTGTAGACCTCTTTTTTTCCAAAATTATACAGTGCAGAGCAGCTGCTGTGTTTATAGTTTTGCTGCTTTCAGTCAAGAATATGCAAATTTATGCAAATTAGGATGTTTTTTCTAACATTGAACACCATTTCCACAGGAAAAAGTATTTTTTCAGAAAATATAACGATATGAGACTAAAATGACATACTTGACAATTTGGGCACGCTTGCTCGGAATTGCCCAAATAAATCAAGAGAAAAGTTTCCAAAAGAACACAGATACACACAACATAGTGGAAATAGCTACCAAATTCAACTTCATTAATGTCTTTATCTTACACACTTTATACACATGGTAATTAAATCTTTATATTTTAATAACATGTATAACAACCATCATTCTTAAACACTTGAGAATGTTCCTGCAATCTTATTGCAGCTTAACCCATGTGATATGACACAATATCACACGGGGCAGCGCGTGTGCGTTGACGCGATACGCGTACTCGCTATTTGGACCAATCGGAGGCGCACAGCAACAACGGGATTCCTTGCAAAATGTAGGATTTAATTTGATTAAAATTGTATGATATTTTTATTTGAATTGAAGTGTTTAAGAATGAGAATAAAGGTATTGTTTTTAGCCGCTGTCTTGCATCTATCGTCTCATATAACGCAGGCGACATCATTATTTTTGGCGTAAAACTACTTAAAATAATGATGTCGCCCTTGTTATATGTGACGATAGATGCACTCCAGCGGCTAAAAACATATACCTTTATTCTCTAATTATACATTCCACAACTGTTTGGAGTAACCTTAATTGTTGTACAGGTGTTGATATGCTCACTGATTCCACACTATGCAGTTAGGAGGAGATCAATAATTAATTCCGTTACCTATTTCAGACAATAGTCGAGGTCCAATGCCCTTTAACCTTTTCCCAGCACTCCAATGTATTATGGTATCTAATATAATAAACGTATTAAGTTTCAGCTGAAGTTTAATATCACAATTTCAATGTTTTTAATCTTATGCTCTAAGGGGCTGTTTGTGTATATTACTCTTTTTTTAGAGAGTTACCATTATAATAGCATTTATATGTTGCATATGCTGAAACACTATATAAATTTTCAAAATGGCCACCAAATCTGTACCCATTTGGTATCATTAGTATAATTCTTCTCAATTCAAGATGGCATCCAAAATTGCCACCAGAATGGGATATTTCGAACAAAATACACTATAGTAAACATAGTAAAATATTATAAAACTAATATTTCTGATCAAAAGTAATACCCCAGAGCTGAATCAAATGGGGAGTGATTCTATGATTACATTTAATCACTTGATTTGTTTTTGTCTTTTCAGGCATGTGATAAGTTTGGACTAATCAAATTTCCAAACATAACTGTAGCCTAGTCAACTTTCATAACATAACTGTAGCCTAGTTTGGGCTAATCAAACTTCTAAACATAGCTGTAGCCTAGTCAACTTTCATAACATAACTGTAGCCTAGTTTGGGCTAATCAAACTTCTAAACATAGCTGTAGCCTAGTCAACTTTCATAACATAACTGTAGCCTAGTTTGGGCTAATCAAATTTCCAAACATTAACTTTCATAACATAACTGTAGCCTAGTTTGGGCTAATCAAATTTCCAAACATAGCTGTAGCCTAGTCAACTTTCATAACATAACTGTAGCCTAGTTTGGGCTAATCAAATTTCCAAACATAGCTGTAGCCTAGTCAACTTTCATAACATAACTGTAGCCTAGTTTGGGCTAATCAAATTTCCAAACAGCTGTAGCCTAGTCAGCTTTCATAACATAACTGTAGCCTAGTTTGGGCTAGTCAAATTTCCAAACATAGCTGTAGCCTAGTCAACTTTCATAACATAACTGTAACTGTAGCCTAGTTTGGGCTAATCAAACTTCTAAACATAGCTGTAGCCTAGTCAACTTTCATAACATAACTGTAGCCTAGTTTGGGCTAATCAAACTTCTAAACATAGCTGTAGCCCAGTCAACTTTCATAACATAACTGTAGCCTAGTTTGGGCTAATCAAATTTCCAAACATAGCTGTAGCCTAGTTAACTTTCATAACATAACTGTAGCCTAGTTTGCGCTAATCAAATTTCCAAACAGCTGTAGCCTAGTCAGCTTTCATAACATAACTGTAGCCTAGTTTGGGCTAGTCAAATTTCCAAACATAGCTGTAGCCTAATCAACTTTCATAACATAACTGTAGCCTAGTTTGGGCTAGTCAAATTTCCAAACATAGCTGTAGCCTAGTCAACTTTCATAACATAACTGTAGCCTAGTCAACTTTCATAACATAGCTGTAGCCTAGTTTGGGCTAGTCATATTTCCAAACATAGCTGTAGCCTAGTCAACTTTCATAACATAGCTGTAGCCTAGTTTGGGCTAGTCAAATTTCCCAACATAGCTGTAGCCTAGTCAACTTTCATAACATAGCTGTAGCCTAGTTTGGGCTAGTCAAATTTCCAAACATAGCTGTAGTCTATTCAACTGTCATAACATAACTATAGCCTAGTCAACTTCCCTAAGGGGCCATCCATAATTTTCACCATTTTAAGTTATGCACAAAGCATGTGTAAGAGGGGGGAAGGGGTAAAAAAAATTGGTGTGTGTGCGTAATAAAAATGGTGATTTATTTTATGGTATTTTCCAATATTTTGTTCATATCTTAATAACCAATTAACCTAATAAATTGTTTCAATTCGTTATACCGTAACATTATTATAATACGGTATACCAACAGCGATTTTCTCTTCAATATTTAATTTTGAGTCTATTATGCACAGCGGTCATATCTGCTTAATTAATTTCATACTATATGCCTACATAAAGAGCGTTTCCTATCCTGGAGGATGATCAATGGAAGCAAAGAGACGTCCATCCTGAAACTGTTGAATGTATGTAGATTGTCACTATTAGGTGATAAAAGACATGAAGCCTAAAGTTATACATTATACCAATAATATTTTCCCCTTTGATGTGATACCGAGAGGTTTCTGTTGGAAATACGACTAGGATGTGCAACTAATTTGAGGTGCATTGTCAGTCATATTAGTCCAGATTCTGGCTGCATTTTGATTTATTGAGTGCTCATGTTTTCATGAAAATATGGTTTAAGAAAGGACGTTTCTCAATATTTTTCAAAACAATCAGTAAAACATTAATCCAGGATTTAACAAATCAACCTTACCATATAATTATTAGTGGATTTTTAGCGGGTTCGCCGTCGGACAAGTTTAGAACTTCATATACACCAGTACAGAGTATTTGGATATCTATTTATCAGTAGTACTCATGGGAAATTTTTCGCCATTTTATTTGTGCATAACTCCAGGGGAGCGGGGTAAAAAGTTATGCACGCTTTGTGCGTAAGCAAAGATGCCGAAAAATATGGATGACCCCTAACATAGCTATAGCATAGTTAACTTTGCTAACATCTGAATACTGAAAACATATCTTTCCAAGGATGGAATCTGATTTTTTACCCTAACTTATTTTCTGAAGGCACATGTATATATCAACGCATATATAATTAACATGAAAAAACATCAACTCTCATGTACCCCAGCCCCACCCCACCCTGAAGTTTTTGCCCAAACGTGGATCACATAATTTGAACTGGAAACATTAAAAGTGGTCTAGCTGATTATAAAACATTGTGTTTTCTACCTCAACCCAAAAAATAAATTCCATGTTTTGGTTTCAATTGCTTCATCTGTTTGGATTCTATCATAAGCAAAATTGTGTATCACAGTGGCCCATAGACCAGTGGATGACTTTCATGTTGGTGTACCACCTCACTACCACGTTTTTGTTCATACTGCCTAAACAAAACACATTTCAGGCCCAACATTTCACAACACTGGAGTTATGAGAAAAATATCAACTTTCACTTGATTCCAAATCTGCATTTGAGTAAATTGAGAAGGATGAGGCTGAAAATTTGGTCACACACTTTTTAAGTACAACAACTATTAGTGTGAGTATTATCATAATTAGTACATGTATTTTGTGTGAGTTCTGATGTGGATTTTCAAATTACCTCTCTGAACAAATTCCCTCAGAGCACATACTAGCCAAGGATGGTATGTATTTCATAATGTCGTAAAAGACTGATTTTTTTAGCAAAACATTTCTGACAATGCTCGCACTTAAAGGGTTTCTCTCCAGTGTGAGATCTGATGTGGCGCACAAGGTCACCTTTGTGAGTAAAACATTTCTGACAGTGCTCACACTGAAAGGGTTTCTCCCCAGTGTGAGACTTGATGTGTTGCACAAGGTTACCCTTGAGAGTAAAACATTTCTGACAGTACGCACACTTAAAGGGTTTCTCCCCAGTGTGAGACTTGATGTGTTGCACAAGGTTACCCTTGAGAGTAAAACATTTCTGACAGTGCTCACACTGAAAGGGTTCCTCTCCAGTGTGAGATCTGATGTGGCGCACAAGGTCACCACTGCGAGTAAAACATTTCTGACAGTGCTTACACTGAAAGGGTTTCTCTCCAGTGTGAGATCTGATGTGGAGCACAAGTTCACTACTGCGAGTAAAATATTTCTGACAGTGCTCACACTGAAAGGGTTTTTCTCCCGTGTGGGATTTCATGTGGAGCACAAGGCTACCATTTTGAGTGAAACATTTCTGACAGTGCTCACACTGAAAGGGTTTCTCACCCATGTGAGATTTGATGTGGCGCACAAGGTTACCTTTTTGAGTGAAACATTTCTGACAGTGCTCACACTGAAAAGGTTTCTCTTTGGTGTGAGTTCTAATGTGGCGCAAAAGGATATTTCTACCAGTAAAACATTTCTGACAGTGCTCACATTGAAATGGTTTCTCTTTGGTGTGAGTTCTAATGTGTTGTTTAAGAATACCAGACTTTGCAAAACATTTCTGACAGTGCTCACACTGATAAGGTTTCTCTTTGGTATGAGTTCTGATGTGGCACACAAGGCCACTTCTATCAGCAAAACATTTCTGACAATATTCACACTGAAAAGGTTTCTCCTTGGTGTGAGTTCTGATGTGGTACACAAGGCTAGGTTTTTGTGTAAAACATTTCTGACAGTGCTCACACCGAAATGGTTTATCTTTGGTGTGAGTTCTGATATGTCTTTTTAGAGTAGAGTTATCAGTAAAATACTTCTGACAATATTCACACTGAAATGGTTTCTCTTTGGTGTGAGTTCTGATGTGGTGCACAAGACCACCTGTTAGAGCAAAACATTTCTTACAATAATCACATTGAAAGGGTTTTTCTTTAGTGTGAGTTCTCATGTGGCTCACAAGGGCAGATCTGTAAGCAAAACATTTCTCGCAGTGCTCACACTGAAGAAGTTTCTCTTTAGTGTTAGTTCTGATGTGGTACCCAAGAACACTGTTTTCACCAAAACATATCTGTGTCTCTTTGATGTTCAAGCAGTTATTACATTGACACCATAGCTTCCAGTGGTTATTCACATGTCTTTTCAGCTCACCACTGTTTGACAAACTTTTCTGGCAAAACATACTTTTGTATCTACGAGCCCGCACATATTTAATTAGATGTCTGTTAACATGGGTTTTCAAGCTGTCCAAAGAATAATGCTCACGTTGGCAAAACGCACAAGTAAATGGTTTCAAATGTTTCATCGCCATATCCACAATTGCATTTACACAGTGAACTTCAGATTAATCCAACAACAAATAAAGATGTGTGTACACCACAAACCCACCATGGAAGTCAATGCTAGCAAAGATGTCCTTGAGTGGAACAGCAAGTACTCCCAGACCACAATCCTGTATCAGTCAAGCCTCTCCTTTTGTTGATGTTCAACTGCAGATATATGTATATCAGGGAATCAAACTACCTGAAACATTAAAACAACATAATGCTTGATATTACATTGCTTGCTGCATCCCTTAGCAAATTGAAACAGAACTGAAATTTAATTAGGTCACATTTGTTAGATTAAGGGGCTGTGCAATAATTATGAGCCCTGGGGGAGGGTAAAATTGGGGGGGCAAGAAATTTTTGGAGAGCCAAAAGGGGGGCAAGCAATTTTTCACAAGCCGAGAGGGGGCAAGTGATTTTTGGCACACATTCATTGGGTGCCCTTTAAATAAAACGCTCTAAAAAGGCTTAGGAAAACAGTACGGAAACGCTTAAATATGCAAATTTCCCTGCTCGCTGCGCTCGCAACAGGTGTATAGACCATTTAAGGTTTGTAAATTGGGATCTCAAAAATTTGGCATGCGCAAGGTTTTTTGGCAGGCCGAAAGGGAGGGGGCAAGCGATTTTTGGCGAGCCGTTTGGAAATTTTACCCCCATAATCCCCCGGGGGGCATATTTATTGCACAGCCCTAAGAGTTGTATGCAGGGTAATTTGCACCCTTTATATTTTAAAGCAGAATTTGACAAACATTGAGGCGTCCTCTTCAGAAAATGCAATGTTACAATATTGCTCTTTGTTTCCCAAAAAAATTAATAATGACAGCTAGTGCATAAACAGAGTTGCAGCACATTATATTGCACAGAGCATCACGCAGCGGGGGTATATATTATAAGACATATGTGACCGTACAGCACAAATGAGCCGTAAATGTCCTCAATTGTATTCCGAGTTACAGTGTAAAATGGGCATGAAGGTCATATTCATAGGTATTTCAATTTGGTGCTACGTGTATCTCATTAAATGAGGTACACGTAGCACCAAATTGAGGTACCAATGAATACGACCTTCATGCCCATTTTACACTGTAACTCGAATACAATTGAGGACATTTACGGCTCATTCGTCTGTACGATCACATATGACGAATAGCTTAAATACACATAATATATATGTCACATGAGACGTCTTAACAAGCACTCGATCAGTGAACTCTGAATAAAACCAGAGATCTCCAGATTTAATATAAAATCTTAAATTTTACTATAATTAAAGCACTTCAGGCTTATAGTCTTTCACATGGTATTTTGGCATTACAATCATGCAAAAAGTAGAAATTCAAGAAAAATTCAGGGTGTCGCTGTGGAGCAAATCACATGTGACATTATGGCTTTCCATTCATGAAGTGAGACCAGATTGACATTTCAATAAAATGAAATGATTCCAGCTAATCCTAGTCCTAACTAATATATGTATTGGACGATCAAAATTAGCAAAATAAAAAGACAGCAAACGATTAAATCACAATTATTTTAATGAAAAATTCAGGTGGTAAACATCTCATAATTTTTGCCCTGAAAAATTCCTGTGCCTAACAGCCTAAGTACATGTGTATGAACATGAATATGAACGGTGAGTGTGTATTGACTTCTCCTTATTGCAAGTTGTTGCAGGTGTTGTATATGAAGAGCTTAATTCCAAACCGTGATCACAGCCTCTAGGGTCTGTGGCTGAATGAAGTCCACAAACCCATGTATCTGATTTCCCTGTGCATTATTGCAATGGCTTCTGATCACAGCAAGTTCAGGTATTGTAAATATGCTATATACTTTCCACAACTGTTTGGAGTAACCTTTATTTTTGTACATCCAGGAATTGACATCAATTGATGTGCTCACTAACTCCACATTATATGCAGTTAGGAGAAGATCAATAATACTTAAATCCGTTACCCTTTCGGACCTAGTTAAGGTCCAATGAACTTTAGCCTTTTTTCCAATGCTCCAATGTACTATAGAATCTATTATATTAATTATAATCTTTCATCAGGGTAATGTAATTTCACCAAACAATGATGAATAATGTAATGTTGCTCAAGTGTGACTGGTGGGGAAGGGGGAGGCTTGGATGGTTATGATAGGGTTTAGGTTGACACCAAAAGAAAAGAGTAGCATTTCAGCATGTTATAACTTTCAATATCTCATACAAAAGATAAGTCATTATATGGCTATAGAAGGAAACCATTAATTTCCCACTCACTATTTAAACTTCGAAGGCAACCAGTAATCTCTGCTTTTGGCTGTCATGTACCCCTAATGTGTGTTGTTTTTGTTCACAGGCTCTTGAACCTGCACACCTCATATGCACAGTTTATCCCTTACATATACTCCGTGTCTTGAATAGCTAATGTAGCCCACCAACCCTGTGGTTAAAGGCGCACTTAAAAATAACAGATGTGGAAATAGGAGTATAAACTGACCAGTAGATACCAGTTGTAGTCCTATTAGTTCATGGCATATTGGATGGCCTAGGGGAAATTTAGCCCATATATGCAAGACTATTCATGCCTTCAAGGAGAAAGAAACCTACTCATGTTACCCTCTGGCCATGATCTGGTCTGCTGTCAGATCTTTCCCAGGGAAAGATAACCTTCCAATATTCCCCTTTAAGAGGCCAGGAAATAATTCCTGGTATCTCATCGTTAGTATGCCTTTTCCTAATCCTGCCACACATGACAAAGACTATTTACCCCATCTAATCTTGTAATGAGACAGTGGTTGCTAGGACCTTTTTTAGCCCTTTTTTAAGCATGCTTGCAGTTGGCATACGACCATGCAGCCATCACATGATTATAATATGCTTAACTGATTGGTGAGCAAGGTTATATTACAATTATTTACTTTAGGGCGGTCGCTGAGCATAGGAAATATACACGGGATATATCTAAAAGCCGGTTTACTGCTCATGCAGGCCCGTACGCAGGATTTTTTTTGGGGGGGTGCTGATTTTGAAAAAGTGGACTTTTTTCCAAGGGGGGGCAATTTTGTGGAAAGTGGACTTTCTTCCCCAAATTTGGACCATTTTTGACCAAAAAAGCGTAAAAAAATGATTTTTTTGCTCGCTACTTTTTGTATACTTTGCAAATTTGGGGAGGTGCGATCGCACCCACTGCACCCCCCCTGCGTACGGGCCTGTGCTCATGATGTCCCACTGTGTTCATTTATTAATTATCTTATCAAGACTTTATCTGCAATATGAGAGTGGTATTTGTTTTAAAGCAATATCTTGTTTGACATCATGGATGTGATATAGACACAGAATTTGTCGATCTGGACCTGTAGAACACCAAGAATAATAAATCAAAGTGCTAAAAATGCCAAATTTGTTCCCTGGCTTAAAAACCTATATGCAAACTGATATTTAAAATATATATATTTCCAGAGTCGGGTGTATGTATCATTATGCCTCAAATCACTTTTGTCAAATTAGTGCAGAGTAGGTTATGATATGAAAATTGAAAGTTGATTAAATACACCTGATCCGTGAACGTTGTCTATTTTAAAGACCATTCTTGTTTCAAAAGCTCCCAATTTTGGATGTGGGTGTGTAGCAAGTCGCATCGAGTGACCACCTGATATTTACTTGCATAGTCAGGTAAAGCCATAATGTATGATTTGCTCCATATCAAAACCCTTTTTTTTTAATTTCTGAATTTTTGCATGATTGTAATGCCCAATGGTGTACTAAAATATCTTGCGAGTTTAGAGTTTCCAGGGATTCCAGGTTTTATTGGCCAATTCACCCATAGAGCTCCACGGTTAAGCGACTCAGTGGCTTTCTTTAATTTAACCTCACTATTTCAGCTTCAAATTATCAGAAAATGTCATAATTCGCAAAGAATAACAACATTAAAATCATGAAAAATATTAAAATAAGGCTAAAGACTATTTTGTTTTACAAAAATGTATTAAGTTACCATCATGAAAACTCATTCATATCACAAACAAAACCATTTATACTATGAGCGACAAACTACGCTAGTGCAGCTGCTATAAAGCAGTGGCTCGATCACTTTACCCAACCATGCATGTGGCCGGGTGAATTAAGGACAGTATAAGATTTTGGGCTTATAGTAGGCTCTCCACTGAATTTGAATTTAAAAATTGGGGAGGGTGTCCATTATGTACCCCTAGCTACGCCACTGTCCTACACGTCGGATTATGCACATCCGTGTTCAGGGGCACCTGATTCACTTTCGCCCGGGCACCCTGGCCCAAAGTTACGCCACTGGCTTTACCCAACCATCATGCATGTGGCCGGGTGAAAAGACAGTATAAGATTTTGCGCTGTAAGTAGGATTTAAACAGCAAAAACAAATGTTGATTTAGATGATACTTGGCAACTGATGGTGAAGCTAACTTTTGATTCAATCTCCCCTGAATTTGAATTTAAATATTCTGAACATAAAAAGAAAACATAAAAATGTTGTTTTAACAACATTTTTATGTTAAAACACCTGAAGTTGCCACTCTGACTTCATATACCACTTTAGGCGATAGTTGGCTATCATAATTATATATCACCTAAGCAATGGCGGATTTAAAGGGCCCTGACAGCAAAATAGCCAGGGGGGACAATAGTAAGGAGTTCAATTCATAGGCATGCACACACTATTTTGCAGCGGGTAGAGAAAATGCACAGTAACCCTTTAGTTCAATCCAATTATACCTACATTACTGCTTGCACAGTTTCATACTAAAAGTGAAAGTTTATATGCCTACACTGTAAGTGTACCAGTCCACATATGGGCCATGGGACGCCACTTATTTTTATCATTTAAGGGGGTACTACACCCCTGTGGTACATTTGTGACTATTTTTGCATTTTTCTCAAAAAAATAATAACACACTGGTTACAAAGGTTATGTATATTATTGGTGCAAGGAATCCAATTACTACACTGTAATTTCAGTGACTCAAGAGAAGCGGTTAAGTATATAATGATAGTAAACAAGGTACATCCTAGCTGTACCTTATTTCCAATCATAAATAACAAACCGCTTGTATTGGGTCACTGAAATTCCAGTGTAGTAATTGGATTCCTTGCCCCTATAATATATACATAACTTTCGTTATTAGTTTTTGAGAAAAAATAGACACAAATTTATTGAGGGGTGTAGTACCACCTTAAGACTGTGGGGCCCCATGACCTACATGTATTTGCCCTATTTGTGTATGTACTTAGGGCTATGCAACCAGTGTGCCACATAGCTGAATGTGTATATAAATTTAAAGTAAAGTAATAAGTTCATATAGCATTGTCTTTAATAACACAAAGACAAATAAATGACGTACGTTTCAACACGATGTTCAAATTGACATTTATTTCTAGAAAATTAACATTTTCAACAGAGATTCAGCCTAGTTTGGGCTAATAAAACTTCTAAACATAGCTGTAGCCTAGTCAACTTTCATAACATAACTGGAGCCTAGTTTGGGCTAATCAAACTTCTAAACATAGCTGTAGCCTAGTCAACTTTCATAACATAACTGTAGCCTAGTTTGGGCTAATCAAACTTCTAAACAGCTGTAGCCTAGTCAACTTTCATAACATAACTGTAGCCTAGTTTGGGCTAATCAAACTTCTAAACATAGCTGTAGCCTAGTCAACTTTCATAACATAACTGGAGCCTAGTTTGGGCTAATCAAACTTCTAAACATAGCTGTAGCCTAGTCAACTTTCATAACAGAACTGTAGCCTAGTTTGGGCTAATCAAACTTCTAAACATAGCTGTAGCCTAGTCAACTTTCATAACAGAACTGTAGCCTACAACCTTGGCGAAAAAGGTTGCCACACCTGAGCGTTAATTGGCCAACATCCTTCCCCGCTCCCCTATTGCAATGTTGATTTGGACAAAATCGTCATCATTTCTACATTACAGTCTCCCAACATTGGAAAATGGGGGGTGGGGAAGGGGCAAGTGTAATCTGAATGTGCATTTGCAACTATTATACAAAATAATACGGAACTATCACATATTTAGCTTCAATTGCGTGCTTTTAACACCAGAACGTGCTGGTGTGGCAACGAATTTCCGCCAGAGTTGTAGTTTGGGCTAATCAAACTTCTAAAAATAGCTGTAGCCTAGTCAACTTTCATAACATAACTGTAGCCTAGTTTGGGCTAATCAAACTTCTAAACATAGCTGTAGCCTAGTCAATTTTCATAACATAACTGTAGCCTAGTTTGGGCTAATCAAATTTCCAAACATAGCTGTAGCCTAGTCAACTTTCATAACATAACTGTAGCCTAGTTTGGGCTAGTCAAATTTCCAAACATAGCTGTTGCCTAGTCAACTTTCATAACATAACTGTAGCCTAGTTTGGGCTAGTCAAATTTCCAAACATAGCTGTAGCCTAGTCAACTTTCATGGCTAGTCATATTTCCAAACATAGCTGTAGCCTAGTCAACTTTCATAACATAGCTGTAGCCTAGTTTGGGCTAGTCAAATTTCCAAACATAGCTGTAGCCTAGTCAACTTTCATAACATAACTGTAGCCTAGTTTGGGCTAGTCAAATTTCCAAACATAGCTGTAGCCTAGTCAACTTTCATAACATAACTGTAGCCTAGTTTGGGCTAGTCAAATTTCCAAACATAACTGTAGCCTATTCAACTGTCATAACATAACTATAGCCTAGTCAACTTCCCTAAGGGACCATCCATAATTTTCACCATTTTAAGTTATGCACAAAGCATGTGTAAGAGGGGGAAAGGGGGTAAAATATTTTGGTGTGTGTGCGTAATAAAAATGGCGATTTATTTTAGGGAAAAAAGTGAACATTTATGGTATTTTCCAATATTTTGTTCATATCTTAATAACCAATCAATCTAATAAATTGTTTCAATTTGTTATACCGTAACATTATTATAATACGGAATGCCAACAGCGATTTTCTCTTCAATATTTAATTTTGAGTCTATTATGCACAGCGGTCATATCTGCTTAATTAATTTCATACTATATGCCTACATAAAGAGCGTTTCCTATCCTGGAGGATGATCAATGGAAGCAAAGGGGCGTCCATCCTGAAACTGTTGAATGTATGTAGATTGTCACTATTAGGTGATAAAAGACATGAAGCCTACATAAAGAGCGTTTCCTATCCTGGAGGATGATCAATGGAAGCAAAGGGACGTCCATCCTGAAACTGTTGAATGTATGTAGATTGTCACTATTAGGTGATAAAAGACATGAAGCCTAAAGTTATACATTATACCAATAATATTTTCCCCCTTTGATGTGATACCGAGAGGTTTCTGTTGGAAATAAGACTAGGATGTGCAACTAATTTGAGGTGCATTGTCAGTCATATTAGTCTAGATTCTGGCTGCATTTTGATTTATTGATGGCTCATGTTTTCATGAAAATATGGTTTAAGAAAGGATGTTTCTCAATATTTTTCAAAACAATCAGTAAAACATTAATCCAGGGTTTAACAAATCTACCTTACCATAATTATTAGTGGATTTTTAGCGGGTTTGCCGTCTGTCAAGTTTAGAACAGTTCTAAACTTGTTTAGAACTTCGTATACACCAGTACAGAGTATTTGGATATCTATTTATCAGTAGTACTCATGGGAAATTTTTACGCCATTTTATTTGTGCATAACTCCAGGGGGAGGGGGGTAAAAAGTTATGCACGCTTTGTGCGTAAGCGAAGATACCGAAAATGATGGATGACCCCTAACATAGCTGTAGCATAGTTAACTTTGCTAACATCTGAACACTGAAAACATCTCTCCAAGGATGGATGCTGTAACATTTAACTTTAATCTGATTTTTTACCCTAACTTATTTTCTAAAGGCACATGTATATATCAACGCATATATAATTAACATGAAAAAACATCAACTCTCATGTACATGAACACCCCCAGCCCCCACCCCACCCTGAAGTTTTTGCCGAAACGTGGATCACATAATTTGAACTGTGGAAACATTAAAAGTGGTCATCTGATTATAAAACATTGTGTTTTGGTTTCAATTGCTTTGTCTGTTTGGATTCTATCACAGTGGCCCAATGAACAATGGACGACTTTCACGTTGGTGTACCACCCCACAACCATGTTTTTGTTCATACCGCATAAACAAAATGCATTTCAGGCCCAACATTTCACAACACTGCATGGAGTTATGAGAAAAATATCAACTTTCACCCAATTCCAAATCTGCATTGGAGTAATTGGGAAGGATGAGGCTGAACATTTGGTCACACACTTTTAAAGTGGAAAAAGTATCAATGTGAGTATTATCATAAAAGGGTACATGTAGTTGGTGTGAGTTGATGTGGATTTTCAAATTACCTCTCTCCCTCAGAGCAAATACTAGCCAAGGAAATTATTTGGTATATATTTCATAATGTTGTAAAAGATTAATTTTTCTAGCAAAACATTTCAGACAATACTCACACTTAAAGGGTTTCTCTCCAGTATGAGTTCTGATGTGGCGCACAAGGTCACCTTTGTGAGTAAAACATTTCTGACAGTGCTCACACTGAAAGGATTTCTCCCCAGTGTGAGACTTGATGTGTTGAACAAGGTTACCCTTGAGAGTAAAACATTTCTGACAGTATGCACACTTAAAGGGTTTCTCCCCAGTGTGAGACTTGATGTGTTGCACAAGGTTACCCTTCAGAGTAAAACATTTCTGACAGTGCTCACACTGAAAAGGTTTCTCTTTTGTGTGAGTTCTGATGTGGTTCACAAGGCTCTGCTTTCGAGCAAAACATTTGTGACAAATCTCACACCGATAGGGTTTCAATTTTTCTATGGTGTGAGTTTCAATGTGGGACAAAAGGTTAATTTTTTGGGCAAAACATTTCTGACAGTACTCACACTGAAAGGGTTTCTCCCCAGTGTGAGACTTGATGTGTTTCACAAGGTTACCCTTGAGAGTAAAACATTTCTGACAGTGCTCACACTGAAAGGGTTTTTCTTTGGTGTGAGTTCTGATATGGTTCACAAGGCTATTATTTGCAGTAAAACACTTCTGACAATATTCACACTGATACGGTTTCTCTTTGGTGTGAGTTCCGATGTGTCTTTTGAGATGGCCATTTGTTATAAAGCGGTTCTGACAGTACTTGCACTGATACGGTTTCTCTTTGGTGTGAGTTTTGATGTGGTGCATCAGATCACTTTTATAAGCAAACACTTTCCCACAATAATCACACTGATTCAGTGTCTCTTTGATGTTCAAGCAGTCATTACATTGGTACCATAGGATCCTGTGGTTATTCACATGTCTTTTCAGCTCACCAGTGTTTGACAAGATTTTCTGGCAAAACATACTTTTGTATCTACGAGCCCGCACATATTTAATAAAATGTCTGTTAACATGTGTTTTCAAGTTCTCCAAAGAATAATACTTGAGTTGGCAAAATGCACAAGAAAATGGTTTCAAATGTTTCATTGCCATATCTACTTGCAATTGTATTTATATATACATTGAATTTCAGATTAACCCAACAACATACAAAGATGTGTGTACATCTCAAACCCACCATAAAAGTCAATTCTAGCAGATGTCCTTGAGTGGAACAGCAATTACTACCAGACCACAATCCTCACTGGCTTCTGTCTTTGTCCTGGTTCTACTTGTATTTGTTTCCAACTGCAGATATATCAGTGGATCAAACTGCCTGAAACATTAAAACAACATACATGTAATACTTAGAGGTTAATGACTGCGCATCAATTGTTTTGAGGGTATTGTGTAATATCTAAAGATTGTGCTTTGGAACCGAGGAATATCTCGAGGGGCGCAGCCCCGAGGGATATTCCGAGGTCTAAAGCACAATGTTTAGATATTTCACAATACCCGAAAAATAACTGATGCAAAGTCAAACCTCATTCATAACCGTCACTTTTCACTTTTTTAAATTCAATTTACGTCACATTTTCTTATTTTAATTTGAAAACAGAACACAATTTTAACCTTATCTGTTGTTTTCCCTGAAAAAAATCGAATAGCCCATCAAGGAAATACCGCTAGCGACCTATCACACTAGCACGCAATCATGCGATGTCCAACTACGGCGGCCAGCGTCCGCGTAAATTGTTCGAACGCGTAACACGTCAAGTAACGCGGTCATTGTAGAGCGTATTTTTAGCTACGTCACGAGACGCGGTCATTATACTTTTTCAATGACCTGCATTTATGCGTCCGCATATTTAAAGTCATTATCTGTGATTGGATCGCACTTGCTGCATATATTAATGAGGTTATGAATTAATATTACTGCTTGGTACATTCATTAGCAGGTTGCATCAGAACTGTATTTCATCAAACCATGTTGGTTAGAATAGGATATTACGGAACACTTTGGGTAATATAATTGTGTGACCCTTAAGGGTATCCGTAGGGAGAACACTTTGTTTTACGGCCAGGTCTGGCCAGGTGCATGTTTGTTCGCAGTCTACAGGTGTAACTAGGTTGTTGTATATTCTATAATTTTCCTGGTGTGTTAACTGTGATTACATCTAGACACCAGTTTATTTTTTATTTGAACGGGACCCTAATTTAATGAGAAAAAGCGCCGAAAAAGAGGCCCGGCAAAAGCCGATTTGCAGACAATTTTGTAGCTACAGACAGCTCGTATTCCATATAACAACTACGATGACCACTCAGGGCAAGATGGGTTGATTTATATTTCATCCACTTAGGGTTGGATCGAACAACTCAAAAGGTAAAACTTTAAGGCTGATCATTTTAATTATAAATGTAGTGTGTGTGTAAAAGTATATTTCTCAAAATGGAGGAGAGCGCCTATGACTATTGTCCGTTCTGTCTACATGGTCTATGATAATTATTTTCTTACCGAAATATAGGCCTATTCACTTAACACAGACCACGGTTGCCAAACAAATGAGGGCAAACCGCGGTCAAATCATTGAAAAGTCGCCCAATATTTTTTTTTATCAACCGTTGGTTTCTATGAGATAAAAAACTACCAGAAGTCGCGTAAGCCAATGTTGAGAAGTCATGCAATATTTTTCTTAACCATCAATTGGTGTCTATAGGACAGGAAATTGTCGCGAGGAAAATCTTCAAAACTCATCCTATTGACCTAGGCCTATTACATCGCGGGTTTGGTAACCCTGCAATATATACAGTTATATAACATCGCACCGCATTGTGAGGTGAACGAACTGAATGTTGACATTTAAAACAAGAACTGTCTTTAACCAGACAATGCGGTTGGTATAAAACATAGCGTGTGATATCATGATATCAACTTCAAAATCTAAAAACAAAAGTAAAGAAATAATTTAGGGCGAAATAAATAAACAGCGTACAGCAGGTGCTATCTTGTCAATAATGATAAGAGGAACATGAAAAAACCAGCAGAGAGCATGCACCCCAGTAAAGAGTTAAATAAAGCAAGGAAAAATCATAATGTGCAGAAGGCCTACTTTTCGGATGATATTCACAGAAACAAAAATAAAGAACTAAAGATCTAAAAATAAAAGTAAAGAAAATGAGGGCGAAATAAATAAACAGCGTACAGCATGTGATGACTTGTCAATAACGATAAGAGGAGCATGTACCTCAATAAAGAGTTTAAATAAAACAAGGAAAATCATAATGTGTAGAGGCCTACTTTTCGGATGATATTCACTGAAACAGAAAAAAAGAAATAATTTTAAAGAATTATATATTTTAAGATTAGATAATGAACAATCATACATAAGGGAACAACCCAAAAGTTCGATGAAGCCCTATAAACGAAAGTCCTTTCGTTAGAAGGCTAACCCCCTCCCCCCTCCCCTCTAACGTGTGACAAATATCGAAAATTCCAACCCGTATATTCATATAGGATACAGGGGCCGTCGCTATATGGTGCATGGGGTTATGGAGGGGTGCGACAATGCTAGGATATTGATCATGTTTATGGAAGAAACGAATATTGCATTCTATTTTAACATATTTTCTCATTATCTTTTTTGGCACGGAAAAAAATAGGACTTGCTGGATTTTCAAATAAAAAAGAATGTGGTATGAAACACAAAACGTTTTCGACATCATTCGCCAAAGGTTAGACAAAGTGGTCAGAAAACGTTTAAATGTCGGGTTATATAAAGGGTATATAAACATAGCGTGTGCTATCATGATATAAACTTCAAAATCTAAAAACACAAGTAAAGAAATAATTTAGGGCGAAATAAATAAACAGCGTACAGCAGGTGCTATCTTGTCAATAATGATAAGAGGAACATGAAAAAAAAAACAGAGAGCATGCACCCCAGTAAAGAGTTAAATAAAGCAAGGCAAAATCATAATGTGCAGGAGGCCTACTTTTCGGATGATATTCACAGAAACAAAAATAAAGAACTACGTTAGTACGTTTAAAAAATTATATAATTTGAAATTAAATAATGCAAAATCATACATAAAAATGTGACATGTGTCTGATGATAATTATACACTTCACCAAAAATTAAAAAAATACTTAACACGCGACATAAATAAACAGCCATCTATCAAGAATGACAAGAGGAACATGAAAAAAAAACACCTAATATATGAGAGCATGCACCCCAATAAAGAATTGCTTTAAAATAAAACAATGAAAAATCATGACATGTGAAATGTATGTTGATACACTTATAAATAATACTCAAGGGTGAAATAAAAAAAACACCTTATCTACCGATATTTCCACAGTTAAACATACTCAGTGATCACTTGTACTAAAACAAAAATAAAGAAATACTTCACAAATGATAAGAGGAACACATAAAAAATAAATAAGCGAGCATGTCCCAAAAAAAATTAGTAAAAGATAAAATAATGATAAAACGTACAAGAAGGGGCAAAATATTTGTCGCAAAAACTTATTAAATGCTCATTTGCTCTAAGATATTTTTAAACATTAAAATTGCAAACATTAAAATGTTTGCAATTTACTCCTAGTTTATCATTTATTTATTATTTATCTAGGCTTATATATCTTTTATTTATTTATCTATTAATTTATCTATTTATCAATTTATTTCAATATCATTATTATTAAGTGCCTATTTATAATGATATTTAAATCTATCAACATTATGCTTACGTCATCCAGGAATTATTATCCCACTTGAAATCGCCATATAAAAACAAATTAATAAAGAAATACCCAATGGGTGAAATAAAAAGCATGATCTATCTTTTCAAGAATGAAAAGAGGATATAAAAATATAACAGAGCATGTCCTATAAACATGATAAAGAATTATTTAAAATCGTACAAATGTGAAACATGTAATATGACATATACTTAAGGGATCTGGAATGAGCGTTTTGAGCGTTTCGACAGTATTTTTTTTGTTTAATGAGAGCACATCAGACATATCGAATTGCATTCTGAATACGAAGAATAGGCGTGTTTCTATTGGGACCGTTTACCGGTAAAAAGACGGTAAAGGGATTATTTCTGCTCAATAGAAACTGACCTTCCCCGCTATTTACCGGTAAACAGGGGCGAGTTTTTACGGTAACGTTCCTTCTTGAGGAAGGAAAATAGCGGGGGCGCTTACCGATAAACGCTCAATAGAAACTCACTCCGTTCCGATTGAATGCGCATACAGGGAAGAAAACGGAAGTTGAGTCGCGAAATTGACCTCTGCATCATGAGCTAGCTTATTTACCATCGAGATACCATTCCGTTCGCAAAAATTCTTAGGCCTAATCACATACAAATATTTGACTCACTTGCTATAAATAAAGTAAATGGAAGAAATATTCATAATGCATTATCCCTGCATTATACATATTATGCTAAATATTTAACATGAGTTATGATTTATGACCCTAGTAAAAGCCATGAAATAAAACAACAACAACAACAACATCAGCGGATGAATCCAGCTGTGCATGCGAAAAAAAAAATAGAAATCAACTCGGATCCGCGGCGGTGTGTGCTTCAGAAAATTAGAAAGATTTCATGAATTTAATATTATGTTGTCGATGTTAAATTACTATTCGCTAAAAAGAATTAACTGAAATTAAACTGTGAAAGATGAAATTCCAAGACCTATTTTTTTTATGCTGCAACAATACTGAATACTGAGTACTCACGTCGATATCACTGAGGGGGGTTTCCCAATGGCGTAATTTGATGTACGAGAACGAATGAAAACGCTAATAAAAAACATTATTCTTCAGTCCTCTTTTCTCATGTTCATGATGTTTGCTCCCTCATTTTTAGCCAAACAATTAAGAAAATACTACAATATTAAAATCCACAATGCTTTATGCGATTGACCCGGATTGACCCCAGTGCACGACCTTTCGCCGGCAAACTTTAAGTGTGCTTTAAAGGTGTGTCAATTGACGCTGTTCATCGAGTGTTTACCGGTAAACAACGTGCAATGGAAACTGACCGTTATCCGCCTTTCACCGCTATTTGACGGCGAACAGTTTTACCGGTAAAATGCAGGGGACTCAATAGAAACACGCTAAATGTCTTTCTCATATCAAATAATTTTCATTTTTTGAAATTCACGATATAATGCAAATTTTATGACAAATTATTAAAATTTGATATTTTTCAAATTTTTGATATATAGGGTAAATTGGGGTAAATGGAACGGTGGGGTAAATGGAACGCTGAGAATACAATTCCCTCAATCAAGAAAAAAATTGGGCAACATCATACCGGTGTTCCATTTACCCCAACGCATATACGTTCTGCTTTCGTTTCATACCCCAAGCGTGGGTTTACTCGGTATTTGAGTGGAAGAAAATCTCAAATGTTGTCACTGACCATGAAGTGGTGCTATGGTTCAGTGAACATTACTAATTTAAGGGTACATGATTCCTAAATATTTGAATGTTGTGCTGAGAGTTGTCTTATAATATTGGCAACATGTTTGTTATCTACAATAACATAAATGTTTAAAACAATAAAATAGCAGATTTTAATGATGAAATTATGCAAATTAATATGCTAATTAGCTAATTAATTAGTTTGGTGTTCCATTTACCCCACAACAGATCCACTTGGGGTAAATGGAACACAGTTGACTGACTTCAAATATATATAACATGTTAATATTTTTTTACTAATTGGTTTAATTATTATGAAATTATATACTACAAATAACTAATTCATGGTAGATTAGGCCTCCTATTGATTTTTTAAAAATCTGAAAACTACTTTTTTCTGTTATGAACCGAGAGAAAGTGTATTTTTACGTGGTATTTTACCATGTTTATAAAAAAACATGAAAACAAAATTATTTTTGTTAATCTTTTGTTTAGTCACAAAATATATGTTAAATAAAATATTCTGATGTCTTTTCAATGTAAATATAGCTATGAATATAGGCTCCTTGCAAGTAATGCCCCTTGTTCCAATTACCCATCCCACCGTTCCATTTACCCCAATTTGTTGGGGTAACTGGAACACCATGACCATGCATGTATTTGGACCGATATAAGAAACAAAGCCATAAAATGGGAGTTTATCTGTTAAAACAAGTTGTAAAAACATATTATCTACTTATTGAAACAAACAAAAATCATATATGGATACCCCCCTGACCACAGAAAGTGATTAATTGCTTAAGCGCTCCATTTACCCCAATTTACCTAACAGTCCTCGAAGTAAATTTTATAAATCTAATGACATATTCTTAAAGTGTATGTAGCTGGGAGGAAAAGCCGACGATCAATTGAAAATGTTGACCTTTCATATTGAAGATATGGATTTTATTTCCCAAAAGACCTATTTTTTTTTTGGGGGAAATCCATATCTTCAATACTGAAAGGTCAAAATTTTCAATTGATCGTCGGCCTTTCCTCCCAGCTACATATACAAGAATGTATCATTAAATTTATAAAATTTACTTCGAGGACTGTTATATATCAAAAATATCAATTTTTAATGATTTGTCATAAAATGTGTATTACATTGCGAATTTCAAAAAATCAAAATTATTTGATATCAGGACATTCTTAGTATTCAGAATGCAATTCGATATGTCTGATGTGCTCTAATGTCCCACAATAAATACTGTCCAAACGTTCATACCCCAGCCCTTAACATAAAACAAAATAAAACGGTCATGATAATATGACATTAAGGGCGAACACCACTAATGAAGCGTCTTGGTTGAAATGCACGTGAAAATTAATGTCTTTCTTTGCTCAGTTTGAGGCCTTTTTGGCTCTCATAGTTGCCTGATGTACCCTGTTACATTTTATTAAGAAACAAGGTAGTATAGTTTCTCTCCATTGATTTTGCAATAGCGTCTCAGGAGGGGGGCTCAGAGGGGCTTATAGATTTATGCGGTGGGGGGGGGGCGTAATGGCTAAAATCGCCAAAAACCGCCTGATTTTACATATCCTCTAGCGTTGGTTGTCAGTAGATTGCAGTCACTCCTCATCAAGTGTTGACAAAGACAACAGTGGTTGTTGAAACGCATACACAGTAAGTGCATTTTCTTGGATCAGATACTACGAACTCTGGTTTACTAGTTTACTCTACCGATCCTGATGAATTTGTTCAATCAATAACGATATCTGGCGGACCAATCACAAGCCAGATTCATTTAAAGATGCATTACATCATGACCAATTTTAGTTAGGCCAGAAATTGGCCTAACTCTCCATAGAATCCCGTGTTAAAAAGTTATCCGCAATCCAAAGTCAGTAGTCCACTTGGGAAGCTAACAAACAGAGGGCGTCTGGTGACTGAAAAGATTAGATGTGAAAATCTATCAATTGTGCACAAATAATAATCAGAGTTTTAAGCTTAAATGCAATAGCCAGAAGCACAATTGGCAAGTGGAGTACGGAGAAGTCTAGCTACACCCTGGGAAGGGAAAAAACAGTATTTGAAACGAGGAAATGTGCAATATGACTTAAGGGGGTACTACACCCCTGCCCAATTTTGTGCCTATTTTTGCATTTTTCTCAAAAATTATAGCACCCTGGTGACAAGTAAGATATGTATATTATAGGGGCAAGGACTACAACTACTGCACTTGAAATTTTATTTCAGCACAGACAACAGTTGTGGAGTTAGAGTCAAAAATGAGGGAAAACCAATATTTGATCAATAAATCAATAACTACTTGCCTTGAGTTGCTGAATTTTCAGTGCAGTAGTTGTAGTCCTTGCCCCTATAATATACATATCTTACTTGTCCCCAATGCGCTATAATTTTCGAGAAAAATGCAAAAATAGGCACAAAATTGGCCGGTGGTGTAGTACCCCCTTAATGTAATACATTAGAAAAGGCTTAAAAGGCAACTATTAGTAGGGATGCCCACTCTCAATACAGTTTCCACTAGAACGATTTTTCATTTACTGTGTGCGTGCACTCACACACGTATTGTCTATGGAGAAACTGATCGATACAAGAAATCCCAGGCATGTTAAATGGCGTACATACTTGTTTTGATCCAAATGTAGGCCTATATCAGGGTGTTTCAAGAAATTCCTGATTCCACCAGAAAACATTCACCAAACTTTTTCCTGTTTGGTCAGTAAATAGAGAGGACCTTCCTGCATGAAGAGATCAACTTTTTTTTAATGAAAAATTTAATGAGATGAGAACTACAACAGGTTGAAGTGACACCATTCCGTGCATCAGGTGTTCAAACGCAATTATCTCCGAATTTGGAGTGAATCAGACAAGCAAACTTACATATACTCATAAAATTTAACTATTTATGAAGACAAAATGTGTAGGATGTTAAGAAATTTAAGAATGTTTAAGCCTACCATGCCCATCTCAAATCATGCACTTCCCGTGCACTTCTCACTACCATGTCCATTTCATAGGGAGTATAAAAACCGGGGACCATCATGGCTTCCATGCACACAGTGTATTGCTCAATGTAGTAAAGATAATCTTTGAGTTGGAGCAAATTTCTCAAAATTGGTAGTGATTAATGTTACCAAACTTATGCCATGATGAAATATAATAATTTTTGAAGATAAAATGTGCTGACCTTAAAAGATTGAACAATGTTTAAGACTACCGCTTTTCATTTGAAATAATGCACTTATTGTTCATCTCCTCTATGGAGATATTTTCCATGGCGGCCATCTATGATCATGCTTGAGGTTTCAACAAACAAACCATGGGTTTTGAGGTCTTATAGTTTTTGTTGTATGTCAACAAAATCGATTAAATTTTCAGGATGATCTTATTTTCATGTTGTTATAAGCAAATATAATGTTCCAGATAAGATAGTTAATAAATACATTAAGAAAAAGTACCTTAAAGTTGCACTTTCTGTTAGTATTCCTTTTTGGACTTTAACTTTTTAACATGTTCTAGCAGCCCTATATAAAACCGTGACACTCGAAAGGCCATATCTCTGGAATGAAACGTCCGATTAAGATTATTTAAACGCCAAAATGTTTCTTTCATCAATTCCCATCCAATAAGTTAGGTCTGAATCAATTTAAAAGTACTTCAATTTTTAGTGGACATGCCTACTATTAGGCCCTGATTCATATTTAATCATCATTTAGGCCTGTAAATTAGATTGTCTGTGTAAATTTAGCAGGATCCGACTTTTTTATGACGACTTTCAAAATGTGTTACATTTCAGAAACACCAAGCTGTTTGTGAGGTGGCGTTAGCTGTATGGGTTATAGGTTGAACTTTTTACAATATTTCTGGAAAAAAAATCCTGAAATCCATTATTAATTTTTACAATGGATGTCGCATCTGACCTTCTGCTTGCAGAAAGGGAAGTTTTGAAGAACTGAGTTGTTTTCCGGCCCCTGTCTGTACAGAAAGTCAGTGGGGTTATTTACTGGTGTGCACCCTAAAAGGCCCTTGTCATAACCATTGGTGACGGCTTGATTTTTCCCGTGCATGAGGGTTTAGGGAAAATTAAATTATATGTCTAAACTTGAGGTTGCATGTGTAAAACATGGTCTTTTTTTAACGCATGTTTGGGGTATTGAAATGATATTTTTTGGCTTGCACAATCATGGTAAAGATCCATGTCATACATAAGAGATTATAGGACATACAATACTTGGTAGGCCTAATGATAATGCGTAAACTTTGTACCTGTGTTAGGGAACTGAAATCAGACTGAAAACACAAACGTCATTCGAGGCTCTGTCTCACCAGTTGCATTTACAAGGCCCTTGTTATAACCAGTGGTGGCGGATGATTTTTTTCTGGGGGGGGGGGGGAAGGGTCACACAAGGTTCTGAACAGAAACGTCACATACGGACCAACCCACACTACCGAGAACCGCGAATGCCGAGAACCGCGAAAGCCGAGAACCGCTCTAGTTATTAATAAAATGATACAGCACGTAAAGCCTTAATTTTTGCAGGGTACATATTTTAGTTTATTCAAGTACAATAAATCATGTTAAAATCAAATTTTGAAAATCATTGAGGAGCATGATCTTATATTGCTATAATTGTTTGTTTCACGAAATAAATCTTATTGATAATGACAGCTATTATGGGCCTCGAATAATTTTTATTTGATCATGAGAGGTGGGAACACCGCTTTCAAGTAATCATGCAAGAGTTTGTGTGTAATGGCAATTTTGGGTAAATCCCCTTAGATCAGAATATGCATTTTGCATGCTGACTCCAAATATGGTCATTACAAAATATACAATTCTAAAATTTGTGAATTTTTAAAGCAAATTTGAAACTTGTCGTCTGCAGTCGACACCGGGGTTGACACGCACGTGGAGAAGGTTAAACAGTCATGCCCCTTTGATTTCACCAGAATGTGATTTATAATGTGCAAGAAAGTCAGGAACACACACACATTAATTAACTCTAAGAATAACCATTATTATACGAGGTATTGTTGGTCGAAGCAGCCAAAAAATTGATTTTCATTGTCTGCATCAATATATTATTGAAAAATAACACTTTGGTGTTCTGCAAAAGTTCATTCTACAAATCATATACTTTGAAAACTTGCTTAATTTATTGTTGTTATAATGAGTTATGTACATTTGTTTCAGCCCTATTTACAACATAACTCAAGAACCACAGGACCTACAAAAGTATATCTGTGATATTTGAATTCTTCTACACGCTCGCTATGAATTGAGCAATGCTAAAGCAAAAGCTCACTACCATTTGCAAGATGCTGTGAACTACATTTTTTTTGCTGCTTCGACCAACAATACATTCATAACCTCCGCGTATTACGCTATATGTGAGTTCCAATCAAATTGCTCTTTAGATGATATACGCACACCGGCGCGGAGGTTATTGATATCCATCAATGACCTCCGCGTATGCTTACATGGTACAATGACTTCCGCGTGTGCGCAACTGTTGCGCTGGAACACTTCACGCACACGCAACTACCATATTTGCACATGGCGTGATTGCGCAGTGCTGTAATTGGTAAGTCCGTTTTAGCTTGTTCGACTTTTTGAAGGGCAAAATATAAGTTTTGATAAAAATTGTTTATTTCAACAAATTTCGGAGAATAAAATCTTGAGATTTGGTTGAGTGATGAGTTAAAAATGATGGTTATGAATTTGATTAATAACTTTGCATCAGTTATATGTCGGGCATTGTGAAAAATCTAAACATTTTGCTTTGGACCTCGGAATATACCTCGGGGCGCTCGGTTCCAAAGGCAAAATGTTTAGATTTTTCCCAATGCCCTCCAAATAACTAATGCACAGTTATTAACCTATAATCGTATACCCTTAAATGATGATATAGTTACCTGCTGAGAGTAAATTCTTGCCAAGATGGAGATAATGACCCTCGCTATTGCTACAAAATTAGCTCCCAGTGTTCTAGTGTCGACCATCCAACCACTGCAGAATGTAGATATGTAATAGATCACCAAAAACACCTGAAATGACAATACAATTTTAATTAATATTCTGAAAATATATGCAACCCCT
Organism: Amphiura filiformis; assembly: GCF_039555335.1. NCBI lineage: Eukaryota > Metazoa > Echinodermata > Ophiuroidea > Amphilepidida > Amphiuridae > Amphiura > Amphiura filiformis. Next base: position 41,728,472 of record NC_092634.1, read on the forward strand.
GGGGGCCACTCTGAATTATACTTGGAAGCATCCGCGTGAAAGAAAATGCGGAAAAGCAAAACCAGGATCTGCGTACGTGGGGGGGGGTCACTCTCATGAATAGGGTCTCAAAAGTCAAAACACTTATTTTACTGGAAGGGGTGTTGTTTTTTTAAGAACGATCCTCGCTTAGGGTAGTTTTTTTTAATTACCCAATCAACAGCCATTAGTGTTGACATATTTATCAAGTTATTTGGCGCAAAAGAGTGGTTTTTGAGCAATTTAACAAACCAGATTTTAACAATTCAAAGCTGACTTCAACAGCACCAGGAATCGCCGATCATCATCACTGATGACACTCAATAAGACACTGATAAGCAATGTCTCTCCTTGTTTAGGGTGTTTTTATTATGTCTCTCCTTGTTTAAGGGGTACTACACCCCTGTGGTAAATTTGTGACTATTTTTGCATTTTTCTCAAAAATAACAAGAGCACCAAGGGTGCTGTAGCTCAATTGTTATTTGAAATTTGACGTAAATATAATGTTCAGATATATGTATAACCGTTGAATATATCAAATTGGTTTTTTTAAATATACTGGTATTTAATTGTGTTTATAACATTTCTTTATTTATTTATGTCAAGAATATTGCTAGTTGGTTTTATAAAAACGAATTAACTCTCAACATTAACAATAAAACTAAATAATATAGTATTTGGTGCATCTCACATTCTTACCAAGTTCAACAATATGACATGCTTGATCATCAGCGTTCGAAATTTTGGTTGTCCGGTTGCCCGGGACAACTAAAAAAGTTGTCGGACAACCAAAAATACTGATTTGGTTGTCCGCCGGACAACCATAAATCTAGCCAAAAGTCACATTTGTAGGCCTACGGACAACCAAAAACTTAGACGGACAACCAGAAATTGTAATCTGGTTGTCCATGGGACAACCATTTATTTTTCCTAAATTCGAACACTGTTGATCATACAAATGAATTCAAGTATCTTGGTGTTACATTAGATCCACTTCTCATGGTGGGGATGTGAAACAAAATTTTAATTTTACGTGGCATAATGTACATGTATATAAAGGTCATTTATGTGCAACAGGGCCCTCCACCTTTGTTCCATAACCATTAAAGACTTAAAATTAATGTACGATTTCCGTCAAATTTTAATTTTGTTATTCTTTATTCAAAATGTTGAAATAATATTAGTAATAACTGCCGGGAGGGTTGCTGTCCGCTTTAAGTTGAAATAACGAGGTAAAGTGAAAGAAACCCCACTAGTTATTTTGACCATTTAACATGCAGTTCTATGGGAGGACATATTATCATAATTTTAAAAATTATGATAATATGTCGAACTTTGCTCTGTTGACCTACAAAGACAACAAATTTGGCCGATTCCATTTAGGTGCAAGTTGGGACATGTGTAAACATTACAAATATGCAAAAAAATCAGGTTTGAAAAAAATTAACCAATTTCATATTATAAGATCGTATATATTAAGACTTTAAGGATCTAGAATCAGCGTTTATTATGCTTTATTAGTATTATTTGTGGGACATGAGAGCACCTCAAACCTGTCGAATTGCATTCTGAATACTGAAGCATGTCTTTCTGATATCAAATAATTTTAATTTTTGAAAATCACGATATAATACAAATTTTATGACAAATTATAAAAATTTGATATTTTTCAAATTTTGATATATAATCGTCCTCGAAGTAAATTATATAAATCTAATGATATATTCTTAAAGTGTATGTAGCTGGGAGGAAAAGCAGATGGTCAATTGAAAATTTTGACCTTTCATATTGAAGATATGGATTTTTTTCCCAAAAAGACCTTTTTATTTTGCGTGTGTTTTTGGGAAAAAAATCCATATATTCAATACGAAAGGTCCAAATTTTCAATTGATCGTCGGCTTTTCATCCCACCTACATACACTTTAAGTATAAATCATCAGATTTATAAAGTTTACTTTAGTACTGTTAAATATCAAAATATCAATTTTAATGATTTGCCATAAAATGTGTATTAATTGCTAATTTCAAAAAATCAAAATTATTTGATATCAGAATGACATTCTTCGTATTCAGAATGCAATTCGATATGTCTGATGTGTTCTAATGTCCCAAAATAAATACTGTCCAAACGTTCATACCCCAGCCCTTAAGGTATAGGAAATTTTTTTTTGCTATAGCCCCCGAATGAAATGTATTTAATTATGTTTGTACTCACTAAGGTAGCATTGTGTGTGAATTTTACAGCCGAACTAAGTGCTATTCTTTTTTATGGTCATTTTAGTGACTAAAATGGCCCAAAATGAGGGTTTTTCAATATTGCTGTCCATTTCTAATCATCACCCCTATAGACTTTACATGTAAAATAAAAACGCCCATAAAAATTGAATAGTACTTAGTTCAATTGTAAAATTCTCACAAAATGCTTTTGAGTGATTACAAAAATAATTAAATACTTTTAATTCAGAGGCTAATTGTATTTCTTGTGCAATGACATATAGGTCCTTTCACAATAAAATGTCCATCTGAAACAAAGGTGGCCTTGGGAACAACAGCATAGCCAGCATTTTAGTGTGCGGGAGTAAAGCCAAACTCTGTCCCCATTTGTCAATTTTTTTCTTTTTTCAGTCATTTTAATGACATACTCTGATCCCCATCCCCATTTTCATCACTGGAAATTTCTGTGTTGGGGATGCAACTTTCCCCCTAGCTCCCAATGCCACTGCTCAGGAGGGAGGCAAGGTGCTGAGGTTACTTAGTTCAATTGTAAAATTCTCACAAAATGCTTTTGAGTGATTACAAAAATAATTAAATACTTTTAATTCAGAGGCTAATTGTATTTCTTGTGCAATGACATATAGGTCCTTTCACAATAAAATGTCCATCTGAAACAAAGGTGGCCTTGGGAACAACAGCATAGCCAGCATTTTAGTGTGCGGGAGTAAAGCCAAACTCTGTCCCCATTTGTCAATTTTTGACCTTTTTCAGTCATTTTAATGACATACTCTGATCCCCATCCCCATTTTCATCACTGGAAATTTCTGTGTTGGGGATGCAACTTTCCCCCTAGCGCCCACTGCCACTGCTCAGGAGGGAGGCAAGGTGCTGAGGTTATTCTGCATATAAATTGTTAATGAATAATAAATAAATGAATGGGCACCAAATATCTTCAGGTATAAACTGACAGGAATATTAGCAGTAATAAATATTTGTCTTTAGGCATGTCCACACAGAGGAATTTTTGCTTGAGCAAAGCGGTTCTCGGACAAAAACTTGGGGGGAAATCTACCATGTGAACGCTCTCAAGGATTCCAATTACTAAGTTTACCCCAAATTTATCTGTGTCTGTTAATTAGTTAAAGGTGAACCTCATTGAAAATAAAGTTATATATCAATGGAAAGCTTATGATGTCAGGATACTAAAAATTATTTTTTCCGATTTTTTTGATGGCCAATATAAACATATCAAAAAAAGTAACTGACCCCCCTTAAATAATGACCATTATTAAAAAACGGCTGATTGTATTACAAATCTGTAAAATGCATTGGAAGCAGAATTTATTTCTGCACATTTTGACACCTCATTTGTAGCAATTGACTAAATATTGACGTCACAGCGCACATTTAAATCAACGTATCCCAAGATCTGAAAGTTGCAGTAAATTCTATTGATTTTGCATTCAGTGTAATGGAACGAAATCTGTGTAATGATATCTGAGTGTTTTTGTATTGTAAAAATTTGCATGTAAGTGCAACTTTCAAATCTGGACCTCACTACATTAAATTGACCGGTGTTTTATTGTTTTCTGGGCTATCGTATCAAATGAGGTGTCAAAATGCGCAGAAATAAATTCTGCTTCCAACGCATTTTCCAGATTTGCAATACAATAGTCCCTTTTTGAATAACGGCCATTGTTTAAGGGGGGTTAGTTACTTTTTTTTGATATGTTTAGCTGAAAAATTAAAAAAATGAATGATTTTTTGGTCTTTTTTAAGGCGCCCAAAAAGCACCCAAATCAATCGTCTATGACCTTGGGAATGCTCGTGACGTAAGCTCAGGGTTCGCAGTCACGTGATCCTACTCGAAACACGTAAACAAGACTTGCTTCCTGTACTTTGCAAGCTGCCCGGCAAGTCTGATTTTCACAATAAACATGATAAAGCTTGAAATTAGAGGAATCTTCAAGTTGCTGGTTCCTTCTATATATATTAGAAATAATAGAATTATTGTCAACACATACATTTTCCGTAAATATTTGACAAAATCAGTCATAACTGGCTGGGTATAACTGGGTAATTGAGTTTGAATTTCGCGCTGGGATCAATCCCATGCGCAAATACTTGCTGCTACCGTTCATGTCACTGAATAAACATGATCGAATAACAAATGAAATACTTGTTTGTGACATTCCCTATTCTTGATTCATTTTAAAATATCTGATTTAAAAAAATATCGTCTTGCAGTAATCAAAAAATTAATAAAAATCGCCTATTTCATCAAGATCCAGCCCATATAAAGGTTTTCATATTTAGCGCATTGCGGTAATACATTCTTTCCACACAATCGCGATTGAAAGAAACAGATACTCGGGCAGATACTTTATCATAAAATAAATACAATTTAGGCTTAGTAGACCGTTATTTGATGGAATTCTGAAATCTGAATAAAATTAAAATATTGTCACTTGTGTCACGATTCTTTAATGATAGTACAATCAGTGTACGGTACTGAAAAAGTGAAACATTCATGTTTTATGGATTACCGAACACGATGCGTAAATTGCTACTGAAGAAATGGCAGGGACGGATATGCACAAACACAGCGTACAGCGACTCGCTTCGGGGCTTCGCCCTCCTTGCGCTGTATGTTTCATGGGGTGTTTCAACAGATTTGATCAATCGTTCCCTTATATTTGGAACATTTACAGGAATAAATTTTGCTGATGAAGTAGCAATAAGTTGGAAATATCAAAATGTGAATATAAAATCGGTCCTTTTGTCTGCAAGTACAGTACAGTCGCGGATACTGAACACTCGGCGTAGTGAGACTCAGTCAGTCACTGATGAGCTCATCCCGTATGTATCTATATACGAGTTCGCCTATCATACGTGACCGGTTGTAAAGCTAAGAAATAATTTAAAAATCCTGTACATGTACCTTATTCTATTCCTTCATTTTCTCATTGTGATAAGTTCATCTCAACTTGGTGTGACGATCTGAACTGGTAGCACTAGCAGTTATTTTTTGTAATCTGTTTTCATTCCGGTTCTTCGCTAACCTTCGCTCTTAGTGCTTAACTGTAATATTCCCTATGCATATCATGGATGGCTTGGCCTATCCCAAATCTCCCCGCCAGCACTTTCAGTCCCATTTTAAATCCACACACTTTATTCAGGAACTTCATTCTTGATTTGATCATGATATTTGCTTCATGTTATTCTTATTTTATTGAAGATATTTTTCATGTAAAGTAAGTTGACAATGACTGAATTCGTGCATTGGCCCGATACATGCCAAAGTAAATACACGGACATTGTGTTTACAATCAAACCCGGAAGTAACTGTGTGTCCCTGGGCTGACGTCATCAACGAAAGCGCCCAATTTGAACGATTTCGTTTTGTAATTTAGGGGGTGCCAATATCTAATCTTTGCATGGAGATTATGTCTAGCCTGGTACGCTATGCAAATAAAAAATATTCTTTTCTGCTTCCTGACATCATAAGCTTTCCATTGATATATAACTTTATTTTCAATGAGGTTCATGCACCTTTAAATAAATGTAGGCTTCAAGACATCCAAATTGCACCTGCATTGCTGAAAAGCCACCCATTTTTTTCTTAACCATCTGTTTCTGTGGGACAGGAAATTGTTGGAAGTCTCAGGGAAAATCTTCAAAAGTTACCTAATTGGGCTACCAAACCATGAGCTTGGCAACCCTGATTACTTTGTCCTTGTCAAGCACTTGAACAAACACTCTACTGTTGACATTAGGTTTTAGTGGTTTATGCATATTTAATAGCCTTGATCAAGTCTTTCTCCTTACTTTTTCTCTGTTCAAGCTCTTATGAGGAAGTACACCTTGTGGGCATGGTCCCGGTGTTGTCACTTCCTATTCAAAGGCGTAACGCATGATCGTTCCCAAAGTCAAAAATACCCCCTATTTTGCGCGGTTTCAAGAACATTTTCAGCATTTGTTACCCCTATTTTACACAAAAACGGGTACAAATTAGCCTTACAAATTACCCCTATTTTTGCATTTCAAGTACACTTTTACAAAAGCACCCCTTTTTTAACATTTCTAGAACACATACCAAATAACACAGCGGCCAAACTGGGAAGTGAGTTCCTGAATATTACTTGGAATGCACAAAAGTTACACAAAAGTGAAATCCGGGAGTAAATTGAGCAAGAAATGGTATAATGATTTCAACATCAGGATTCACAAAATATACCTTACTCTATTTTTTAATTTCGAGTACACCGTCGTCAAAAACAACCCTATTTTTTAAATATCGCGAACATTTTATGTTCGCGAACATAGTTTAAACATAACCCCTTTTTTCTCGAAATTGGGAACGATCATGCGTACACCTAGTCAATGTTAAGTGATAACACCGGGGGCATGGTGTGTATTTTGCTCAAACACTACCCCTGTAGTGCACAGTATGCCTGGGGTAAAGTATGATAAGAAAGTCCACAATCTAGTAATTCAAATGTCAAATAGATTTTCACAAAGTTATGATGGTAAATAAATATCTTGAAAGAATAGATAACTTCAAAACTTTGGAAAGTAATAGAAATTTTTGGAAGATGTGGCAAAGCTTCCATGAATTTTACATTCACTAACTATGGAATCCAAAGGACTTGAAACAAGTCTAATATTTAAGAGCTTTAGAATTTTACAATCTCACATAAAAAATAATTACTATGTAAAACTATCCTCACAAATATCTGAGAGGTCTCTGCAAAAATACACATGCTCCAAATCTAAACCTCCATAAAACACAGTAACATCATTGGCAAAGCTAAAATGTAAACATGTAACAGATGACTTATATTGCTTAAAACACCAAGGTTAAACCTGGTGTAGCATGTAAGTAATCTAGGAATGAGATTATTCTTGTGAAACTGCACAATTTTTTGTGACAAATTGCTCGAAAAAGCATACTTTCTGTCCATTTTTTCCCAGCAAAATAAGTAACTTTCATGAACAAACTTGCAAAGATCGCCACCTCAAATTACCAGCTCCATTACTCAAGCGATGTAGCAAGAGAAAGTAAAAAACCATTGCAAATCTGTACGATGACAATAGGTCAATTTGCCTTGCAAATTGAGCTAATAACACACTGGTAACAAAAGTTATGTATAGGGTCAGTCCATGTCGAAACAGATTGAGTGTACACCCACCCTCTTGGATTTTGCTCTCCTTTGGCTCAGGGGTACCTTTCATGGATCCCTAGGTGAGGTCACAAGAAAACAATTCAAATTCCATTTCGTTTGCGAATGGCGGGCAATCAAAGTTTGACGACCTCGACCAAAATTGTGAATTTAAGGGGTCCAAATGACAAAGTGCTCTCTTTGAGGGGCACTTTCTTCTTAATTGAATCAGTTGTGATCCTCTTTTTGAATGTGGTCACTCACTGGCTGTGTCTGAAATATCTAATGCCAAAAAAGATAGATTTCGGAATTTCGTTGGGATTTCAGAGGGGGTCAAAATCAGCACTTCGTACTGTTCAATCAAATTATCTTGATTTTGAAGGACCCATGATAATGTCACAGTGCACTTATAGGTCCTAATTATGTTCAGAATGGATTAACCATATGCCAATGTCTATGAGCAATTCAAAAAAAGAGAAATTTCTAGACCCCTACAGAATTTTAGGCCACCCCTAAAGTGGTTCAGCCACAAATGGCACTTAAAGTCGGCAAATTTTGACCCCTAATAACTTAAGGTGTACACCAGATATGAATTTCTAGTCTTTTGCATCTGAAAGAATGTAGTTTAATGTTACTAGGAACATAAGATTTGTTTTGTATTTTTTGTGTTTTAGTATTAAGTTGACGCTTTCAAAAATAGTCATTTTTGCCTAACATACCATGCATACAGGATACGGTACAAAATGCCAATTTTAGTATGATATTTTTTATATTTTGATCACTTTATAGCCATTTGTATTATTTATCCTGATATTTCAAGTTGCTCTTGAGTCAAGTAATAAGAAAAAACTACTTTCTAATCCTCTGTATGGATTTTTAAGGGGTCAAAAATGCACTTCCTGGCAACGATGCACATGCAAAGTACAGGTTATGGGGTCAAATTTTCAGAATGCTCCCAATTATGTCAAGTAATATATATCAAATTACTCGTATGGTCATGAGGATTCCAAAAATGTATAGTTTGTTATGTGTCAGACCTTTCAGGAGGGCGCTATGACGAAAAATGATCATAGTTCAACGACCTTTTTGAAAGTATCAAAACACAAAAAATACAAAATAGTAACATTAGACTACATTCTTTCAGATGCAAAAGACTAGAAATTCATATCTGGTGTACACCTAAAGTTATTAGGTGTCAAAATTTGCCGATTTTAAGCGCCATTTAGTCAAATCAAGATTTAACTAAAATGATTTTTTTTAAATCACAGATTTAAATCATCTTTTCAGTTTTTACCTTTTTTAATCAATTTAAAAGGGCATTTCGTGATCCAAAGCCTCATCCCCAACTTTTTTCAAAAAAGTTGAGATTTTTATACCCTGGAAACCTCTGACTACATAATGTTTACCGGTATATACCAAAACTTTCTTGCAGATTAATTCATTTAGCAAAAGTATCATCAAATTTGAATTTCATTCTGGTATACCAGAACGAAAATACAATGGCCTATGGGGCAGTGTAATCCACATAATCATGCATAACTCGCAAACACAAAATCGGAATCAACTCAAATTTTGGGAATAAGCTTTTTTCGTGGATTTCTACTGAAAAATGTCATAAAAAGATGCTAGGATCACGAAATCCTCCTTCAAGTTAATTTCTTGAATTTAATTGAATGTTTTACTTCATTTGTAATGCTTCTACACCTTTTGGATACAATGAAATACCTCTATGAAGTCATTTTATCTATTGCTAAAAATCATTTTCAAGGAACAGAATATTAAACAGTTTTTCCCATGATTTTACCACAGTTTTTTTTTTTTAATTTACACATCTGAAAATGTGTTTTGATTTTTTGGATCAACCTACTGACCCTCCAAAATGCATATCATGCATGTAACTCTTTTTTTTTTTTTTTGGAATTACAAAATATTATCTTGTTTTGCCAAATGAAACATAGCTAAATCTTAATCCTTTAGTTAGTCTAAATGGCAATAAAAGGCAAATCTTAATATACAGGGGAAAGAATTACGCATCGCACACTAGCACAATTAAACATGAATTTACAAATGGAAACGTAACATGCATAGGCAGATATACCAGAATAAAAACTCCGCACATATACCTGCCTGTGCTGGAGTTGAACCCCAGACCTATCGCTTGTCGGGCGAGCGCTCTACCACTGAGCTACACAGACTGTCCCTGATAAATAGGACTAAAGTCTGGTACTTATGGATATTAGCAGTCATGCGGGGTAAACAATACAAACAACCCATTACATACCAGTGTACGAGATCAATAAATGATGCTTACCCGCCAGCCTAATATAATCATACAAACAAGGGAAGAGTCCTATGCATTATACACTGGAACATGGAAACATTTAAACATTACAAACTAGTGCACGAGATCATATTAAATCAAATCAGTACCAATAAAAAAATAGAAAAAGTATTTTCTAAAAATTAAAATGAATAACTTTCTTTGACAATAAATTGTCTAGCTAATGCTTTTATTTTGTATATTCTTTCTTTCTCTTTTCTGATTCATACAATTATTGTAAATATTAACATTAAATCATAACATATCATTTTAAATATTTCAATGTATTTTACAATGATTCCATTTTACTTTATCTATTATCCTGTTTTCCTTTTGTATTCAACATTATTTGATCAATTTGTTTTTATTTCTTGAATAAATAACATCCATATAGGCATAGTTTTTCTAATATCATTGTATATTATGCTAGATTTGCAAACAGCAAAACATGCCAAAACAATTAGAACATTTTTGCTAAATGTTTTCTATTATATCACCCACATAAAGTGTACCTCAGGTTTATTTTGAACAAGTTGCAATTTTCCAATTAACAGATAAAGTTTGAAAATTTAATCCAGAAAGACATTTCACTGGTGCTTCTATCCATTTTAAATCTGGAATTAGATTCGGGATTTATTTATGCCCATCAGCCACATTCCCTCAGTTTTTTGTTTGTTTATACATATTTAGTGCTGCAGAATGGTGAATCATAGCAAACATATCGTGCACTTTGGATGAAAGTCCCAAAATTTACATATACGTAGCTCTTGATATGCTTAACAAATTGGACCCAGGGCCAATTTAAATTCATTCCAAGAAGGCCAGTATAGAGGTCATCGAATTGTATACAGGGATCAGATTTGAAAAATTGCTCCGATTGTTATCAAAATGGTCTCAAATTGTTCCTCTCAGCATAATATTCCCCTAGTAGGATAGGTTTTACATATGCAGAAAGTTTGCTTCCCAAGGTTACACTAGCCTTGATCAAGGCTTCCTCCTTACTTTTTCTCTATTCATGCTCTTCATAGGACCCATGTATAATCAGTGGTAGAAGTAGGCCTATCATATACTGGACTCTCTAAAATTTTTTAGTCAGGTCAGATTTTTTGTGTAGGACGAAAGCCTTGACGGGTTTGTAATTGGATTAAATCTGGCCCTACACAAATGAATGGGAGAGCAAATAATCTGCAACACAGATCTGAAGAAACCAATCACATGCTTCCCCTGTTTAAGTCACTGCTATTCGCTGTCGTAGTGCACGTTACAATATGACCGTTGCTAGGCCAACTGGATCACGCTTTCTTTGTTACCACTGATCGAAATGATCACAACACAAAGCCTATGGCATATATCAAAATTCGGAACAGGTGTATGAGCCCAGGCTTGGAGCAGTAACCAATGGTTACTAAAGTGCACTACGACAGCGAATTTGGGAATCATAACTTTTAAAAAGGACCAACTTTGAATTTAATTTTTTTTAAATTTAATGCTTCTGTTATGAAATGTTCAAATAGGAAGAACTTTCTGTATCCCATTCTTTGGAAATCAAGCTTAACCATCACAAATGAAGTGACATTATTTGTATAAATAATATATATTTCTTTTTACATTTTGTGTATAATTTGCAGTACAAACCTACTAAAATAAATGGACTTTCCCAGATTTTGAAAAATAACTGAAAGCCTCCCATGTATTATGTAATCAATTACCAACTGTCCTTGGCGCTGGCAACATGAGCTAGGGAGGAAGTGTGCCTTGTGGGGTGGGCGTGGTGGGCATTTTGCTCAAACACTACCCCTGCAGTGCACAGTATGCCTGGAGTAAAGTAAGATAAGAAAGTCCACTATCTGGCCTCAACAATTCAAATGTCAAATAAATTTTTACAAAGTTATGATGGTAAATAATTAAATTATTATAATTATTTCGAAAGAGTAACTTTTGAAACAGAAATTTTTGGAAGATGTTGCAAAGCTTCCATGAATTTTACATTCACTAAATGGACGCCAAAGGACTTGACGAAGCAAGTCTAAGCTTACACAGGCAAATAGGTCAAGACCATTACGCTCCATATCAAACGTTACATAGGCCTATTGACTATAACCAATTTTTATTATGAATTATTATGCGGAGAGTAAGAATTTGAGACCATTTTAACACCAATCAGAGCAAGTTTCCAAATTTGACACTTGTAGAGGTCAAACCTTGACCTTTGACCTTTTTGCTTATAACTTGAGAACCATACATCACAGATAGGTCAAACTATACTTTTTCTGAATCCTTATCACCATTGGAACACATTGGCATGGTTTAAAACACAATTTGAACAACTTTGAATTTTTTCACTGTAAAAAGTTCGATGACCTCTACCCGCCATCTTGGAATGAATTTAAATTGGCCCGGATCCAAATTTGTTAAGCGTATCAAGAGCTACGTCTGTGCCAATTTTGGGGCTTTTCACCAAAAGTGAACAATACTTTCACCATTCTTGAAAGCAAACTGAACTTCTCATTTTCTTCAATAACAATGTTAAGGGATCGGGACTGAGCGTTTTAAGCGTTTTGACTGTATTTTTTGTGGAACATGAGAGCACATCAGACATATCGAATTGCATTCTGAATACGAAGAATGTCTTTCTGATATCAAATAATTTACATTTTTTGAAATTCACGATATAATACAAATTTTATGACCAAAAAATTTCACATTTTTGATATACAACAGTCCTCGAAGTAAATTTTATAAATCTAATGATAATTATATTCTTAAAGTGTATGTAGCTGGGAGGAAAAGCTGACGATCAATTGAAAATTTTGACCTTTCATATTGAAGATATAGATTTTTTTCCCCAAAAGAAGTCTTTTTTTTTTGGTGTTTTGGGAAAAAAATCCATATCTTCAATACAAAAGGTCAAAATTTTCAATCGATCGTCAGCTTTTCATCCCACCTACATATATACATGTACACTTTAAGTATAAATCATCTGATTTATAAAGTTTACTTTATAAATTAAAGAGTACTGTTAAATATCAAAAATATCAATTTTTAATGATTTGCCATAAAATGTGTATTACATTGCGAATTTCAAAAAATCAAAATTATTTGATATCATCAGGACATTCGATCTTCATATTTAGAATGCAATTCAATAGGTCTGATGTGCTCTAATGTCCCACAATAAATACTGTCCAAACGTTCATACCCCATCTCTTAATAGAATCCATATCTGACATTTACAAATACAGTGTTATCATCTGCTAGCTGAAGAATTTTAATTTGTATCTCTTGCATGGTTTTTCACTAAAAGTGACATCCATAGCCATTCATTGAAATATAGCTATTAATATTGACATATGTGATCAGCTCCAACAAAACCGGGAACAAGTCGCCAGGCATGTTTTTGAGTCATAGGCCTTTGAAGATGACATTCCCGTGGAAAAAAATCAAATTTTGGAATTCTTAATGTCTTGGTATTTGACCTTGGGACTGAATGAACTTTCAAATCCTTACAAAGAGGTTTATTTAATCCTTACAAAGAGGTTTATTTAATCAATAATTGATTATAATCTTGCCGGAACAGGTCACATATATGGTTTTTATCAAATTTTAAAATTGCGATCCAAAACCAATTTTTTTTGACACTTCAACAGAAAATGTATTTCTAAAAAAACAATTTTTGTAAATCAATAAATAATATAGCACATTCATTATTCATGTGGGCATAGGCGTAGATCCTGGGGGGATAGGGGGTAAATCACCCCCCCCCCCAATATTTTGCCAGGGGGATGGTACTAGTGATGTGGTCGACATGCCTTATGTCGACATAATGTCGACGTCGGCACGTATGCCGACATGTCGACATCAAAAATCATGTCGACAAAAAAAAAAATTTTTTTTTTTTTTTTTTTAGTTTTTCAAAAATATTTTTGGCCAGAAAAGCAAGTTATAGGCCCAAACTGACTTTTATTCAAGGTTGAAACCAGAGAAATACTGCTACTCAAAAAAAAAAAAAAAAAAAATGCCAATTTTTTTTTACAAAGTTGGATGAACTTGTACATTTTGATTACCTTTGCTTCTATTGAACAGTCAGGGACACATTGAATTAGTATGCATTGCTAGCTGTTCAATAGAAACAAAAGTAATTAAAATGTACAACTTTTTCAAACTTTGTAAAAAAAAATTGGCATTTTTTTTTTTTTTGAGTAGCAGTATTTCTCTGGTTTCCAACCTTGAATAACAAGTCAGTTTGGGCCTATAACTTGATTTTCTGGCCAAATATATTTTTTGAAAATTAAAAAAAAAAATTTTTTTTTTTTTTTTTTTTTTTTTTTTTATGTCGACACACTGTCGACGTCGGTATACGAATCATATCGACATGTCGACAATAAAAAACGGTGCCGACCACATCACTAGATGGTACAATCATCCCCCCCCCCTATTTTTCCAGGGGATGCTACAATCATCCCCCCCCCCCCAATGTTGACACCTGTATGTGGGTTTCTGGCTAAATTAACATATTTGGCCATTTTAGCCCCCAAAGTGCAAATTTTGTCACACTCCGCATGAATTTAATTCATTTTTGCACCATAATTCAACGGTTTAGCTTCAATTTTTTCGCAAGCTTCGCGCACATTTGTACTGTAACCTTTAATTGTGTAGCCAAAATGTGCTGCATTCAATATAATTCAAGCAAATCTACGCCACTGTTAATGCGTTTTCTAAAAATAATAACTTGAAATAAGTCTTTGTACAAGTCTTCAGGCTTCTTTGTCACAGCATATGAAAAACACCATACAATGCATATGTTTTTGGCCCCTTTGACCAAAATTGCCCAAATATTAAAATTTGACTTTCATTGCCAGTTAGAACTAACTAAAAGATTATGATTTAGCTATGTTTTATTTGGCAAAACAAGGATAATATTATTTAAATCCAAAAAAATTAATGCTGTGTTGTTCTGGAAAAGGGAGAACAGTAACGGTACATATTTCCATGTGGAAGAAAAATGTGCAAATCGTGTTTACAAGGTTTATAGCAATTTCACCCTTTTGACCTTCGCAATTGAATTTTTGACCTGACACATGACCCACATCCAAACCCAAACACAACCTACATCATCACATATATCCATGTTGTGGATAATATACAAATATTACATGCCTATGAGTGTGATAGTACAAATTATATAAGGTCAAATTTTGACTTTTCTAGATCAGAAGGGGGGCAGAAGGGAGGAAGAAAATAATAAAATGTTAAAAAAATGCCCTGAGAAGTAAGAAACTTGTGCAAAATTAAAGCGATTTGGTAGACCATTTTGGCACTATTACTGCGTAAAATTTAAGTTTGAAGAGTTGAAAAAGCCCAAAATTTGTGAAATGATGATCCATGAAGCCTTTAGTTGTCATGTTTTCCCTATTATTGTAGGCCTATAAACTGTGTTCAACATAGAGCCTAAATTGGCAAATGTCGAAAGGAGAAGCGAAAATGGTCACTTGTTTATCCACTACGGATTGGGGTGTCTGAGGGGGTGAGGGAAAATTTTGCAAAATTAAAAGTCCAATTGAAGCCATTTGGTGCATCATTTAAACAGAAAAAAAGACCCAAACTCAATTTGCTAAATTGCAAACTGACACTATACAGGGTGTCCCAGAAAAAATTACCGGGCGAATGAATTCGAACGTAAGTCGAGAAATAGACATACGAATCCAAACATCTGAACATCAGCGTGCAGCCCATCATATTCTGCATCTTATACGCCAATTTTACTGGAATCGGTTGAATGATTGTAAAGAAATGAGTGATTACATAACGCATGGGTCAATTCACTTCATTCCAAGTTTGAAAGAAAGATCATTCAACACAATGCGCACTAGTGATTAACTGTCAATGGGCTTCATTTTTTGTTCTGTGAAATTATTTCGTTCTTTTAAAACTATCTGTTTCTTGCAAAACATTTTATTAGGTTTTGTTCAAATTTGAAAATCTGCACGATATTGAAAATGAAAGCTTGCATGTAAGATGATGCTCGGTTTTTGTAAATATCTTTTTTTTTTCGTTAATGTTGATGTTAAAGAATTATTGCAAAAAGATTTCCAGCTGGCTTAAAACAATTCTCACACACAATGTTTTCGGAATATTTCCAAGAAATTGTAATGCAAAGTTTAAATCTTTTAAAACTTCAACATTCATGTTGCATGATATCAAAAATCACACGTAAAGCTGTAAGCACTTGATCATTGTCATTCTTGGCATTTCTTTGGAAAGTTAAAATATAACATATTTTGCACAACCTAAAGAATTAAAGTTGGAAAGCTTCCAATTGCAGAAATCAAGGTTTTCTCGGACTAACTATTATTCATCTTCAGTGAAAGCATGAATGACATAACATCGTCGGATTATAAAATAGATAATGCGGACTAAATTTAATGAGATACACAAACTTTATGAAGCGGTGAGCGTGTATGAAAAAAGCGCCTGTTGATCAAACTTGGAATGAACTGCATTGGTGCACGCATTATGTAATCGTTCATTTCTTCGCAACCATTCAACCGAATCAAATAAAATTTCCGCATGAGATGCACAATAAAAAAGGCTATGCGCTACATTTTAAATGTTTTGATTCTGATGTCTATTTATCGACTTACGTTCAATTTTATTCACTCGGTAATTTTTTCTGGGACACCCTGTATAAGTCTTTAGACTCCCAATCACTAAATGTGATGTGCCCTGCATATCAGGAGTAAGTCCTAAATCTAAATGTCAAAAGCCGAGAATAAATGCACAATATTGAGTGTTTCTCTATTCAATTCTTGCAATATGGTCATTTTCACAGTAAAGGGTCTAACTTTTGATTTTTAGGGTCAAAATTTCAAACCACTTAAATATGTTTCTGTTTACTGTAATCATGCATAGAAGCAACTCAAATTCCAGTAAAATAATGCTTCTAGGCGTAAACCTTTTGATTTCTTATAAAAAAATTGACATTTCCATAACATTTTGATTAAAATCTAAGAAAAATGTATTTTACATAAGCTCAGAAAATTATGACATGAAAGCTGGAAAACATGTGAAATCCCATTCCAAAGTAAGTCAACAGATATAAGATAAATTTTATACCATGTTTTGCTATGTTTGTAATTGCAATTTTGAAAATTTTTAACATCAAGGGTCATTTGCAATGGAAATTTCCCAACCTTAAACATATTTTTAAAGTTTTAATTGGGTTCCTAAAATAATTTGAATGTCTAACTTCATGTACAAATACTACTTGATGAAAGGAACCTCCCAGCCAAGTTTCACAGAAATTAGAGTTATTTTTTAGAATTGGCAATTCAAGCGATTTGTGTTTCGGAGGCTTAAGTTAACAACACAGGTGATCATAAAAGTAAAATATTTGGCTAACTACTACAAGTTGACATGAAAAAATAGGTAAAAAATATCACAATTACCAATTTTCATGCTTTGCTTCTAAGTATTGAATTTCAGCTGTGACAAAAATTAAATTATCACAGCAAGTCATTTTTTTTTGTTTCGGAGGCTTCATGTTAACAATGGATAAACATTGCAGAAGTAGTTTTTTTGAAAACAACACTGTTGGGATCATCTAAGCTGTTATTTTCTTGTGTGTATTGAATCAATGATTCTATGCAGCAGATATTGTAGATTTATAACATGGTAATTTTTTCACCCATTTGTTAAAGTATGGTGTTATTTGCATGTGAAGCCTCCAAAATGGACTTTCTTGGATATCAGTATATTTTTCAAACATTAACCATAATATCATTTTTTTTTTAAATTTATGACATTCTGCACATATCATGTAACAATTACAATGCAGATATCAATATGGAACACACTAATTTAGATATGCATAGATGATAATTAACCTTATTGTTGTTTCAGAGGCTTCATTTGTTTCGGAGGCTTCAATTGTTAACGGAAAGTTTGTATCAAACGGTGATATATATCTCCATGATTTAAAAACAAGTGACTTGAGGATCTACTTTGCTACATTTTGATAAACAGATTGGATGAGCTCTTTTATTTATATTTGCCCAAGCTTGCTGAACAGTTTGAAGTGAAGAAATAACCAAGAATTATGAACCAAAGCTATACCCACAAAGTTTGTTAACAATTGTTAACGGAAAATGAAGCCTCGAAACGACAAATCTCAAGTCCGGTTCTCAAAAATACAGGGCTGTTCACAATTAAATCTAATGTGGCAGTGTTTACTGAACATATGACCGTACTTTCAGGATAAGATAAATTATCCATGAACTAACTGAAGAAAACACAGGGTTTTACAAAAATGTTACTGTTTTTTATAGTTTTTCAAAATGGCAATATTAGGTACATTTAAGCCTGCTAAAACTGAACGCAGTAACTCCCGAAGATGATTATGCTACCCAAGGTAGCTGCTAACTAGATGACTTATGTGGCCAAAAATCATGGAATTCTGTGGCTTTATTAGAACACTACGGATCAAAATGTTAAAAATCATCCAAAGCTACACCCTTTACCGTGAAAATGACCATATTTGAAAGTGTACGTTTTCAAGATTTTGTACGTGTTGGAGTTTGGGACTTTGGATTTGAAGGGGTCTGCAAAGTACCTGAACGCGTAAATACGCATGTTTTGTGCGTTAAAGTAGACCCTGACTACATACAGCACAAAGACAAATGACTTCCAGGGTAGTGTACCATTAAAACTTTATTTTGTTCATACCGCCTGAACTAAACAAACATTTCAGATCTAATTTTTTACTGCACTGGAGTTATGAGCAAAAATGAGTGCTTCTACCAGGTAAATTGGGAGTGATAAGACTAAAATTTGGGTCACACACTTCAAAGTACATTGTGAGAATTGTCACAAAAGTGTGAGAATTGTCACAAAAGTGTGAGAATTGTCACAAAAGTGTGAGAATCGTCACAAAAGTGTGAGAATCGTCACAAAAGTGTGAGAATCGTCACAAAAGTGTGAGAATCGTCACAAAAGTGTGAGACTACATGCAGTTTGGTGTCAGTTCTGATGTGAATTTTCTTTAAATCTTATTTGAAAACATCAATTCACTCAGTGCTCTTACTAGCCAGTAGCCAATAGCCATAGTATCTCTTTTGGTGTATGTTTCAATGTTGTAATAGACAGGTATTTCTAGTAACGCATTTCTGACAACGCTCACACTGAAAAGGTTTATCTGCAGCTAGATCTGACATAATGAACAAGGACCCTTCTGTCAGCAAAACATTTTCTGACAGTACTCAAACAAAAATGGTTTCTCTTTGGTGTTTTAATATTACAGTTGTGACAAAAAACACTTCCGACGATATTCACTGATATGGTATCTCTTTGGTATGAGTTCTAATATGTTTTTTCAGATGACTGTTTTCAGTAAAACATTTCTGACAGTACTCACACTGAAAGGGTTTCTCTTTGGTATGAATTCTAATATGGCGCGCAAGGCCATATTTGTCACGAAAATATTTCTGGCAGTACTCACACTGAATGGGTTTCTCTTTGGTGTGAATTCTAATATGGCGCGCAAGGCCATATTTGTCAGCAAAACATTTCTGACAGTACTCACACTGAAAGGGTTTCTCTTTGGTGTGAATTCTGATGTGTCTTTTAAGACTAGAGTTCTGACAAAAACACTCATGACAATATTCACACTGATATGGTTTCTCTTTGGTATGAATTCTGATATGGCACACAAGGCCATATTTGTCACGAAAATATTTCTGACAGTACTCACACTGAACATGCTGAATGGGTTTCTCTTTGGTGTGAATTCTTATGTGTCTTTTAAGACTAGAGTTCTGACAAAAACACTCATGACAATATTCACACTGATATGGTTTCTCTTTGGTATGAGTTCTGATGTGGCACACAAGATCACTTCTGACAGCAAAACATTTCTGACAGTACTCACATTGAAATGGTTTCTCTTTGGTGTGAGTTCTGATGTGTCTTTTTAGAGTATAGTTATGAGTAAAATATTTCTGACAATATTCACACTGATACGGTTTCTCTTTGGTATGAATTCTGATGTGGCCCACAAGGACACTTCTGTCAGTAAAACATTTCTGACAGTACTCACATTGAAATGGTTTCTCTTTGATGTGAGTTCTGATGTGCCTTTCCAGATCAGACTTGGTAGTAAAACACTTCTGACAATATTCACACTGATACGGTTTCTCTTTGGTATGAATTCTGATGTGGCCCACAAGGACACTTCTCCTAGCAAAACATTTCTGACAATAATTGCACTGAAAGGGTTTCTCTTTAGTGCAAAAACTATTGTTAACAAAACATTTTTGACAATATTCACATTCATTTTGTTTCTCTTTGATGTTCAAGCAGTTATTACATTGGTACCATAGGATCCTGTGGTTACTCAAATGTCTTTTCAGCTCACCATTGTTTGACAAGCTTTTCTGGCAAAAATTACTTTTGCCTCTACGAGCCCGCACATATTTAATCAGATGTCTGTTAACATGGGTTTTCAATTTCTCCAAAGAATAATGCTCAAGTCCGCAAAATGCACAAGAAAATGGTTTCAAATATTCCAATGCCATCTGTTGCTACATGTACTTACAACAGGTATTTACAGTGAACTTTAGATGAACCCAACAACATATAAAGATGTAGTTATTAAATGTACACCTCAGACCCACCAGCAGTCAATTCTAAGTCAAGTCCTTGAGTGGAACTCCAAGTACTACCAGGCCACAATCCTCACTGGCTTCTGTCTTTAGTCCTGATTCTACTTCTGACTGCAGATACATCGGTGAATCAAACTACCTGAAACATTAAAAAAACATTTTTTTGATGTTATTGCTTGTTGCATCCTTAACAGATTGAAACAGAATGGTCTTTTTATTTTCAATGCAAGTCACATATCACATTGCCCGGCAAACAAAAATTCTTCAACTTTTCTTCTTATCTTATTTTGGTTTGTGATGATTGACACACAAATATACACAATTTTCAAGAAATCTGATACAATAAAAGTGCTTTCAAGACTTGAACAGTGCATCAGTGATGGGAAGGTATGGATGATTCAGAACAAACTGAAACTCAATGACTCAAAAACAAAACTTATCCACATTACTTCCAGATTCATGAATTCTACTCAAATTCCACCTGTGACAATTGGTATCTCTCTCCTGAGGCTCGTGATCTGGGCATCCTTTTGGATGATAAACTCACTCTGAACAATCATGATACAAACATTTGTCATACTGCAACTTACACAATCTGGCCGAAGATCAGCCAAATTTAAAATATTTTGACAATACTCAAAACTGAACGACTTGTCCATGCCTTTATAACTTACATCTCGACAACTGCAACTCGCTTCTTTATGGCCTACCTAGTGCTTAGATTGACAAACTTGAATAAATTCAAAATACTTCCGCACGTCTCATCATCAGAACAAATAAATCTGATCATATTTCCGGCGTCTTAGAACAATTACATTGGTTAGCTATCCAAAAACACATCATTTACAAGATTCTTCTCACATACAAAGCCATCAATGTTCAGTCACCAGAATATGAAGAGCTTTGTTTCAAAACCCCTTACATCCACTTTTGGCCGAAATTGAGTTATTGGCATAATTTTATAGTGTGGGTAAAAATACACATTTTGGTGGTGGTTTGACCTTCATACTACCTTCCCTTTCAGAGGTATCGCATATTTCCCGTTTGGGAAATCTTAGGGAATTTCCAGAAATCTGAACTTAAAATGAACATAGAATTGTTTTGTTTTAATTTTTTGATGTATAATGGTAGTCTGGAATGTTCTTTACCTATTAAAACCAAAAGGAACTGTTTTTGGGTCACTATGTTTGAAAAAATCATTTTAATGAACAAAAGGTGTAGCTTCGAAATACCAAAAAATGCCATTTTCCCTTAATTTAATTAAAAATTTATAATTAAAAAAGTAAATGAGATATTTAAATTTTTCTTTTTCATTTTCAAAGCATTAGACGAGTTACATAATGTAGTGCAAACAAATGGGCTCAAATTTGATTGCAAAGGTGGTTTCTAGAAAAGGGGTAAATTTATTTTGTTGCAAAACCCCTTACATCCACAAAAGGTGCAATATAAAAGAAATAATAAAATAAATAGGAAGGCTTGAAAATTGTATCAAACCTATTCTTTTAGTTTCTATTCATCAACACTTTATCCAAACCCAAATTGAATCAAATCGAACAAGTAATACTTGCACAATTAAAAAAAGCCGTTTTTCTCAAAAAGTCAAAAGTGGATGTAAGGGGTTTTGCAACAAAGCTCTTCATATATTGCTGAACATTCTAACTTCTTATGCCAAGCGTGCCTTCTCAGTTGCCGATCCCACACTATGGAATAAGTTACCAATTCAGCTGTAGCTTTATGACTGCCAGCAAACCTATGGCCAGCTATTGTGCTGTCAGGTGGCCAAAATTTCACAATTCATATTACATTTTTAAAAGGTATCCCTGATGGGAAGACACCACAACTGTAATGCTTCTCTATCCAGGGGTGTCTATTCTTCCAGAAAATCTTTATTATTCTTTAAGAAACCCGATTGCTTAAATAAAACGAACAAAATATACTTGTGCGCATTGTGTTGAATGACCTTTCTTTCAAACTTGGAAAGAAGTGAATTGACGCATACAGTATGTAATCACTCATTTCTGCGCAATCAGTCAACCGATTCAAGTAAAATTAGCTTATACATGCAAGATGCATAATAAGATGGGCTACACGCTACTTTTATGGATTTTGATGCTTATTTCTCGACTTGCGTCTAAATTCATTCACCCGCTAATTTTTATCTGGGACACCCTGTAGTATTATACAATGCATTATGTCACCTCACTAATATCAATGTACATCAATGCCATGGTGCCAAGCTTCACACGCATTTGAGTGATAATTGTTTTGCGCACTTACTTAATGTTTAATATGGAGCACTTTTTTTTTTTCAATATTTTGTCAAATTGATGTTGAATGTTCTATTCTATATTATTTGGCAATATAGTGTCTTTTGCCCACAGTACATCCAAAGTTGTAATTTTTTTTTTGATCCCAAAGGTCAAATATTTTATTCCTGATTCAACTCTGCACCTGCCCGAGGGCTTCGCAGGGTGCAGAGGTTTGACAGTAATTTTTCCTTTTTGGACATAATGTACGATCTTATAATATGAATTTGGTTAATTTTTTTCAAACCTGATTTTTTTTTTTTTTTATTTGTAATATTTACACATGTCCTAACTTGCACCTAAATGGAATCAGCCAAATTTGTTGTTTGTAAGAAATTATGACTTATTGTCCTCCTATAGAACTGCGTGTTAAACGGCCAAAATAACAAGCAGTGTTTACATCGTTATTTCAGCTCAAAATGGACAGAAACCATTCCCGATCATTATTACTAGTATTATTTCAGCATTTTGAGTATATAATGACAAATTTAAAATTGGAAGGAAATCGTACATTAAACCTTTAAAAGGCATTCGATTGTTTCAATAGAATCTTTGATTAGGAAGCACAATGAGGTGGTACCAATTTTATATACCAAATCTTAAAGAATTATTTTCAAATGTCCGACCTGTGTATTTCCTATCGATTACAAATTGCTGTGTGTCAGTCATATAATATACATAGGCACATCGTATAGGACTGGTAGGGAGTCTAAATTACAGTATGTGGTTATCGACGAGTTACAGGAACAACAGAAACCAGTTGTGAAGGAGACTACATGCATCGCTAAAAAAACAGTCAACTTTAAGACAAATAGGTGAAAAAGGACATGCACTCATGATATTTTTCATTAATTTTTTTATTTCACATGATCCATACTCATATCATATCGCCTCACTAAACAATGAAAAATATTTCTAGACCAATCGAACCAGTATCATAATATTATGGCATAAATTATTATTTGTTACACATTTACCTTTTAACATCATGACAAGTATCATATCAATTCCAAAAACCTTAAAACTTTCACATACAACTTGCTGGGGGATTGATTTGCTTGTGTTGATACATTCACTGCATAGAAAATACATGTAGTGACACTGACTATTTTGGCACAAGTTTCCTTTCCTTCACATCATTTGTGTCAAAATGACAAAATGTTTAAATATCTTTCTTAGTAATAAAATATTATTTTTTAGTGTTGTAGGATGAAAAATAAAGTTTTAAAACAAAACAAATGTACAAGGGAATGATAGGATATCCAAGATGGCCGTGCCCTTTGCAAAACGTGTTTATCAAAGTTCGCAAATAAAAATAATTTTTTGTACTATTAGTTATTAAGTTTGCATAAAGTTCCAAGATTAAAACAGACATATTTCATTCATAAATTAATTGCAACATTCTGTTGGGAAAAAGGTAAGATGAAAATTCTCCCCCAAAACCAGAAAAAATACCTCTTAAGTTGAAGCTATTATTGCTATGAATTTGGAAACTTTGACATGGAATACACTACAGTGTATTTTATGCTTTTTTTTATTTGGCGAAATTAAATTGCCGCAAAAAATGTGGCTTTTTGACGATTCGCGAAATTAAAGGATTTCGTGATCCTAGCATCCTTTTTTTATGACATTTTCAGTTAAAAAAAGGCTTATTCACAAAATTTCAGTTGATTCCAATTTTATGCGTTTATGAGTTATGCATGATTATGTGTATTACACTGCTCCATAGACAATGCGTTGTAATTTCATTCTAGTGCACCAGAACGAAATTCAAATTTCACGATATCTTTGCAAAACAAATTAATCTGCAAGAAATATTTTGTACATAAACATTATGAAGCCAGAGGTTTCCAGTGATATAAAAATCTCAATATTTTTTGAGAAAAGTGGGGGGATGAGGCTGTGGATCACGAAATGCCCCTTTAAGTTGCCCCGAAATTAAAGTGTTCTCATTATTGTTGATATTATTAAAGTCAGAAAATGGCAAGTAGAAGTAGTTGAAAGTTATTTTAAAGGAGAAAATAAAAAAATAAAAAATTAATTATTTTGAGATTTTCAATTTTGGAAACGGGCGGTAAACAGGAAACTAATAATCAAGTGCGAAGGGCCTTAGACCTGTATAATATTTTCAGTGGAGGTGATAATCAGTCAGAACTCTTGTCCCCCCCCCCTCCCCCCGAAAAATATCCAAAATTACAAAAACGTCCCCTTTTTGTGGTAATTTTGTTGATTTTCCCCCCCTCCCCCTTAAATTAACTTTGTCCCCTATTGCCCCCTGAAAAAAAATTCCTGGCGCCACCACTTCATATTTTCTACCACGATATGGACCATAATTTCATTTGAACAATGCATTATGAATTGACACGATTTTCATACACTTTCCGGCTGCTCAGCGGTAAAGACGCTGACTTGTCTCCTACAGGCTATCGAAGTCACAGGTTCGAATCGTTTTGTTGAATTCATTATGATTATTATTTTATTTGATGTTCCAGTGGTTTATGTATTTAAGAGCTTTAGAATTTAACAACCACACAGAAGCATCCATAGAAATTAACCCATACCCGTAACAAAAAAGCATACAGGTTTCTGCCAAAATATGCTCCAAATCTAAACAACCATATAAAAAACAAAACATCATTGCTAAAGCTAAAATGTAAATGTGTAACATATGAATTATATGCTTATTTATAACACCTACAATCTTGGAACAAAGTACTTGGAACGCTTGGCACACACTGCCATAAATTCCGTGCAGAATTTCTTATGATCATGGGAATGATGTATATTGTGCTGGGGAACAAACAGGACATCTACAACAAAGATTTAACCTCCCCCCTCCCCATTGATGTTGGACACATTGGGAAACCGCTGAAGACATTGGCATTTCTCAACATTGCTTGGGGAAAGGGGGTGACAGTTTTCTGTTATTTACACACAAGCTGCCCAAGACTTATTATTTCCAAGATTGTCGGTTAAACCTGGTAAACCATATACTGAAATACAGGAATGATAATAATTGTTGTGAACAAGCTTCAAAATAAGCAGGCACCCAGGAGCCATTTACCCAATGGTCATAAAGTTTTGGCTCCTGGTCCATACCAAAATAATATGAACCAGGCTCTACATTTTTTTCAAATAGAGCCTGGTAGTTAAAGCAGGTTTTGTATTTAATGTGTACAACTGAAATTTAAATGACTCTTAGCTCTTTAAAAATGGCTCCTGGTTCACTAGATAATCACAGGACCAGGAGCTGCTTTTTCCCAATGTGTTGCTCCTGGTCCAGCTCTGCTTATTTTGAGGCTTGGTTGTGAATCTGCACAATTTTGGAATGTATGTTAATGTCATAAAAGACTCATTTTAAGAAGAAAATTGTGAGTAAAACATTTCTGACAATATTCACACTGATATGGCACACAAGGTCGCTACTGTCAGCAAAACATTTCTTTGCACTTACAGGTTTTCTCTTAAGTATGAGTTTTGATGCGCCTTTTAAGATGAGACTGTGAGGTGTGAGTAAAACACTTCTGACAATATTTGCACGGATATGGTTTCGTTGGTATGACTATGATTTCTAATTAAGGGTGTAAATTAACAGGTATTTGTCTAACCGTTTAAACGGACCACAATCCGGTCACTTAACCATGTAAACGTATGTAAAAAAAAAAAGTTAAAAATTTTTTTTTTTTTTATTGTTATAATTTTTTAATTTCTTTAAAGTAAGGATAAATTTCTTGTTATTCAAGGTTTGTTTAACTTATCCCCCCAAAAATCCGTTTTTTTTATTCAAAAATCACAAATTTCCAACCAGAAATGAGCCGGAAATTTGTATTTTAAATCGCAGCAATTTGCAATCATGATAATTAGCGTATTTTTGATAGGACAATAGTCGGCAACCTGAGATCTGAAATATACCGCAATGGTTTGCAAATGTGTGTATCCTCAGTATCTATCGTATTGTGTTATGTTGATATGGAGGTGCGCTGTGTTGTTCAGTGGTGAGAACCTGGGTGGGAATTGCTTATTTCTCACCTAGCTAGCCTTGTCAGAGAGGAAATCCTGAATCAAAACTAGGTAGATGTTATAATAATTCTATTTGGTTTCAAGTTTAAGATAGTTTCGTTCAGAAATTGGTGCTCCGGATGGGCTTCTGAGCATTGCTGAGTGCCTTCAAACTACTACAGTGGATGGCCCTAGACCCCCGGCCTGCAATTGCGATGCTCAATACGCTAGATCTCGACGCTAGAATTTTTTTTTTACGTTTAAATGGTTAGTGATTTTCCTAAACGGATAGTGCATTTTACGGTCGGTTACGTAGACACCCTTATTTCTAATGTGTTTAATCTGATTAGACTTGTAAGCAAAACACACATGACAATATTCACACTGAAAGGGCTTCCGCTTGGTGTGAATTCTGATGTTTTTATGATAAGAGTGGTCAGCAAAACATTTCTGACAATATTTGCACCTAAAGGGTTTCTCTTTAGTATGGGTTCTGATGTGTGTTTTAAGAGTAGAGTTGTGAGCAAAACACTTCAGACAATATTCACACTTGTAAGGTAGCTCTTTAGTATGAGTTCTGATGTGGCGCATAAAGGCCACTTCGGTCAACAAAACATTTTTGACAATACTCACACTGAAAAGGTTTCTCTTTGGTGTGAATTCTGATGTGTTTTTTTAGGATAATAAACTGCAAAACATTTCTGACAGTATTCACATTGATACGGTTTCTCTTTGGTGTGAGTTCTGATGTGAATTTTATGACCAGACCTGTGAGTAAAAAACTTATTCACTTGTAAGGTTTCTCTTTGGTGTGCGATCTAATGTGGCGCACAAGGCCGCTATTATCAGCAAAACATTTCTGACAATATTTGCACTGAAAGGGTTTCTCTTTGGTATGGATTCTGATGTGTGTTTTAAGAGTAGAGTTGTGAGCAAAACACTTCAGACAATATTCACACTTGTAAGGTTTCTCTTTAGTATGAGTTCTGATGTGGCGCACAAGGCCACTTCGGTCAACAAAACATTTTTGACAATATTCACACTGAGATGGTTTCTCTTTGGTGTGAGTTCCGATGTGGTGTACGAGGCTGTTTTTTTGTGTAAAACATTTCTGACAATGCTCACACTGAAATGGTTTCTCTTTAGTGTGAATTCTAATGTGTTTTTTAAGGATATCATTTCTAGCAAAACCTTTCTGACAGTGATCACACTGAAAGGGTTTACTTTTAGTGTGTGTTCTAATGTGAATTTTAAGACTAGACCTGTGAGTAAAAAACTTCTGACAATATTCACACTTGTAAGGTTTCTCTTTGGTGTGAGATCTAATGTGGCGCACAAGGCTGCTACTATCAACAAAACATTTCTGACAATATTTGCACTGAAAGGTTTTCTCTTTATTGTGAGTTCTGATGTGCTTATTAAGATTAGAATTGTGAGCAAATCCTTCTGACAATATTTACACTTGTATGGTTTCTCTTTGGCATGAGTTCTGATGTGGCATGCAAGGCCGCTGTGGTCAGCAAAACCTTTTTGACAATATTCACACTGATATGGTTTCTCTTTGGTGTGAATTCTGATGTGGTATGTGAGGCGCTGCCTTAGAGCAAAACATTTCTGACAGTACTCACACTGAAAGGGTTTCTCTTTGGTGTGAGTTATGATGTGTCTGTTAAGATTAAACTTGTGAGCAAAACACTTCTGACAATATTCACACTGATATGGTTTCTCCATAGTGTGAGTTCTGATGTGGCACGCAAGTTTGCTAGGGCCAGGAAAATATTTTGACAAAATTCACACTGATATGGTTTCACTTTGGTGTGAGTTCCATGTGGCGCTGAGGACACTTCTGACAGCAAAACATTTCTGACAGTGCTCACACTGAAAGGGTTTCTCTTTGATGTGAGTTCCAATGTGTGTTCCAAGGTTAGAGTTCTGAGTAACACACCTCTTACAATATTCACACTGACAGGGGTTCTCTTTGGTGTTCAAGCAGTAATTACATTGGTACCATAGGATCCTGTGGTTATTCACATGTCTTTTCATCTCACCATTGTTAGACAAGCTTTTCTGGCAAAAATTACTTTTGCATCTACGAGCCCGCACATATTTAACCAAATGCCTGTTAACATGGCTTTTCAAGTTATCCAAAGAATAATACTTGAGTCTGCAAAATGCGCAAGAAAATGGTTTCAAACTTGTCATTGCCATCTGTTGTTTTTGCAATATACCTTTACAGCGTGAAGCTAACACCATATAAAGATATAGTTATTGTACATTTATGCACATCAAACCCACCATGCAAGTGAATTGAGTAGAAGCTACCAGACCACAATCCTCACTGGCTTCTTTCTTAGAACTGGTCCTACTTACTGCTGATATATCACTGGATCAAACTACCTGAAACATAAAAACAACAATAATGTTTTTAAATTTTAATTCTTCATATTTTAATTAAGGGATCGGATAGCGATGTTTACATAATATTTTTTGTGGGACCTGAGAGCACATCAGACACACCAGATTGCATTTTGAATATATGTGGAATGCAATTTTAGGTCTTTTGGGGGGGAATGTATATCTTCAATACGAAAGGTCAAACTATTCAAATGATGGTCGGCTTTCCTCCCAGCACATATCATTAGATTTATTATGTTTACTTTGAGAACTGTTAAATATCAAAAACAAACAAAACATTTACCAGAATGCAATTTGGATGTGCTCTCAGGTCCCACAAAACATACTGTGCAAACGTTGCTATGCGATATTAAAGCATAACAAAATGTTAATGATACTGACAGCGCATAAACCTGCTATAGCTTTATGCTAGCAATCCTATGGTCAGACTGAACTGTCAGGTGGTTTACAATTTCATCAGTGAATCAAATTTTACATTTTCAAAAAGTATCCCTAATTAATTCATGGAAAAACAAATCACTACTGTAATGCTTCCCTCTACTGCCTAGACACGCTCCCCTGGTGCACTTGATTCAGACAAGTGCAGAGCCAGGTTTTTTGCGACATAAAACATGGCAAAAAACAAAATTGGCTTGCCTGATATTTTTCAATCAATTATATTAATTTCAATTCAAGAGAAGTCAAATTACAATATTAATGAAATCAGAAATTCTAGCTATTACATACCTGTGAATTGAATTGCACAGTAAAAATAAACAAAATAAAAACATTACATATGATTCTGTCTCATAATTCAATGAAAAATTAGTTCATAAAAATTTTGCCCAACACTATGCCCTAAAAAGTTCCCATGCTGCAAAAGTTCTACAATTTTTAAAAAAATTTCAAATTGTATACCGTAAAAACACTGATAGTTAGCATATGTGCTTACTATCGAGCGCTTTTAAAACATGCAAACATGAAGAGCCCCATCCACAAAAGTGTAGAGGGTTTTGAGCAAATCATCAGAACACATAGTTATATCCAACAACTTCACACAACAAGTAAACCTGCAAATGTGTGTCTCAACCCCATTAGCTCAGTTGGTAAAGCGCCGGACTTTGGCACATTTCATCTTTTCAAAAGCGCTCGTTAGTAAGCACATATATGCTAACTATTAAGTTTTTACTGTATATGAAAATGTGAATGGAGAGGGTGAACTGGACAACACAAAGAAAAGTTATGTGTATCATAGGCATTAGGCAGTACTCAATAGGCCAAATGGAGAGGGTGTACTGGAGAGGGTGCACTAGACATCACAAAGAAAAGTTATAGAATTTAATGCATAAATAGTTGACATTTTTTGCAGAGCCAAATGAGTCGTTCAGCTTTTTGTATGGACATATTCCGTGTGCATCTTGAGTACAGCCTATGCACATACGATGACAGACCAGAACATTGATCAAACAGGTCCCTTTGGGTTTTGTATGGACATATTCTGTGTGCATCTTGAGTACGGCCTATGCACATAGTCTGTGTGCATCTTGAGTACGGCCTATGCACATACAATGACAGCCCGGATCATTGACCCATGACCTAGTCAAGCTCAGGGTTTGCCACCAGGTATGTACTGCAAGTGACGTGTCAGCTATCAAAATTGTATATTTTACATTAAATTCCAAAACTTATCTTTGAATGATCTTGCCCACAAACCACTAGATCCACTGCCCGTCGCGGTCACAGGGGTCACTCCGGAGGATTGTGGTGGACATAGAGGGCGATTCTTAAACCACTGAGCTCCTGCAATTAGCAGTTGTAATAAAATACATTTTCCCAAAATGTTCCATGTTTCCTATGATTTACTCCACTTGCTGGATGGACACTAGAGCTCCAGATGGATTAACGCCCCAATACCAATGTTTATAGCAATGTAACTCAACTATTTGACCCCAATTGACCTCTGACCCATGGAACATGACCCACCTCCGAGCTCTACCATCGCCGTGCTTGAGATGGATCTTTGCTGTACAGATGGACACTAATACACCCTTATTATAGATCAAAAGGTATTGCGTTATCATTTAGCGTTTTTTTATCGAACGTACAGTACAATAAAGAATCATTCCGGTTAGAGATTAAGGTGGCTGTATCGGCTACGGTGTCATGCTCAGAACTCCTTGAAAATGATATAGGATGTGTGTATTGATGAGAAAACCTTACTTGCCAAGTTTTAATTTTTTCCAACAAAGCGTTTTTGAGTTACGCAATTTTTTGTCATCTCAAAATCCCATTGAATTACAGGGAAGGGCTTTTGGCACTTTGCCAATTTCTCAAAATAGTAACATTTTTGAGAACAAAGATTTTATCAAAACTGATTTTTCTCTCCTTTATAGCAGTTGTATATAAAGTTTTAAGTTTCATTTTGCTGCCAATATATCACGGAATAATACAAACCAAGTTTATTTTCTAACTTAGTGTTACTTAAGTATATATTTAACAGGAATGTTGGTACTTTTTAATGATTTTTTTGATTTTTTCTAGAAACACTAAATTACCTAAATTCTAGGATTTTTTTAGCCAACAGGGAAGGGTGCTATGGTTACCAAACTTTCAGGGATGGTAAATAAGATTAATATCTAAATTCTCTCGTCAGTTTTTTCCAATTAAGTGTTTCTATTTTAAGCTACAGTGTTTCTAACATTCCCTAAAATTAAAAATGGAAAAAATATTTTTTTTCAAAAAGTAAACACTTTTCCAAAAAAACTGACGAGAGAATTTAGATATTAAGCTTATTTACCATCCCTGAAAGACTGAAAGTTTGGTAACCATAGCTCCTTCCTGAGTGGGCAAAAAAATTAAAAACTGTCAAAATTAAGGGAATTTTCCAAAAATAAAGAAAAACATAACAATTTTTACAATTCCTATAAGACTTTTAAAATAGGTGGGGAAAATACTTTTCTTTGTTATGTTAAAGATTTAAATGAATAGACCTGATTGATCAGACACAGGAGCTATTTTTCTGCAAGGGTGTTGTATCCGAGGCAGCTACCTTAAAACCGGAATATTCCTGCTCACCGATGCCGCCGATGTCATTTGCATATTTGCCGGTTGTCATCCCCCCACATTGCGATTAAACCTTTCAAAGCTTCAGTACTCTACTATGGCGAACCCGAATACGGAGGCTGTGGTTTTCGGCCGGCTCTTCTCTCCGCAAAAATCCTCGCTTTAGAAGGATAAATGCCAGCGAAATAGCGGAGAAAATTTAGCCGCATTCGCGCCAAATACCAGAGGACGGCATTTTCTACTCGTAATTTTTAATCCTGGGTTCCCAGGGTGCCTAGAACACACCAGTATGATATGGCATACCATTCAGGAATCTAAGAAGATGAGAAAGGATCCGAGTGTTGTATGGCTCGATCTGGCAAATGCTTATGGTTCTGTTCCACATGCACTGATTGAGTTTGCCATGGAATTCATGAGGATTCCTGAGAAGGTGAGAAGCATCATCATGCAGTACTACAGCGATTTCCGTATGCGGTTTTCAACAACACAGTACACAACCACGTGGCAGAGGCTGGAAGTTGGAGTACCAATGGGCTGTGCAATTTCTCCAATCCTGTTTGTGCTAGCAATGGAAGTCGTCATTAGAGCTGCGGAAAAAGCAGGACCAGGTGTAGAATTGGGAGGTGCAGAGGAACTCTAGGTTCCAGAGTAAAAAATAAGTACAGCTTGTCTGTACGCAGTGCGACAATACTCATACATATGAGGGAGGCACTTATAAGGAAGAAGAAGAAGAAGAACTACCACCAATACAAGCTTTCATGGATGACCTTACCCTCCTTAATCCAAGTACAGAGGCAGTTGAAGCAATTCTATGTAAGCTTGAGCAGTTGATGGAGTGGGGTAGGAAGAAGTTTAAGACCAAGAAGTCGAGGAGTCTTGTACTCAGACGAGGAAAGTTGACCGACTTTCACTTCACCCTTTGTGGAGAGGAAATCCCAACTATTCAGGAACAACCAGTGAAGAGCCTCGGGCGCTGGTACACAGAGGGATACAAGAAGAGTCAAAGAGACAGCACGGCAAATCAACAAAGGTCTTGAAGCCATTGATCAGTGCGGCTTGCCCGGGAAGTTGAAGCTGTGGGGTGCTTGCAATATGGTCTCATGCCACGGATTATGTGGCCGCTCACAGTCTATGAGGTAGCAATAACCCATGTAGAGGCAATGGAGCGGAAGATCAACAACTTTGTCAAGAAGTGACTTGGCACTCCACGCAGCTTAACAAACATCGCAATCCATAGCAGCCGGACTAAGTTGACTTTTCCAGTGCGTTCTCTTGTTGAAGAGTTCAAGGTGGCCAAGGCAAGATCATTTATGACCCTGAGAGACTCAAAGGAGCCGCTAATCAAGAACACCCAGCCCCAGATGTTAGGTCAGGGAGAAAGTGGTCAGCGAACTTGGCAGTTGAGGAGGCCGAGTCAAGTCTGAAGCACAAGGAGATGGTTGGCGCTACCCAGCTAGGCCGTCAGGGGCTTGGTTGGACTACGCACAAATGGTGGTCATCTTCTTCTGACAAGGAACGCCGCAAGCTGGTTTCGCAGGGAGATAAGAGAGGCAGAAGAGGAGAAGAGACTGGCTACAGCAGTAGGTCAAGCTAAGCAAGGCGCTTGGACACGTTGGGAGAATGTTGAACAACGCAACATGTCTTGGAGCGTGCTTTGGCAGATGGAACCTCTTCGCATCTCATTTCTGTGCAGGTCAACATATGACCTATTACCAACACCAGCCAACCTGAGCGTCTGGTATGAGGATAAGACGGATTGTTGCAAAGCATGTGGAAAGAAGGGTACTTTGCAGCATATTCTGAGTGCATGTACACCTGCTCTTGCAAGTGGTATGTACACCTGGAGGCACAATAACGTCCTCGGAGTGATAGTGGAGGCAGTCAAGCTGCAAGTTGACCGAAATAATGTTTCACAAGCTCCAAACAACACCAAGCGTTACATATCATTTGTGAAGGAGGGCTCTCAGTCCAGGTCATATAGTTCCAGTTCAAGATCGAGCATCCTTTCTTCAGCAGACGACTGGTGCATTAGAGCTGATCTGGATGGCAAAGGAGGATTTCCAAGAGAGATATCGATCATATGTGTGCTGCCGGGTCACATATGGTCAGATATTGTCATATGGTCAGAGGCTGAAAAAGAGGTGATCATTGGAGAGCTGACTGTTCCATGGGAAGACAACATTGATGAAGCTCATGAGAGAAAATTGATCAAGTATTCAGAATTGAGAGCAGAATGCAAGGATAGTGGTTGGAAGGCTTCTTGCTACCCCTTCAAGTCGGCTGCCGAGGTTTTGTTGCACACTCTTTGCAGAAGTGGCTGCGAGATTTAGGCTTCAACAGGAGAGAGCTAAAGTCAGTTAGCAGGGCAGCGTCAGAGGCTGCAGAATCAGGATCGTCGTGGGTGTGGTCCAAGTACATTCAGAGGAGTAGATAATCTGGAAGTGAAGTACATCATCAGTATCCTCAGCCAGATCAGGCAGGCCAGCTAGCCATATCTTTTACTTGTTCTCATTCCTTCATATCAACTCCAGTTAGCTAGGGTTAAGTGATTCCAGCTGCATGGTAGGGTTAGAGGTACCTGTCATCTGGGGGCACATATACACAGATCCCCCTTTTGACGGTGATGGCGTATCCCCATATGGGCAATGCGTCTTGCTTTGTCATGCTGACATAGTATGGGTGCTAACTGGTGCCTGATCTTCTATTTTGGTTAGCTGGCCTGTGCCGGTTTCATTTTCTAAGAAGCAGATTATTTATTTAGCAACAGATGCTAGAAGCATAGTTTTAGTTTTATTAGTAGCTCACCAACGGGAGGTAGTGTTTCTTTCACTGCCGGCCCCCAACCTCGAGGGAGTCTTGATTATAAGAGGGACGAAACTCCCCAAGACAGGTGGCAATCAACTGATGATCCCTCTGGTGAAAGCACAAGACAAATTCCCATCTGTGGTCTTTGTGTATATTTAACTAATCCCCAAACCGGATTAAAGCCAGCTTTTTACTCAAATAGAAATATGCTGAATGGCACCTATGGTGGGATGCTTTAAAAAACATCTCTGCCTACCGAATGCATTTAGTATGAGAATTACATGTTTTGATTATACATGTAGTATGGACACATACAATGTAAGTCTAATCACTTTGGTTTCACCAAAATGATGTGATTAATAATGAATGTGCGTAAAACTACATGTAATATGACTGAGTATACTTCCTTCTCCCTCCCCTCCGCCCCCCCACACACACACATCACCTCCAAGAATCACCATTAATAACTGTCATAGCTCAATTAACTGGTAGTAAATTGTTGCAAAGATAACGAAGGTGGTAGTAAAAGAAAACAACTAACCTCATTAACTTCAAACAATATTAGTCCAAGGGTGTTGTTTCACTGTTCAGCACTCCAGAATGCAATGTACATGTAGATATCCAATAGATCAAAGAGCAAGCACCTGAAATGGATTTATAGTATAATTTTAATTAATATTATTTTTTAATTCAAAATTCTGACTCTTAGGCCAAAAAAAATAATGGTTTGTCTCAAAGCTCACGAGTGGTTCAAAAACAAATGCGAAATGCAATTTTATTTTTTTTTCTCCCGACTTTTTTCATGGTATTTGGAGAAAAAAATATAATTTTCGCCGAATTTTTCTGGAAAAACTAACAAAAATTTTTTTGAAATAAAAAAAAAATTCAGCATTTCTTTTTTTTTTTCAATTAACGCGATTTTACAAATAATTGCGCGAGCTTTGAGACAAACCTTTTTTTTTTGGCCGTATCAAACTTATATAAACCCTGCAAATTAAGACAAAATCTGAGGTACCATAATCAAACGATAGAATACGATCAAAAGTAACTTGTCGACAAGATGAGTTGTCGACAAAGCAATACATCAATAAATATAAGCTCAGAGACCATGTTGTGCATCGTTTTACCATATACCCCATAATATTGCGCGAGAAGTCTAGCCACAAATTTGCTCACCGATCTTCACAGTGGTTGCTAGAGACCATTGCATACAAAATCTAGTCACATTTGCTAAAGCATGACACCGTGTAAAGCAATGGAAGTTCAGGAGTAAACACAGCCGATCACGAAAAAAAAAAAATTGCACTTCAAAATAGGGAAATTGAAATCAAAACATACAGTTGACTCATCGAAATAACTTTCATCCAAATTTCAACATAAACACAACAAATAACATCCAGTGCAAAAAATGTCAACGCTGTCCAACCGAAAAACAAACACAGCATACTCTAGCATCAAATGCGTAACTATCGTGTGCAAATTCGAAGCTAGAGTTCTTGAGTAACCCATATACGCAGTGTTCGAAATAAGCACCTATCCTCTTGCCCAAAAATCACTGGGGACAACCATATTGAGATATGTACTTATCCTCTGGACAAACCACTATATTTGACCTCTTAAATATGACTCATTTGGGGGACAACCAAAATGTTTTGAGGACAAGCAGAATTTATGCTTTAGTTGTCCTCAGGACAACCTCCATATTTTACTTATTTCGGACACTGCATATAGGGTATGCAATTATTCACCATCAGAATAAAATTAGAATTTATAATGGAAAGATAATCTACACAAGTAACTTCCGAATGAAATAGAAGACTGATGCAGTTACAAAATGTATTTCATGGGAAATAATGTCAATGGTCACCGAGGCCTAAAAAAAGATTGTTTGCTTGTCCTGACCGACCCTAATCTGGAAAATCTGGAAAAAAGTTGTTTTTTTGTTAATTACTGTACAAATGAATACCGACCAATTTTGGAAATTCCAGAAAAAGGTTTTTTTTCTTTCAACATATTTTTGACATCCTGAAAAGTTTTTTTACAGTTTCTACACACTTCCAAACTGTTTCAAAAACATTCATGAATGAAGTGGTATAAGGTTCCTCCAAGGTTCCTTTTCAGTGTTAACAATCGCATAATACGCATGACATCAAGCGTGTGCATTGGACCTAGGCAGTAGCGGTACACCGGTGCACCGTATTAAACCGGCGCCTTTAAGGCCAAGGCACCGACACCGCCGGTGTTACAAAAGCTTACCAACCGAATGCACCGCAAATTTCTCAAGCGGCTAGGGGACGCAGGGGTAACCTTGTCAATCAATGGTTATTCTATTGTCCACCAAAGTTTAAAGCCAGTGACATCACCAATACGTTTCAATCCAATCGATAGGCAATTATCCCTCCATGCCAATCGATCTACATGGCAGAGGACCACCATGCACCATGACCACTTTGAAATTTATCAAGTTTAACTCGTGCGCATATAAAATATGCATGGAATAAAAGTTAAATTAAATATAGAGTAGGCCATAACAATTTGAAATTATCACACAATGTTGAAAAATATTAAAACTTTAAACTTTTTAATGTTATAAAATTAAAATATTCCCACTTTTATGTTATGGCCATTTATTTATAGCCTATAGTATAAGCATGGTAGGTATCTATTAATACCTGCCATGGTATAAGCTAGTATATTGGATACCACGTATCATTTTAATGTTAAAGTCTGAAAGACCATTAGTCGAACCAGAGAATATGAGATTTTGAACATAGTTTAAAATTGAATAAAACAATATATAAAATAATAGCAATAATAATATTGCTACACTAAATATATGAAAATAAATAAATACGTAGGCCTATTACTAAAAAGAAGGAATCTTCCCAGCAAACACAAAACATTTTCGAGATAATTCGCAAATGGTTAGAAAAGGTTGTCAGAAAATGTTTATATGTCGGGTTATAAAGGGTATACAGACATAATTGGCCTGACACGTTTTCATAACATTCAAAAATATATGTTGATAACTTACTGTAAATATTCTAACATAATGTAAAGTGTTGACAAAATATTTCTAAAAAAAAAACACGTTTGGAATTTTTTTAACAATAACATTTTGAAAACATTAAAAAAATATTGTTGTAGTGTGTTTTCATACAAAACATTTTAAAACGTTTTAATGACCTATATACATGTATAACCTGACATTTAATGTTATTAAAAGGTTTTACCAAAACCAAAACCCAAAATACAACCTGCTTACAACGTTTTAAAAATGTTTTGTGTTCGCTGGGTTACTACAAAAATGTATTTGTATAAATTTGAAAACATTTAAGATTATTATCCTGCTTTTTTTAACCACATAAAAATTGTAAGGCTCAAAAAGCTTGTCTCTCAGCCTATACCAACCGTGTGCAGTTAGGCCTATTATGTTGTTTTAATTGAATTTAGGGCCTACAAATATCACAAAGCGCATTTTAATTTCTGCTAAATTAGATTTGTACTTTTTTTAGGCTATTGTTTTGCTAATAATTACACAAAATCAAATGATTTGTATGATAAATTAAGTCATGACATCCTGCCGCTGAATCCAGGTCTAGTACCTCGCACACCGTCATCATCCCTATATCTTCGTGTTAAAAATTGCCGTGGTAGTACGATAAATCCTCACGTTTTTCAACAACTACGCATGGTGATTTTGAGCTATTTTGTTCGAGATAGGCCGTGCGACTCAGGCTATGCATACAATTTGAGATTTTGAGAGCCGGCCACACTGTTTCTATTCTATGTTTTACGATTTTCGCATGATCAGTACATGGCTGGCCGTAATCGCCACAACGTGGAGCTGCTACGCGTAGCTTACTTTTCGCTTCAGCGGAGCTAAATTGACCAATCATGTTAGATCTTTTCATTACGCGGAGCCAGTTCCATCATCGTTCCAGAGAGAGGATGTGGATTTTAAATGAATCGAATGTAAATAAACCACAAACAGTTGTAGGCTACAGGATCAATACCATTGTTTGATTAGTGTATAGTCAATGTTACCTTGCATGCATGTGCCATGTGTGTGGCGTGTTTGTTTGTTTGTCTACTGTGTCAGGCCAGGATCACTGACACCCACGGTACTGATACTGTCATACTATCACGGTGATCATATTGTTGAATGTTGTTGACTTTAAAATAATCATGATGCAGTCATGTCTACAGTAGAATTCACCACGACCTTTGAAGGACTTAAACCCCATTAAAAGCTATTAAACCAAGATAACACTCAATGAAAACAGCTCAACTATGTTACATCAGATCTTCTCTGGTTAAATACACACTGCACTTGTGTCTGTTTTACCTGTGCAATGAACAATGAGCTGGTATTATAGTTTCAGTTGGGTGAATGAGTATAAAGCGAACGCAAGGTAACAATACTGTCTGGGCTTTTGTTTACGAAATGAGACAATAGTCTGCTTATTGTTAACCAGCGTTCTTGAAAATGAGAAGCATAATGGTTTACAGACTTAACACGGTTTAGAAATAATTTGTTCATATTTTTTGGTGTTATCTGTCGTTTACATATCCTTCCTAAAACACAAAAGTACCAATATTTCCAAACACCTAAATTAGCTAAAAATTTAGGAAATGTTACAAAACTATATTTTCTAGAATTTCAGAGAATACTTTAAATATTGACTGGTTATTTTTTACACAGTGACGTCATATAGGCAATGGCATAATACTTCTAACATACACTAGGTCACGCGTCAATGGTGAGCGCACTGAGTATTGTGTATAGGAAAAGCGGGCAGTACCGTAACTACAGTATGTATGGCCTACTACTAGTATATAAAGTAAATCCGAACTGGTTTGCTGAAGGTCGAATTCCAGAGCCACGCCATAAGCATAAGATGTACAAATCAGCTCCCGGCGATACACTGCAGATCGCAGAATTGTGTGCATGGTTTACCACCACTCTGCCTAGCTATATAGTTGTGTACAATACTGTATGAGTTTCATGTGAGTGCATGTCCATCTTAATAATAAGTCGGTTCGTACTTTTCATAAATTACTTTTTGAATCATAACTATCGTGACCGAGGATATCTTGCAACTACGTGAAGCTTCGTCTGGCAAATTCTTAATGACTAAATTAAGCTTCACGTAATGAGTAAGTCGTACTTGATTGGTCAGTTTTACCTCCGAGTAATGAAAAACTCTAACATGATTGGTCAATTTGGCTCCACGGAACAAAAAGTCAGCTACGCGTAGCAGCTCCACGTTGTGGCGGTTGCGGCCTACCATATCAGTATCCCATATGATATTTCTATTGTAAGAAAATTTTATTTGTTGTCACGTAAATCACAGGTTTCGTTTAAATGTACTAACTGGAAATTAAATGTACTAATTAGTGAGGAACGGTATTTTGCTGTGGATATGTTTAACTGCAATTTTGCGGGTAAAAAAATTGAAATCCTGGGTAAAAATTTTGATAATATTCAACTCTTTGAGAAAAATATTTTATAAAGGAATGCTGGTAAAACCAGGTGCAATACAATGTACATTATTGACACACTATCACGCTCTTTATCTTCGTCAATAATAGAATAATCGATTTCAATCGAATTGAATGCATGAGTTTGTAGTTGACTACTGAGCGACCTAAGCGATCGATTGCTAGCCAATCAGATAGAACTCCTTTTCTTGCGTTCAGTGAAATACCACTCGCCTGTCGCTCACTACCACTCGCCCGTCGCTCACCAACGGAGTATTAAATTTATATTTATCGTATAGGACGTCGACGGTGTGCCTCGCTGAATCGTAAAGTATGAAAGCGTGCCGCCATAGTTCATCCACGATCTTGATCCTAGTTTTATCGATATACATCGATCACTTATCGGATTAAGTATTGGACACAATAGATGAAGTATTTGATTGACAAGGTTACCCCTGCGTCCCCTAGCCGCTTGTCAAATTTCGATTGTGTTCCAGCCACCGAAACTGAACTTCGGTAGCCTTTGTAATAACCGGGTTTTTTTAATGCAAGCGCGAGTTCTTACTTACAAACGACCGCAAACAACCTCTGAAACACCGCTCGTCACTTGCTACCAAAGTTCAAAAGTCGCCGACCGTAATGCATGCTGATTTACCTGTTACGATCGATTCCCATCATCCCATACACTCAATGCATCAATGCCACGTGGAAAGCCGGTCTGAACCGGAAAAAGTCCCAGATCGATTTTCCTTCAATGCCTATTCCAACGCAGATGAAACATCCGCGGGATCAGCAAAATGGAGAACATTTATTTGCGTCCATTTTATTTTCACGGAAGTTGCTTTCCCGTTTTTTAATTATTTCTATCTTAGTTTCACACGATTTTTGCACTCAACGATAAAACAAAACATTTTTATTTTCTATAATGTATGTTAACGTATGGATTATGAACAGAATAGCATATTAAACCGGTGTGCTTTTAATTTATGATCAGTTATGAGTATGAGTTAATTTGGACCTTGTGCAAAATAATATGCGCTGGACGGCTAGCAGTACGCTTAATATGTAAAAGGAAATCTGAATAACAGAATACACAGAAATATCCGAATTCATAATAAGGGTAATGCTAGCATTGAATTTGTATCCATTTTGAAATCATTAATAGAGTATGACATGAGTACAAATTTATTCAAAACACATACACCTACATTTTTTTTTTTTTGAATAAGTCAACCATGAATGATCCTAGCGTTTAGCTCTAGGTCCAGGGACACTACAAAGCCGAAAAAATGAATAACTTTAAAAAAAAATAAAATAAAAAAATAATAAAAAATTTTTATTTTTTTATTTTACGTTTGATACGTGTACCCGGTTACCCGCCCGAAATTAACCTCGGGTACCCGAATACGTCATTACCCGATAGGTCACAGCCTTAGTATAAATATATGGATAGGTCAAAAGTTCCCAAAATTATTGTCAATATCAATATTGAGGCGACATAAAATAATGACTACAATTGAAATTTCACAGTACCGTGTGTAACCTGCTACAACTTGAGAACAGAGTCCTCAAACGTTCAAATTTGTAGTTACTACAACTAGGTGCAATCGAGCTCCTCGAAAATGAAGGTCTGTATAACCAGTTTTTATCGGTATTTTTTGGAAAATCACAATAATGAATTCAAGAGAGGGTCAGAAAATGAAGTGAGGGCAGGTGACGGGAAACTCAAAATCGACTTTCATTGCCTTGGCCTACATGCCTATAAGGGTTTGCATGTTTGTAGCTATGTTTACGGGGAAACCAGACAACTCGCCCCAAATACACCTCGCCCCAACGCTGGACAACTGGCCCCGCAGACAACTCGCCCCAACGGACAACTCGCCCCAGCAGTAACACACTGGCCCCACATACAAACTCGCACCAGTGATAAGTGTACGCAGAGAATATCTTCTCTAGCATACGTAAGAAGGTTTTATCACTCGGCTAGGGATAGAACAGTGGTATATCAACAACTACATCAATAATTTATTGCTTGAAATTTCGGTCAATATGCCTTTTTGACAACTTATACTTTGGCACGAACGGCAAGTCGCACATCGGCATTCAGTAACATCAGTAGAATACACACACTCATCAACTCGAGTAGTAATTAATAAGTAGTCAATAGAAAACAACATAGCCTACCAATTAATATTCTTGGGTATGGCAAGTCCAAAAGTTGCAAAATTAAGCAAAATTGACGCTTGCGAGTTTTGTGTATTTTTATTTTACCGACTCAGTTTGAGATGTTCAAAACTTGCAGTCCTATAAACATTAAATCAGAGAAGATCTTCTCTGACATAACGAAACTATTAAAAGGACTGAAAATATTTGGCAAATTTTTCAAAGACAAATGAGCACAACTAGCAAAACAAACGCCAGCAGCAGCTTTGAGAAATTTTGTCGGTTCCGTGCTGTGCACTGACTTTTGACCCCCTTTTTGCACTGCGTGTTAGCGGTGGATTATTGCTGCCACTTACACAAAAACGCCGGGTGTGGTATGTGTTCAATCAATGGTAGGCCTACCGTGGCACGCAAGTGCCAGAACACTCCGACGGCGTAACGGTACCTTAACCTTGCTTGATAAGTCCCCGGGCCCGCGGCAGCGTGCTTTACACACTGATGTACGATCGATTGCTTGACAAGTCACCGGGTCAAGTAGTATGCTCTCAATTTGATTAAGACCCGAGAATTACGGGCCGTGTTTTTTTTTTTTTTTTTTTTTGCGACGGAGGCGTATTTTTCTTTCTCTTTTTATGCATGATTATGTGTATTACATTATTCCATAGACAATGCGTTGTAATTTCGTTCTGGTGCACCAGAACGAAATTCAAATTTCACGATATCTTTGCTAAACGAATTAATCTGCAAGAAATATTTTGTACATAAACAGTATGTAGCCAGAGGTTTCCAGTGATATAAAAATCTCAACTTTTTGAGAAAAGTGGGGGGATACCGGATGAGGCTGTGGATCACGAAATGCCCCTTTAAACAATGTGAAAAAAGTGGCGATAGGCTATTTAATGTTTAAAAATGTCCAAGCTTACATTGGAGTCGGCCAAATTCATTATGTTTTTAAGATATTGGAGCTACCATGGGTTAAAAAAATCCAATTAATGGAACAATTTTTTATGTAATAATGTGTTTATTGATAATAGGGGCTTTGATATAATTAATTATCAAAATATTAAAAAATACATTTATATTTAAGAATGTACATATGTATCTGATAAAAAATTATGTAATTAAAATAATAGTTTTTCAATTAATTTAGATTTATATCTTTGATTATTTTAGACACCACAGTTTAGAATGACCAAAAAACTTTCCTTGTTCGTTGTTACTATAATAATATTTGACAAAAAATAACAAATTAAAATTAGAACAAAATCGTACTAATACTATATAGGCTTGAACGGTGAACCAGTTTTGCAAACAAAATCATGGCATTTTTCTTCTTCGCGACACTGCCTCCCGTGCCTGGTGCCTCCGTCACAAACACAAAACACGACCCGTAATTCTTGGGGTATCAAATTG
Source organism: Amphiura filiformis (assembly GCF_039555335.1). Classification (NCBI taxonomy): domain Eukaryota; kingdom Metazoa; phylum Echinodermata; class Ophiuroidea; order Amphilepidida; family Amphiuridae; genus Amphiura; species Amphiura filiformis. The sequence goes on from NC_092634.1 coordinate 41,772,468, forward strand.
AGAGCAGACTACTTGACCAGGGGACTTGTCAAGCAAGGTAGCCTACGCCGTCGGTGTGTTCTGGCACTTCGCGTGCTTGGCCTTGGGAGCATTGATTGAACACATCACACCCGTCGTTTCCGTGTAAGTGGCAGCAAATAATCCGCCGCTAACATGCGGTGTAAAAAGGGGGCAAAAGCCAGTGCACAGCACGGAACCCACAAAATATCTCAGAAGCTGTTGCTACTGGCGTTTGCTTTGCTAGATGTGCGCATTTGTCTTTGAAAAAATTATATATGAAATGAATATGAAAATATTTTTCAGTCCTTTTAATAGTTTCATAATCATAGGCCTGTGTCAAAGAAGTTCTTCTCTGATTTAATATGTTTATAAGACTGCAGGTTTTCAAAGTTTTGAACATCTCAAACTTATTTTGAGGCTTTTTTATTTTAAGTGAGTTTGAGTCGGTAAAATAAAAATACACACAAACTCGCAAGCGTTTTTTTAAATTTAATTTTAATAATGATTTGTTTTGCCATATCATATTTAAATTATTACATGTTTAACCATGGAGGTATACAAATTAACACTATTATAAAAAGTATGAAGTTAACATAATTAAAAATAAGAGTGGAAAAACGTGCAAAGAACATCGCGATTCACGGCAGTTTGGTTTGACCAGTGTCGCGGCATGTCGTGGTAGTGGAATTCGACAGGTTTCGCTGTACGGTGATCGCCCGGGTGATCGAAATCCTGGCGGCAATTTTGCTTAATTTTGCAACTTTTAGACTTGACATGCCCAAGAATATTAATTGGTATGCTGTTTTCTATTTACTACTTAGTATTATGAAACAATTAATTACTGCCGAGTGTGTGTATTCTACTGATGTTTCTGAATGCCGATTGACATGTTTTATGTGCGAATTTCCGTTCGTGCGCTATACTAACAAGTAGGCCTAATTACAAGTTGTCAAATCTGACCGAAATTTTCAGCAATAATCACAAAATATTGCCAATTATTATGTTCATATAGTTGTTCTATCCCCGTGTAGCAGTTTGATAAAACCTTCTTCTAAGTTACGAATGCTAGAGAAGATATTCTCTGCGTACACTTATCTTATCATTGGGGCGAGTTGTACGTGGGACCAGTTTGTATACGTGGGGCGAGTTGTCCGTTGGGGCGAGTTGTCCGTTGGGGAGAGTTGTCCGTTGGGGCGAGTTGTATTTGGGGCGAGTTGTCTGGCATTCTGTTACGGTACACGCACTTAACACATTTCCTATTCTCCGCACACACAAAATCATTTTTTTTCACTTGAAAGTTCTACTTACTATTTGTTCCTTTTTTAGCAAAATGATACATTTCCATGTAAAAACGTCTGTAAAATTGCTTCCGATGAAGAATTTTCCCAAAATAATACGGAATTTTTAAGCACCAGCTCCTTTTTTGGAGACAAAAATTTCTGATGTTCGCATTATTTTGCAATAGAAGACGGCAGACGCCATTTTCCTCAACATTGACCTTTAAACCTGTTATCAAAATGGGCTTATAACTCACACTGAGCATGCTCTGTAGGCCTACCTAATGAAATATGCATTTTATGAGTCATAAAGGTCAAACTATGTCTTTACTTCCGTTTGCCCGAAAAAGTAAGACGTCATCCCGGGGACGTCATATGAAAGTTTTAGCAATTTTTCTGCGACCGAGGAGGAAAATATCGCATTTTCGCTACTTTGATGTCGATTTACACCTATGCAACATTAGGCAACACGTCTGAATTAAGTTTAAATGAATTCTTTGGACCTTTTTATGTATGAAAAGTGTCATTTTGTTGGTGCTATTGCATGCTGATGGCGTTGAATACCATGTTTGTAAACATAGATGAATCACCACAATTATATGGGGTTTCCCGGCGTATTCAGCGGCATAGTGAAAACTTCGGAAATGGCGCTGGGGATCATGGGATACTTGAAGCATCGGTAGCGTGGCTTCTATCGTTTGCGGCGTATTGTGGATTTATTTTGTAGCCTTCCCATCATGCTTTGCCAACTTTTTCTATTTATCGTTATAATGAAAGACAAAGATAAAGACAATTTATCGCGTCTGGCGTCACCTGTCAATCAAACTCGAGCACGGTTTGTTTACAAGTGTCGTGATGATGACTTGCTGAACGCGGATTTATAACCGGGCGCCTTATTGTTAGTTTTGCACCTTTCGACATGCAAACCATCTCAAAAGTTAGGTCTTTATAGTGGGATACTTTCTTTGGTGAAGGCACCATGTCCACAATGCCTAGAAAAGCTGCTTTTTGCCTTGTACGAACTTTTTTTCGGCATTTGCTGCTATTCCTTTTCTCCGATCAGCACCAGATAGATCGGTCTTCCTTTTACGCGCTATAACCTGTGTAAACCAATCAAGGATCGTAATTGACAGTGACATCAGACGCGATAAATTGCTTTTATCACTGTCTTGAATTATATTAGCAATAGAAATTGAATAATATTGGTGTTCTTTTTTTATTTATCATATTACAGATTGAATCAAGTTTATTTGGAACTGAGAGTAGGCCTACTACAAAATAATATTATTTTCTTCAACAGATATTAATGTCATTTAAGGTTGGTCTGAACCCTGGAATTATGGAAACTTTAAGGCCTCATAACTTCTAAATTGTTGGTCTAAAGTATATAAAAGTATACATATTTAGAATGGCAAAGACTTGATAAGTTCATCTGTGAGGTCAAATTTGGGCCAAAATGGCACTTTTGGCCCAAAATCTAAAAATAACGGTTTTGGCCCACTTCTTTTTGTGCACCGTAACAAAAAAAATTCTTGAGCCAAAATATTTTTTGAAACTAATTTTTAAAACTAGATCAAAATATCTAGGACACGTTTTTTCATTTTTTGAATTTTGACCAATTTCACCAAAAATATTTGAAATTTGTGCCAAAATCGGGCTTTTTTATGATTTTTTTAGTCGAAATTCAAAAAAATGAACAAAACGGGTCCCAGATATTTTGATCTAGTTTTTAAAATTAGTTTCAAAAACAATTTTGGCTCAAGAATTTTTTGTTACGATGCACAAAAAGAAGTGGGCCAAAACCATTATTTTGGGATTTTGGCCAAAAGTGCCATTTTGGCCCAAATTTGACCTCACAGATGAACTTATCAAGTCTTTGCCATTCTAAATATGTATACTTTTATATACTTTAGACCAACAATTTAGACGTTATGAGGCCCGAAAGTTTCCATAATTCCAGGGTTCAGACCAACCTTCATAGGTCAATTTTTAGAACACTCTCCAACCATGCAATTTATATGTTTGAGTTGTTTCACATAATTGCTGATAATGTTTTGTGTTCTGTACATCATTGAGTTCTTGAGGGCACAGTGGCTCAGTGGTTACGGCCTTGGACTCATAATCTGAGAACTTGCTTGACGTGCGTGGGTTCGAGTCCCCGCCCCGCCACCGTGTTGCGCCCCGCGCAGGCGCTTTGTCTCGCTTGCCTCACCCCACCCAGGTGCAATGGGAAGCTGTTAGGGGTAGTCACAGTCATTGTACTGATGAACCCTCGCCATTTGTAGGCAGCAAGCGTGGTTCCGACATATTCTAATAACGGCGGAATAAATGTAAAGCGCTTTGAGGCTGTTTACGGCATAAAGCGCTATATAAATATCTACATTTATTTTATTTTTCTTAAGAACTATAATCTTAACCATATTTTAAATTTTAGGCCCTACTGTTACAATTAACTATTTGCATACAATTACTACCTCACCAATGTTTTTAAATACTTACATGTAACACTGTTTTTCTTCCACACATAATTTTTGTTTTCTTTTCACTTACATAGTACATCAATCAGTTCTTTAGCACACTTTGCATGGCATTCTGCACATCATTGAGTTCTTTAACCATATTTTAAATATTACTGTTATAATTAACCAGTAACCACTTGCATGCAATTAATAAAAGACTGGTGTTTAATATGAACTACATTTTTCCTTCCACAGATCTGAATTTTCTTGTTTCACTATGTTGCAGTATAAAATTCTTTAGTATATTTACCATGCATACAACTACGTATATATACTGTTACTGACAAGTTATCTTCTGTTAGATTTTACAAGTGATTCTCAGCAGAAGATAAGTGTTTCCTAGTAACAATTATAAATTAATTAAGTGGATTAATGAGGTATTTCTAGTCTCCTACAATGCCGAGGGACATGACCATTTTTTGCCGGAGACATGTCCTGTGACTTTAGGACATTGTAGAAGCCATAACTACTTATAGGAAGCATCTATGAAAAAAAGCTTTGTACCACTGAATTTCTCTTGTTCCAAGGATTAATTTGATATAATTCAACCCATTTTGATAAAATTTTGAAAATTGGGTAACATAGCTATTAAATTGTTTGACAAGCGGCTAGGGGACGCAGGGGTAACCTTGTCAATCAAATACTTCATCTATTGTGTCCAATTCTTAAGGCCCGTCACAATTAATTCTTAGTTTCCTGTTTCAAGTTTGAAAATAAAGGACGAGGCGACTTTTAATTATTAATTATTAATTATCTATTACTTTCTTTATTTTGAAAATGTGGTCGTGACTATTATCAACAGTCCATTTGGTCATTTTGACTAGACTACGGATTTAATTATTTTACCTTTATAATTGATTTTTTACATTAACATTAGTAGGGGACCCTACAATGTTCTTGTTTTATATTCATGATATAGTTGAGATGATTAAAAACAGATATTAGCAAATAAAAGTAATTAAAAAGTCAATTTAAAGATGAAAATACCTAAATAAAAATGAAATAATTAAATATTTTTCCATTCTTGATTTTGGACGCGCGAGGGAAACAGGAAACTAAGGATCAATTGTAATTGGCCTAAAGCTTCTTAATCCGATAAGTGATCGATGTATATCGATAAAAATAGGATCAAGATCATGGAATTAAGCTATGGCGGCGCTCTTTAATACTTTACGAGGTGATTCAGCCAGGTACCTGGATTCAGCACTCAACAACAGGATATCATGACTTAATTTATTCTTAATGATAACGATTTTAAAAATAATAATAATAAAAATATAAACAAAATAATGATAATAATTAATAATAAGAATATATTTGTACATAAGATTTCTTTTATAAGAAAGTAAACATTGTTTTAATCATAGGTCTAAATATGAATTAAGATTCGTTATACATTTATACACAATAATACAGTCATATAGGGCCTAATCCGCATACGAACAGCATGACTATGATAAAATGTTATATTAAAATGCGCTTTGTGATTTTTTTTTATTTGGTTAAAACTAAGCACTTTAATAATTCTCAAATACGATTTAGTATTATAGTTTTGCAATATTATTATTTGTTATTATTTATATATTGTGTTATTCAATATTGAATTATGTTCAATTATCCCAGCAAACACTAAAATTTTTCGAGTTATCGACATTTCACAAAAGGTTGTCAGAAAATGTTTAAATGTCGGGTTTTATAAAAGGGCAGGCTATATAAAGGGAATAAAACTTTTCATAAACATTCAAAAACATTTTTGATAACTTACTGCATATCATTATTTAAGTGGTGACAAAATATTTTACAAAAAATGTTTGCAGAAAATTTTTTTCAATAACATTTTGAAAACATTTAAAAACATTTTTGTATAGTGTGTTTCTATACAAAACGTTTTAAAACGTTTTGTGTTTGCCGGATGGCCTTTCAGACCTTCACATTAAAATGTAGATTACTTGGTAGCTTTATATTATAAATGGTCAATGATTTAACATAAAAGTTATATTATTATTTATAACATTGTGATGATTTTCATTATTATTATATATTTTAATTTCATTTCAAATTGTAATATTTTATATTTATTTAACTTTTATTCCACGCAGCATAACTTGGTCAATTTTGCACAGTGTTCCTCTGGGGATAATTGCCTATCGATTGGATTGATCATGAAACGTATTGGTGATGTCATAAGCCTAACTTTGGTGGACAATAGAATAACCATTGATTGACAAGGTTACCCCTGCGTCCCCTAGCCGCTTGTATTGTTTGTACTAGTCACTAACTATAGAAGCCATTTTCCGAGGCGCGGAAAGACACACAATTTGTGTCGTATGACCTATGACCCTGATAAACAACACAAATTACTCCATGTGGAAGTTGTTGAGATTGCTTGTGAGTTTTGTTAATGAAATTCCTATTTTGTAACAACATGTAACACACCAAAACATAAAGATCGACTATCTAATGACTTCATAGTCTACAATGATCCTAAATTTACCATTATCTGCGGAATCCTTTCTGTTCAAAGACAATTTGTAGTTTCATATTTTTGCCGTGATCGCAGTGTTCGTGAAGCTGCCAAATAATTCAACACTGATGGTCATGTGATGACCTTCTTCAATCCGGGTCTCTGTGGACCCTACCACTTCTTAATAGGTATGCTACATGCTTTTGCGGCAATGGGGGCTGGCTGCGATTTTCTAACAGATCTTTTATGTCACCTTTGATTGAGTTATTTTCCAGGGTACCGAAATTTAAAACGGAAATGGGCACGTCCCCGTATGGCATTTGTACTGAGACCCCCCCCCCCCCCGGTGTCAAATATTTCGGATCCCAATTTGCAAACCTGAAAATATTCTCGATAGACCTATCATAGGCTACATCTTGCGAGCAATAAAATCTGTAGAATTGGGATCGCCCTACGCCGACTGGGTGATTTGTCAATCAAGTCAATTAAATCCCCTACAGACGAGTGGAATTAGTAATATCATGAATATGCTAATTCTGACCTGTTGTGACCTCCCCCTCCTTCCCATATTGCATTTGCGCGATAAACATGGACGACTGCGAGTGAAAAATTCGGCGTGCTCACCGATTTCATGCCTAAAATGTGTAAGAAATAATCATCTGATTTCAATATGGAATCAACAAGAAGAAACCGTAATCACCTCATATACGACTAGAGACAATTTCAGTACAATAGTAAGTGTGCGTAATTGCTAACGAAGATGAATTAAAAGCCGGTAACCAACACGTTAAGGATGCACCTCCGTGTACATTACATAACCACTCAGTCTCTCCCTGATAGTCATATAACGACCAAATGATAAATGACGACTATCATGGAAGACTGAGTTCCGCAGTCTATGTTTGTACCCCGGGGTGTGTACACAAAAAATGCAACTTTGATTTAATAAATATTTTCAACGTTTAATGTGATAGTGATACAATTTTCTACGAGATTGAAGTATTCTCTTTTCATTGAAATACTTTTTAAAGCAAAATACTAGCTTTTATTACCTAAATTCGCGCTTTACTTACATCACATTTCAGAGCGTACTCAAAGCGTAAGCACCTATCGTGTGCGCCGCCATCGTTCCGTTTTATGGAATTTCCTCCTCCTGTGTAGGAGCACCTAAGGTGGCGCAACACTAAATACGCGTCCCATAGGATGTGATTTTGGCCTACTTCGAGCGCTATACTTGGAAAAATAAATTTGGTATCAAATTAAAGCTCTGTTTCTGTAGATTCCAAAACATTTGTCGGCATATATCGATGACCGTTGACTTTTTTCGATATTTCGCGGTGCAAAAAATATGGCCTAAAAATATACTAAATTCACCACTCACATTTCAAAATCGGAAGTTGTCTTCATCCGCCACAGAGAATCGCTTTTGAGATAAAATGTCCGGTTTTTTCTGCATGTTATCATTGAAGACACTTGTCGAATTCATATGAGCTGATATTGAGTGATTTAAAGTGAACATGTCGGTAGATATGGTCGCTACCTACTCACTATGGACTATATTAGCCGAATTTCGTTCTTACATAAAATGCGTAGTGATTTAGTGTTGCGCCCCCTTATAAGGATTTAAAAGTTTTCAAAATCCACATTTGTCACTTATTATTAATTAAATTAGAGAAAATTTGTAGCTCAACACCGAAAATTTCATGTCTCTGCGACATTTCGTTCAAGAGAAATGTTGTTTTAAAGATATCAGTGCCGAAATACGGAAAATCGCATATTTCGACTTTTCCTCCAATATGCGAGAGTTTGCACAAAACTCACTAAGGCCGTATAAAATTAATGTTTTGGTTCTCGTCCAGAGGATTTTCATGAATTGATGAGGGAGGGAGGTGTTTTTTTTTTTTGTTTTGTTTTTTCAATGTAAAATTAGCATTGTCAGTAGTTTTCGGTCTTCTCCAACAGTGTTCGAGGAAATGATGAGGCCCTTCTTTTTTTTTTCAAATGTGAGATTCTGAGGGATAACCCCCTAGAGTACCACAAATAGACTTGGAAGTGATGCTTGTTCTCTAATAAACTTATTTATGTATGAAGATTTCATAAATCATTCCAAAGACTAAAAAAATTGAAAAATCTAAAAAATCAAAAAAAATCTGACAAATCCCAGAAATTGAGGAGGGGGGGGCCGCGGGACGAGAACCAAAATATTAATTTTACACGGCCTAAACTAGTGACAGACAACAATAATATTTAAGCACGTCTTTGAACCAAGTTTAATTTCATAAATAGATTATCTGTCTTGCCATTTTGTTTTGGAAAGCACTTGTTAATGAGTGTGAAGTATAACACCCCCCCTGTTTCAGCAGTAACAATTATGGTCTTTTTGCATAGGCCTACTGAATATGCAGCAAAACGGCTTCATGCAGATTAACAATGCCTATTAACTTTAAAACCCATTTTGAGCCTTTTTAAAGATTTTTGATACAATTTCTAGACTTTGCAGGCGCCTGCTCGGCCAATAAAGCATTTTTCCCAATAATAATTCATCAGGGTGACTTTTCGTAATCCTTGTTTATCATCATGATTGAAATAGAACACATTTCATGACGCGCATTTCTTATTTTACGCGAAGAATGTAAAAGAACGCGTTCATAAACGACGGCCGTTACAAGGGGCGCAACACTAAATAAGCGTCCCATAGGATAACGTGTGATTTTGGCCTACTTCGAGCGCCATTCCTGGCGTCCCTGCAATACTTGGAAAAATAAATTTGGTATCAAATTAAAGCTCTGTTTCTGTAGATTCCAAAACATTTGTCGGCATATATCGATGACCGTTGACTTTTTTTGATTTTTCGCGGTGCAAAAAATATGGCCTAAAATATACTAAATTCACCACTCACATTTCAAAATCGGAAGTTGTCTTCATCCGCCACAGAGAATCGCTTTTGAGATAAAATGTCCGGTTTTTTCTGCATGTTATCAATGAAGACACTTGTCGAATTCATATGAGCTGATATTGAGTGATTTAAAGTGAACATGTCGGTAGATATGGTCGCTACAATCTCATACTCACTATGGACTATATTAGCCGAATTTCGTTCTTACATAAAATGCGTAGTGATTTAGTGTTGCGCCCCCCTAATTGGAGACTTCTCTACTTTTTTGCCAATAGCCTCCCATTTTAGAGACTTTAAATACACAACCGGCTCTGACATTTTAGACTGGTTCTATTTTGGAAAATCAAGCAATATTTTGAGACCGTCAAGACCCTCAGATCCCCGGACCCCAGGGATCGCATAGGGGGAAATATTATAAAAGCCTAAATGTAGCCTACGATCTTATAATATGAAATCGGTTCATTTTTTTCAAACCTGACTTTTTTGCATAGGCCTATTTGTAATGTTTACACATGTCCCAACTTATATTATGAGGCCGCCCCTAATTTGCATAATTAATTAGCATTTATTCAAATTGGCTAATTAATTATGCAAATTAGAGTGCGGCGTCACTATATAATAGGCTACATTAGAACATTATTAGAAACACTTTGACCAAGTTTCAGGGCAAAAGTATGCAAAATAAAAGTACCCTGAACATTTATGCATTGATTTTGAGCAAAATATTGGCAAAAATTACATATTAATTAGTAATTATAAATCTGTTTAAGGTTGGTCTGAACCAGTTCGGGCCTCACTTCTAAATTGTTGGTCTAAAGTATATAAAAGTATACATATTTAGAATGGCAAAGACTTGATAAGTTCATCTGTGAGGTCAAATTTGGGCCAAAATGGCATTTTTGGCCCAAAATCCCCAAAATAACGGTTTTTAATTAATTTTTAAAAACTAGATCAAAATATGTAGGACCTGTTTTTTTATTTTTTTGAATTTCGACCAACTTTGAGAAATTTGCACCAAAAATGGTCAAAAAATGCTGATTTTTCAAAAAAATCATAAAAAAGCCCAATTTGGGCCCAAATCTATAATATTTTTGGTGAAATTGGTCAAAATTCAAAAAAATGAAAAAACGGGTCCTAGATATTTTGATCTAGTTTTTAAAAAATTAATAAAAAAAATTTGGCCAAAGAATTTTTTGTTACGATGCACGAAAAAGAAGTGGGCCAAAAACCGTTATTTTTGGAATTTTGGGCCAAAAATGCCATTTTGGCCCAAATTCGACCTCACAGATGAACTTATCAAGTCTTTGCCATTCTAAATATATATACTTTTATATACTTTAGACCAACAATTTAGAAGTTATGAGGCCCGATAGTTTCCGTAATTCCAGGGTTCAGACCAACCTTAAAACATGCTCAAAGCATTTGCCTAATTTCTAGAAAATGCCTCCAATACCACCTTGAATAAGCACATAATAGAACCAGTATGCTACCATGAATACGGAAGCGTCTAAGTGCCACGACTTGGTAACTTAATTATCTTGCCATGTCGACATAATATCAGCATTATATCAACATGACGATACCATATAATTTATCTGCATGGCCACGACAACTTACCAAAACATGTAAGTCAATATGACAAGATATTATCTTGAAGATAAATCATCATGCCAAGTCGACATAGGCCTACCAAAAATGGATGTCGTCTTGGCGAATGATAAATTATCATGCCAATTCAACTTCTCAAAAATGGATGTCGACATGGCACGATAATTTGTCACGTCAAATTGACTAAACAAAAATTGTAAGTCAACATGGCAAGATAAATTATCCGATGCCAAGTCGACTTAGTCACAAATGGATGTCAACCCCTGCACCCCCCCCCCCTCCTTTTTTTCTAACTACTGGCTATATGACTTTTGCATTAGGCTATTAAGATTCGGTAATGGAACATACAATGGGTATGCCAACTGATTTTGTCAATTTTACAACAACAAACTATTCAATAGAAAGTGCGGCTTCAAAACAACCAAGGACAAATTTGCGGGATTTTCCCGTGTCGTAACTTCAGAATAGGGGAATTTACCACAACATAAACAAATAAATAGATAAATTATCTTAAAACAATAACAAACTAGTGGCAAATGGTGGTCATAGACCACAAACCTAGCTGGGGCGTGTTGGTGTTGTGGAGGTATCTGACCCCTGCAAAATGTTCCAAAAATGTTCCCCTGGTCATGAGGTTTGTTGTCACCGAGTTTGAGTCCCGTATTCCTTACAGATGTCCAGAAAATGCAATTTTGATATTTGACCCCAGATGACCTTTGACCTGACCCCTGCAAAATGTTCCAAATATGTTCCCTGGTCATCAAGTTTGTTGTCACCAAGTTTGAGCCCCGTACCCCTTACAGATATCCAGAAAATACATTTATAAGATTTGACCTCTGCATGACCTTTGACCTGACCCCTGCAAAATGTTCCCCTGATCATGAGATATGTTGTCACAAAGTTTGGGCCCCATAACCCTTACAGATATCCAGAAAATGAAATTATAAAATTTGACCCCAGATAACCTTTGACCTGACTCCTGCAAAGTGTTCCAAAATGTCCCCCTGATCATTAAGTTTGTTGTCACCAAGTCTGAGCCCCGTACCCCTTACAGATGTCCAGGAAATTCATTTCTAAAATTTGACCTCTGCATGACCTTTGACCTGACCCGTGCAAATTGTTCCCCTGGTCATGAGATTTGTTGTCACCGAGTTTGAGCCCCATACCCCTTACAGATGTCCAGATAATGCAATTGTAAGATTTTTCCCTTTTAATGACCTTTGACCCCAATTCTGTATGCAAGTTCTAGGCGTGGGGTATAGCCGATGCATATATGCAAATGACATCATTGTACTATATAATATGTGGCAGAAGAAGCATTTTGAAGGTATTTGGTTAAATACAGGAAATGCCCCCTTAATGACCATTTACCCCAATTCTGTTTAGACCCTATGGGCGCTGGATATAGCCAATACATATGTGCAAGTTGCGTAATTGTAGGGTGTAACATGTAGGAGGAGAAGCATTTTCAAATTTATTGCCAGAAAGAAGAAGAAGGAAAGAAGAACTAGTGGCAAATGGTGGTCATAGACCACAAACCTAGCTGGGGCTTGTTGGTGTTGTGGAGGTATCTGACCCCTGCAAAATGTTCTAAAAATATTTCCCTGGTCATGAGGTTTGTTGTAACCGAGTTTGAGTCCCGTGCTCCTTACAGATGTCCAGAAAATGCAATTCTAAGATTTGACCCCAGATGACCTTTGACCTGACCCCTGCAAAATGTTCCAAAAATTTTCCCTGGTCATCAAGTTTGTTGTCACGCAATTCTAAGATTTGACCCCAGATGACCTTTGACATGACCCCTGCAAGATGTTCAATAATGTTCCACTGGTCATGAGGTTTGTTGTCACCGAGAGTGAGCCCTATACCTCTTACAGATGTCCAGATAACGCAACTCTAAGATTTAGCCCCAGATGACCTTTGACCTGACCCCTTCAAATTGTTCCCCTTTGAACCCCTTACAGATGTCCAGATAATGAAATTCTAAGATTTGACCTAAGATGACCTTTGACCTGACCCCTGCAAATGTATCAAAATTTTCCCCAGGTCATGAAGTTGGTTGTCACCAAGTTTGAGCCCCATACCCTTACAGATTTCCAGAAAATGCATTTCTAAGATTTGACCTCTGCGTGACCTATGACCCGACCCTGTAAAATTTCCCTGGTCATGAGATTTGTTTTCAATGAGTTTGAGCCACATATCCCTTACATATGTCCAGATAATGCAATTGTAAGATTTTACCCCTTTAATGACCTTTGACCCCAATTCTGTGTACAAGTTATAGGCACTGGGTATAGTCGATGCATATGTGCAAGTGACATCATTGTGCTATGTAATTTGTGGTAGAAGAAGCATTTTGAAGGTATTTGGTTATATACCTGTAATGCCCCCTTAATGACCTTTGAACCCAATTCTGTTTACACACTATGGGCACTGGGTATAGCCGATGCTTATGGTCAAGTGACGTCACTGTAGAATGTTACATGTAGGAGAAGAAGAATTTTTAGCTGAAATCACATTTGTAGCCTATTTGACCCCTCTGTAACCTTTAACCTACTAAAAGTCAGGTGACGTGTATGGTCGTGGTCAATGATGGTTGTGATCAAGTTAGGTCAAAATCGGTCAAAGCATGTCTGAGCTAGAGCAAAAAATGTGCAATTTGTTGCCAGAAGAAAGAATGGATAGCATACAGTACCTAGCTGGGGGGGTGTAAACCCCCCAGCTAGGTAAAGATCCGATAGCAAAACAGTACCTAGCTCGGGGGGTTGAAAACCCCCCAGCTAGGTAAATATCAAACACAATCATCAGGTGACTTTGGCCCAACCAATATACAACAGACGATGAAATCCCACCCTCCCTTTCAGCAAGTTTTCTTTCAAATTCAATGATGGACCTGAACTTTTAAAACACTAGGCATCGTCAAATTTGGTATTTATTAGCATCGGCTTTTAAATCACAACTGTCAAGTTCGAATATTTTTCCAGCAGTTCCTTTAAATATCTGATTCTTTGCAGTATAGGCCTCATTTTGTCTCGAATACGCTTCCAGAAATTCTGTTGGCTGTTTTAGTATTTTGTCTCCTCTGTTCCGTCCACTTGAATTAACGGTAAGTAAGTAAAAAATTATTTTGCTTTTACATTAAAAATGTTATAACCATAAATTTGCTAAAGTGGAAACATCTATTCATCTCTTTTGGAAATATAGAAACTATGAATGTTCGATCTAAAAATTACAGGCCGCTGTCCGAGGCGCGAATTATATAAATATCATCAGCTATATCATATCATAATATTCGAAGTAAGACATGGTCAACTTGTTTTGTGCTATACGGGCCATAAAGGGTTATCAAATGAGAAATCTCAGAAATGTTTGTCCAAGACATTTGATCGATGTAAAATAGGCCTACCTTTTCAAATAAAAAAAACACACCGACATCGAAATGTGAAAAAATTGCTCCAAAAACAAATGCTCGAACGTTAGAACAGAAAAAAAGTGAATTAGAATTACAACTAGAGGCAAATGGTGGTCTTAGACCACAAACCTAGCTGGGGCATGTTGGTGTTTTGGAGGTATCTGACCCCTGCAAAATGGTCCAAGAATGTTCCCCTTTGTTGTCACCGAGTTTGAGTCCCGTACTCCTTACATATGTCCAGAAAATGAAATTCCAAGAGATGACCCCAGATAACCTTTGACCTGACCCATGCACAGTGTTCCCCTAGTCAGTAAGTTTGTTGTCACGGAGTTTGAACCCCGTACCCCTTACAGATGTCCAGAAAATGCATTTCGAAAATTTGACCTCTGCATGACCTTTGACCTGACCCCTGCAAAATGTTCCCCTGGTCATGATTGAGATTTGTTTTCACCGAGTTTGATCACATACCCCTTACAAATATCCAGAAAAAGAAATTATAAGATTTGACCCCGGTTAACCTTTGACCTGAACCCTGTAAAGTGTTCTAAAATGTTCCCTTGATCCTTAAGTTTGTTGTCACCAAGTTTGAGCCCCGTACCCCTTACAGTTGTCTAGGAAAAGCATGTCTAAAATTTGACCTCTGCATGACCTTTGACCTGACCCCTGCAAAATGTTCCCCTGGTCATGAGCAGACCCTGGTCATGAGATTTGTTGTCACCAAGTTTGAGCCCCATACCCGTTACAGATGTCCATATATGCAATTGTAAGATTGTAGGGTGTTGCTTGTGGCAGAAGAAGCATTTAATTTATTGACAGAAAGAAGAAAGAAAGAACGGATAGAAAAACAGTACCTAGCTCGGGGTGGGGGTTGGCAGAAATTAAGTGGGTCATGGTCAGGGGAGTGAGTTGGCAGAAAATATGGCTAAGTGGGTTATAAAGGTCAGGGGAGTGAAACTAAAACAATTCATGCAGGACCTATACTTCTATGTTCAACTGCAGTAGTATTTTGTTTATCCATATCAAGTTACTATACACACAAATATTTTCACTGGCCATAGACATACCCCGAGACATACAATTCCATGACATGACTTTTCAGTGAGTACATTTCCCTGCAAATATTTGTACAGTTTGGGGTGACAAAAAGGACATGCCAGCTTATATCATGCTTATGTTGGTCGGTTGTAAGCTGTTGTATACCCGGGGGCCACTCCCATTGTGGCCTGTACACCATCCGCGATAATCAACTTTTGAAAAGCACCCTAAACAAGGATTTAACCCTTGGCTAAAACAACACCCTAAACAGGGATTTCATTCCTAACATCAAATTTCATACCCTAAATTTCATTTCCGCGTATTTAGAAATTGCAATTTTGCTACCCTTTTTTCCAATTTTTCATGTTTTTGACACCCTAAACGCGATACGCGCGTATCGTGCCTACCCACGAAAAACGACCCTTTTACGCGTTTTCATTATCGCGGATGGTGTACAGGCCACAATGGAGTGCCCCCCCCCGTATAGCATCTGCATTTTCAATTACTTGTCAGTATACCTACTTTGGGCAATTTCACTGGTGCTTATTTGACCCACCACTTGATGTTTAAAACAATAATTCAAACAATAACAGTGAAGAAAGTGGCTCCACCAAATGCCTTCAATTAGGTCTTTACTTTACCAAATTTTCTCACTTCTGAACCCCCTCAAACAACCACTGCGTGCGCAGCGTTATGGGTACATAATTATAAAACAATGCACAATAAAAGTCAACATATCCACAAATGGCTTCAATTTGGCTTGTCTTTTCGCAAATTTTAGGCTTTTTCAAATTGAAATTTTACACAATAATAGTGACAAAATGGTCAACCAAATGCCTTCAATTGGGTCTTCATTTTCCAAAAGTTCCTAACTTCTGAGGGGGCACATCAGACACCCCTGCATCGCACAGTAAACAAGGATTTAACCTTCCTAAAATCAATACCCTATACAAACAGGTAACACACGCTTGTTTTCACAACCATAAACAGGGGTTTCATTCCTTCAAATTCCATCAAATTTCATACCCTAGTAAATTTCATTACCGTGTATTAGCAATTGCAAGTTTGCCACCCTTTTTTTCCAATTTGACATGTTTTGGACACCCTAAACACGGTACGCGCGTATCATACCTACCCACGAAAAACTACCCTTTTTACGCGTTTCTATTATCGCGGAAAGGCCACAATGGAGTAACCCCCCCCCGGGGTAAGGGTAACCATGTCTTCAACCTACATTTATTCAACTAACTTAATAAGGGACTTCACTTACCAATAATAAATAATTATCAACCCGGGTATCAACCCCCGGTATCAACCCTGCTCATCATTGGAGAGAGTTCGTCCGATATCATTTGGATATTGTGCCACGATATTACAAAAGACAGTGACCACGAAAGACAGGTGACTGCTACATACAATGTATTGTACAATGTATACAAGTGTATTACTTACCTTCAAACGCAATCCACTTTAAAATCTTAAATTATAAACTGATATATAAAACCAGGAATCCACAACAAAATGACCAACTCCAACCAATTCTAGGTCAAAGTCTATACAAGTATCCAAATTCACAGTCCTCACATAGATGTCTAAGACCTTGGTAGTTTTCCTGGATTGCTCACAGCATCAAGACTTTATTTCTGCTCTGGCGGTAACGGGAAATCACAAGCAGCAGAGAAAATCTTCACAACCTGGTGTTCACCATTTAAAATGCTCACAACAAGATTTTCCACAAAACAGGTGCTATCCAATTTCACCTTGATTCATACTAGGGCTACTACATTTATAAAAAGGAGGTAAAGTTCCCCTCCTATACATTAGGCCAAATAAAAAAAATTCAAAAACCCGGACATAAACATGTTTTTATTTTATTTGGCCTTATACAAAATATACTACATTTTAAAGTTCCCTACAATGAAAATAGCAAGACCACTACTTTACACACTTCAATACCACTGCAGATGTCACTAACTATTATTAAAGTGATATTTTAATTGTCCTTGCCATATTCAGGTCATGGTTTCAAAAAGTCCAGCACAATTTATACTCCAACCAACAAACACTATAAACCAGCCGGCAGCCCCTACCTAATTATATGTGACATATACTACATCAAATGTAAGGTGATACCACAGTGCTCCGGCACCGAATTACCTAAATGTATCATCAGGGAAGTACTCCTGCACTTTTCCAACAGACATATATACTACATCAAATGTAAGGTGATACCACAGTGCTGCTGCACCGAATTACCCAGTAGATATTCCAATTACTACTACAGTTTTAAAGGCTTTCATACTATTGGCTTTCATACTATTTCCACCAACCTCATATTAAACAAACAAACAAAATAGGCCAAATTAATTCATGTCCCACCTTCATGCAAGCCCCCCCCGTTTAACCCTAGTCCATTTGAAAGCTATTTTTGTGTTATAACCATGTTTGATAAAATTGTAAAATACACGAACACTAATTGTTAATGTTTTTAAACCACCCTAATCAGGAACTGGGAAGCAAATATAAAACTAAATGTCACATGTTTTCAATCAAACAAAATAAGCTACATAGCCTACTCTAAGATATACATGTACGTATAAAACAATAGTTTCATATAATTATACTAGTACTAACATTGCAATTACTCATCAGCCCCAAAACACCTTCATTACAAAGAAAGAGACAAGAAAACACTACAAGAACATTTTTAACCTGCCACATTAATCAACTGTTTCCAAACATACAAAGCAAGCAATACTTCCAATCACGGGCTTCAAATAGTAAACACAATGTTAAATCCAGAAATTTCCACTACAATTACTGTGAAGTAGAGCCTTTAACACACCTGGTTCATATCAAACATCACATTCCTATTACAAAGCCCCTATATAAATATGCCTTTACTGCTTCTCATATTCTGTCACAGTTTCAATACATAAACAAACTCTGTCTATCCATACCTTCAGCCTCACTCACAGGAAACAGACACATCATTTATCGGTATGACATTTTCGTATTGGTGCTGCCCTATCTATCTACCTATTGTGCAGAGCTACTATGGTATGGGTTCCTCGTACTAACTAAGGGGCAAAACAGACACATCATTTATCGGTATGACATTTTCGTATTGGTGCTGCCCTATCTATCTACCTATTGTGCAGAGCTACTACGGTATGGGTTCCTCGTACTAACTTTGTTGCCAGCGGAAGAAAACGAGAAGATTACAGTGGTTTGTTGCCAGCGGAAGAACCCGACCGATTACAATACCTAGCTGGGGGGTGTAAACCCCCCAGCTAGGTAATTATCTGGATTGCTATGCAATGGCCTCGTCAGTTTACTATGGATTCGGGACATTTTCCTGTGTATAAGGGTAACAAAATGAATAGATAAAGTTTGGGCAAAGTAATACCGGTGGTTATATTTTGTTATTGGTGTGGCACACACCGACATCGCCTGGCTAATAATTATTTGGTGCAGCAGAGACATTAAAACGAATACACGGGATCGATACACGTGAATTGCTATGCACGATTTTGATATCAGACGAAAATCTTCGGATACTGGGTTCGAAAATGATGAATATCTCCCGTAAATGAATTTTTCTCAAGAAACCAGATGTGGTCTCATACACTTGAAAATACGTGTTGAACAGATATTATAGTCGTTAGCGTGCGCTTTGAAAATTGGCCGTGCGCTTTGAACTCGAAATTTCACCAAAACTATCAATTTTATATTGCGTTGGTCCTGTATATGGACTACAGCGCCCAGCAGGCTATAGCGGCACTCACGATCACTTAAGTGGAGAGAGTATAACCATTGACCGCAATGTCGTATACAAGCTTGCTCACAGAGCGAAAAATCAATTACCCCGTCTTTTGTCAGTAGCCTTAGTCAGGTCACTTCGCTAATAATATGCATCTCATAAGGTCCGAATAAAATGACCTTTCGTGGCTGTGGATTCAACCTACCATGGCGATTTCTACTATGAAGATATCGGGGCGATGTCACTGTGTGGCACTTCCTGCAACTCGAGAACAAGTCTTCAACCGTTCGAAATTTGTAGTGACCAGACAGTACACTAGTGGAAAATTTGCAATGAGAATTCTTTCAAAACGATGAGAATTGGACAAAAGTATGAGAATTTAAAAATTCTCATTCAAATGAATGAGAAATACCAATTAACGTGTCAAACACCTGTCACATTGTTTTAAATGAGAAAATTAACCACTTGTGACAGGTTGTTGACACGGTAATTAATATTTCTCATTCATTTGGATGAGAAAATTTTATATAAATGAGAAAATTTTAAATTCTCATACTTTTGTCCAATTCTCATCGTTTTGAAAGAATTCTCATTTTAAAATTTTCCACTAGTGGTAGCTAAGCTCTGACCTACTACACAAATGCCAATTTTGGGCGCAAAGTGCAAGTTTCAACCGTCATTCTGATGTGCTAATTTGATGGGACACTTCACCAGTTCAATATGTTCAATGACCATCCCGCTCCCCTTATTCAATGTTGTATACTATAGTTGCGAATGTACATTCCCCCACCCCCATTTTTCAATGTTGGAAGACTGTAATGTAGACATTGTCACGTGACACAAAATTTACATGGCGTATTAGCTTAGAATTTTTTTTTCCGTTTTTTTTTTTATTTATTTATTTTTTTAAAAGTTATTAAGCATATATAAAGATTTTAAAAAACGATTTTGAAGAAAATTTATTTTCGAGTCCCAATTTTTTTTCTTGAGAAAAAGGCAGTTATGTGATTTTTCTTCCATAGATGACAATGTTAAAACTATTTTTGCTGTTATCCGTTTGTCAAAATGCAAACTCGGATGGCTTTTAAAATACAGTACCACGTGCCCACGGATATGATGATTGATATAAAAAAAGTTCGAAATTTACCATCAAAATCCGTAATATTTTTCATTTTATACCAAGAGAGATTTTCCAATTCAGAACAAAATATTTGAGCCTCGTTTTACGAAAAATGTCATTTTTAAGCTGTTGAAATTCACAACGGAAACAAATTTCGTTCCTTCAGGTTGCAAGAGATACGATGTGCATAGAAATGGTCAAAGAGTGTGCATTTCTAGCACTTTGGAGAAAATCATTTTTTCAACTTAATGCAGATATCCCGTTTTGTCGGTTGCGTAGGCCTATACATTTTCAAACATTGAATATGGATAAACTAATGATTGATTATCGATAATCGATAATTGAGTATCGATAATCGATAATTGATTTGCGATAATCGATAATCAATTATCAATTCCCCTCACCCCACCCCCCCATACCCAGAAGAAGTTCATCCTTAGCGATTCCTAGTTTTGTCGGTTGCGGAGGCCTATACATTTTCAAACATTGAATATGGATAAACTAATGATTGATTATAGATACTCGATAATTGAGTATCGATAATTGATTTTCGATAATCGATAATCAATTATCGATTATCAATTCCCCTCACCCACTTCCCCCCCCCCCAGAAGATCATCCTTAGCGATTCCTAGTTTTGTCGGTTGCGGAGGCCTATACATTTTTCAACATTGAATACGGATAAATTAATGATTGATTATCGATAATTGATAATCAATTATCGATTATCAAAATGATATTGAACTGGTGAATTGTCCCATCAAATTTGCACTTGTTTGTAGCTAATAGCACATCAGGATGACGGTTGAAACTTGTATTTTGCGCCCAAAATTGGTATTTGTGCAGTGCAGAGGTCAGAGCTTAGCTACCACTAGTGGAAAATTTGCAATGAGAATTCTTTCAAAACGATGAGAATTGGACAAAAGTATGAGAATTTAAAAATTCTCATTCAAATGAATGAGAAATACCAATTAACGTGTCAAACACCTGTCACATTGTTTTAAATGAGAAAATTAACCACTTGTGACAGGTTGTTGACACGGTAATTAATATTTCTCATTCATTTGGATGAGAAAATTTTATATAAATGAGACAATTTTAAATTCTCATACTTTTGTCCAATTCTCATCGTTTTGAAAGAATTCTCATTTTAAAATTTTCCACTAGTGGTAGAGAAAACTACCGTCTATGCTCACAGAGTACCCTGTGTCTATGCTATACAACTGGTTTACATTCAACATTGTGAACTACACAAATTCTTACGCAGATTGAATTTTAAACGGGTAAATTATGCAGGAAGAGTGAGAGCACGAGTGAGAGTAAGATTTTGTCCAGGTTGCTGACTGTGTAGGCCATTTAAAACATAGCTGGTCAGAACAAACATGACAAATAAGCTTCATGTTACAATTCAGCATCAAAGTGGTTACGTAATTCTCTTGGTTACCGGATCACGCTATTTTGGTATGCCTTCGAGTGCCATATACTTTGTGTGGTGATCGTTTCGATCGTGGTTCATTACTCAAGAGCGTGATCCCGTTGACATAGCAACATTACGTAACTTCGATACTGAATTCGACATGACACTTGTTACTGATTATAACATGTTTTGATCCACTACAAGAGAATGAAACAAAAAGGATAATCCAATGAGAGCTAAACAGATGTCAGGGATATAAAGGGATAGGCATCATAGTATTACGTAACACACCGAATGATGTAGTTTAACTCTAGACAATAGGCGCCATATTGCAGGAGGGTTAGAGTTCATAGAGGAAACGTTAAAGGTTAGTAGATTAGGTCACCCAGGCACATCACTAATGTGTTTCACGAGTTGTAATACCGACAGGTAAAAACATTGATTTTGTAAAATTCTCCCGATTTTTAAAATTACTAAATAAGGTTAGTACTTCAAACCATTCTTTGATGAATCTATGCAATATGACGGTAATTTTTGAAACATCTAAGAATCAATCTTAAACATCTTCATGATATTCATATTTTTGCGCATGGTCAAAGCATGCTCTTGCGCTATCCACAGACTATCCGGTGGAAACTTCAAAGCAACGATCATGCGTTAATATTTACAAAATGGCGAATGATGTAGTTTAAGTCGAACAATAGCGTGACCGGCGTGACGTAGTTTTTGGCATTGTTCCTATATGCACTTTCACCCTCCTGCAGATGTCCTTCAATCATTGTCAATGGATACTGAATACAAGGCAATACGCTGGCGAAGTTACGTAATTAATCGGATTAATTACCATAGCAATAGGTGAAAACAATTTTGAACATATCGCGCTGCACTACAAGCAGGTTACACTCATTACCTGTGTATGTCTGCCATTGTAAACTTATTGTCCATTTTCCTATAGGGGGCCTACTAGCTACACAGTGTGTCTGTAATTGACGCGTGACCTCAGCACACGGCTCTGTGTTGAAGGTATAGGAAACTTTTTTTAGAATGTCGTCCTGGTGTTATTTTTAATTCAATGTCTTAGAAACTCAGATCATCATTTGCAGAAATTTGTTGTGATTACTAATATCTTTTCAAAAAATAAAATAGAGCATGTTTTCAACGTAGTTGTAGGGTTTATATGACATGTTGTGCAAATCTATCACTCAAGAATCTGTGTACTAATTGAATGGGAATTTCATGCCTTCCACGGCCTGAAACTTTCTCTGACTTTGCAACAGCGCCACAAGCGAACCATAAATTCGATTCCTTAGAAACTCACATGTCAATCATCGTCATTTTTTTCTCTATCATGAGTCCAAAAAGCAATTCTATTGGTCAATGTCTTCAACGTAGTCGCCCTGTTTGTATGAGTGACAGTTTTTCCTCAGTTAGTGGCCCTCCCAGCCAAACTCAACCAAGTAAGCAGACCAATGCATGACCAGTTATTGATTTATTGACGTCATAATTGGCCAGTGCCTTTGTGATAGGCAAACAGTTATTGATTGGCCTAGATCAGTGTTGAGCAAAGAGTTTTTAACCAGGATTAGGGTGATAAAAGGTCGAATTTTATTTTACACAGGGATAAGTTTATGATGCAATCATAGATTGAATACAATACTGGTCTTTTCAAAGATACTAATCTTACAGGTGCAAGTAATCAGCATGATATGGTTCAATGAAGAGGTACCGCTGAACGTATCAGTGCAGCGCGGTATATTCAAAAATTGTTTTCACCTATTGCTATGGTAGTTAATCCGATTATTACGTAACTTCGCCAGCGTATAGAGGCCCTGCATGAAATTATCGATTGGCTCCAAACAAAGGATTTGAACCGGTGTCCTTATAGTTATGGCGGAGTGCAGTCCATTCAATCAAATGTTGTCATCAACCTATAGAGGCCCTGCATGAAATTATCGACTGGCTCCAAACAAAGGATTCGAACCGGTGTCCTTCACCGTATTAGTTATGGCGGAGTGCAGTCCATTCAATCAAATGTTGTCATCAACCTATTTGATCGTAGTGCAGGGTTATGTTTGTGAGACGAACTGTCACGGTAGATTGCAATCATGCTTTTTGTTGAATGCATTTGAATAGTCCGCCATATTTACGGGATGATACGTCACATGCAAGGCCTCTATAGCATTTTGCTTCAACTTTCAAATCTTGGGATACTTTCATTTACATATACCCTGCGACATCAATATTGGGACCATTGCAACGAATGAGGTGTCATAATGCGCAGAAATAAATTTGCTTATCCCAAATTTGGCGTAGGCATACGATTAAACGTTTTGGAATATTAATGGCCACTTAGTGGGGGTAATTACTTTATGGTAGGTGTTTATATAGTAGGTCCACATTTACGCGTATTGCAGTTGCAAAAGTTAACTTGCACTGACCATGCTGACTGTCTGTGTCTTGCTGGTATTGTGAAGATTGGGTATGTGGTGCTCATATTCTGATTTTCTTAGTTGCCTTGAATAATAAAAGTACAGTAAAATATTATTAGAGTTGCGTGGTAGCTATGGCCAGCAAGTTTTAAAAACAAACGACTGATAAAGTTTTATGAAATAATTTATTCTCATAAATCAAGAATAAAATAAAGCAGCAAGTTTAAAAAGCCCCCACCTCACACTTTGTGAAACTTGGTCCCATTTTGAGCATCAACAAATAAGTTTTTTTCATTTTATTTTCAACAAAATACAAAGTTAATATAACGTTTAACAATAGCATGACTGACATTAGGGGTATTGTTATTAATTTATATAATTCAATCATTAATCATGAAATTAATATCATAAAACAAAACATGTATATATATACGACATAAGCATGCAAGAACGAGAGCAAATAATATTAACCTTTCTGCTCGAGCCATAAATCTTACAATTTGAATATCGCATCTGCACATGAACGATAACACTTCTGTTTTTTACAAATGGGGCCATGTTTCAAAAAGTGAGCCGATGTTGGGGGCTTTTTAAACTTGCTGCTTTCTTTACGGTTTTGTTGTTGTTGTTGTTGTTTTTTGTTTTGTTTTTTTGGTGGATAATGAAACAACGTTTACCATTATAGTATGTTGGCATCAGGGCCGTTCCGACCATTAGGCCAGGTAAGGCGGTCGCCTAGGGCGGCAAACGCAGAGGGGCGCAAAAAGGGCGAAAAAAAGGGAAAAAAGGGAATGGAGAAAGAAAAGGAAGAAAAAATGAGGGCGGATAAAAAGAAAAAATGGGAAGAAAAATAAAAGGGGGCGAAAAGAGAAACAGAAAACAGGGCGGAAAAAACAGTGGCGTAGCGATGGGGGAGATGGGGCACGTGGGGATGGGGCACCCTTACTGGGCGCCACCCTTGACGCCACCTTAGGGCAGGCGCCGATTCGCGCGCATTTCACACAACATCATTTGAAATATCAATTTAAAGGGGCATTTCGTAATGTTTATGTACAAAATATCTCTTGCAGATTAATTCGTTTAGCTAAGATATCGTGAAATTTGAATTTCGTTCTGGTGCACCAGAACGAAATTACAACGCATTGTCTATGGAGCAGTGTAATACACATAATCATGCATAACTCACAAACGCAAAATCGGAATCAACTGAAATTTTGGGAATATGCATTTTTCGTGGATATGTACTGAAACATGTCATAAAAAGAGGATGCTAGGATCACGAAATCCTCCTTTAAGACCGATATTCAATTTCATTATAACCAAAATTAATTAGTGGTATTAAAGCCCTATTTGTCCACATTTTCGCTCACTTGTGCGCAATTGTTTCAAGAATTGGGGAGGCGTCATTACGTATCCTTATCCCTGGGCTCCACAAACCCTAGCTCCGCCACTGGGAAAAAAACTGATGAGTTTTCAAGGGGTAACCCCCTTAACACTTTTTGGTATGCTTTGGTTGGTGGGGCGGCAGGGAGAGGCTTTGCCTAGGGAGGCAAAATCCCTAGGAACGGCCCTGGTTGGCATATATCCCACAATTGAATGTAACCTTTAAAAGGGATTGTTATTCGTTCCAAAAATGGCATCTCAGTCAGTACTGCTGCCACTGCCAACGAGGATAACGAAGGCAACACTTCCTTCTAGAATCTGTGATGCAACATCAAAGGCTGCCGAGCAGGAACACGCAGCCCAGGGATGACATTATTTCTATGATGTAATAATTTTAAATCATTATGGTTTTAGTGTGCTTCCTTGGCTTTCGTGAGACTTTCATCAAGAGTGCTGCTGCTACGGGGAGTGAGACTGTTGAGCACCTTGTGACGAAGGCGTGGATTGAAGGTTTCCACATGAAGCACAAGATCCGAAGTTTATAGATGTGGAGCAATTTTGGAACCACTGGTAACCGGTACAGGGCACGAAAGATCACGGTTTGCGCTGTCTACAACCCATTAAAGGCTTAATGTACGATTTCCTTCAAATTTTAAATTTGTCATTATATACTCAAAATGCTGAAATAATACTAGTAATAATAATTATCGGGAATGGTTTCTGTCCATTTTGAGCTGAAATAACGAGGTAAACACTGCTTGTTATTTTGGCCGTTTAACACGCAGTTCTATAGGAAGACATAAAGTCATAATTCGTTGAATTATGACTTTATGTCGAACTTTGCTCTGTTTACCTACAAACACAACACATTTGGCTGATTCCATTTAGGTGCAAGTTCTGACATGTGTAAACATTACAAAAATGCCAAAAAATCAGATTTGAAAAAAATAAACCAAATTCATATTATAAGATCGTACATTATGACTTTAATCTACATGTACACGTGGAGATGTTTTGATTTTGTCTACTGAGCGAGAGAATCACAGTAGGCCTGTTGTGCTATATCTACTGAAGATCAAATTAAAATTTCAAGCAGTTTAAACTTACTTTAAAAATGTTTATTTACAACTTGCTTTAAAATCTTTACTTTTGACCGCCATGTTGCGCAACTATAGGCCTCACACAACTAACACGATAAGGTAAATCAAATAGAGGAGAAAAAAAATCACACACCTCCCTCCCTCATCAATGCATGGAAATCCTGCCAAGTGGCTTGCCCATGCCCATCCCCTTTCAGCCATGCCCAAAATTGTCTAGGCCTCTACTCCCCTCTTTGGTTAGCGTTGGATCGGGGCGAGGACCTTCCTAACCCTCCCCATGACCTCCTCAAACCCTAACAGTAACCATGATGTCCTTCTCATCGCCCTGATCCAGTATTACCCCCCCCCCCCTTTTTTTTTTGCCCAGGGATCAGTGGCGTAGCGTCATAGTGCCCCCCATCGATTGCAAAATTTAGAAAATCTCATAGAAAAAACGGCTTGTGCCCCCCCATCAGACCCGGTGACCCCCCCAAAAAAATGATGACCCACGCTACACAGTGTCATCGACCCTATATCTTCATGGCAGGAATCGCCATGGTAGGTTGAATCCACAGCCACGATTAGCCATTTGGTTCAAACCTTTAAAGCTCTTTAGAACCAATAATTAGTCGAGGGACATAACTAAGGCTACTCACAATAGCCGGGTTATTGATCTTGGTTGTGCGTGAATAAGCTTGTATACTCCATTGAGGTCAATGGTCATCGACTTTACTGCCTACAGTGAGTGCAGCTGTACTACACGCTGTAGTCCATACAGGGTATTACAGGACCAACGCAACTGATATAAAATGGTCAGATTTTGAGTTCAAAGCGCACGGCCAATTTTCAAAGCGCATTCTAGCGACTATCATATCTGTTCAACACGTATTTTCATTTGTATGAGACCACATCTGGTTTCTTTGCGGGAGATATTCATCAATTTCTAACCCAGTATTCGAAGATTTTCGTCTGATATCAAAATCGTGCATAGCAATTCACGTGTATCGATCCCGTGTATTCATTTTAGTGTCTCTGCTCCACCAAATAATTATTAGCCAGGCGGTGTCGGTGTGCGCTACACCACTGCCAGGGATGGGGGACAAATAAATATTGCCCGGCCCCTAATATACGGGTTTCCACAGATGTGCACGTGCCGTGATGTGTCTTTTCGAGTTCGTCAAGTTTGTAAAGTAGCTGAATGAAGTTCTAATTTGACCAGGAAAGTTTGATTTGACAGATTTTGACTGTCTTGGTCAACGCAACCAGTCTCAGGTCAACGCAACGTGTAACGTCTTCAAATTAGGATTTAAATAAGTTCCTGAAACTACAACATTGTCATGCTTTCGGGTCAACACCAAACTCGGTGACACATCCGGGGATACCACGGAGTCATGTGCTGGCCCAAAACATCATGACCTTCTCTTTCCTACCAAAAATATCAATGGAAGTCGCCCGTGAAGGAGATTGGGATACCAAGTGCTCATTGATGTGCAAGAGATGTTCCTTTGTATTTACATTTATGATGTCACCCTACTGCACTGAAGGTCACTGGCTACTAGCCTACTACCAACTACTGGCAAGAGGTAAGCTTAGGAATATTTTGTTCTGAAATTGCAAATTTTCCACGGTATGGTCTGAAGTTGTGCCCCCGAAGGAGAAGTGTAACACTCATACTTTTATGTACTATTTTGCAGGACCTCAAATTACACACTGCACACCCCAAACCAGTGTGGTAGCCGAGGGGGCAGCTGCCCCCTGTGAAAGTTTTGTCCCCCCATCAATCCTGACATATGCTGAATTGTTTACCTTTTTTCAAAAATAGCATGAAATTGGCAGACCGCAATGATGCGTGAAAAAAGTACCCTTCATACAGGGGTATAGGGCTATAGGTAGTAAATGTCACGCAAAAAGCTGGAAAATGAGTAAAATCTCACGCATCGTCATTAATAATTTGTTGCTCCTACCAACATTTTACACTATTGTTTAGAGCACATCAAAGTCTAGGGAATGTTCTCATTTTTTCAAAATATATTTTGTAAACAAAAATATACACCATTATGTGCCTTTTTTGCTGAATAGAGCTAGTGACAAAATTGCTTTTTACACATTTTTTTTCAATTTTTCAAAAAATGAGGCGAATTAAAAAAAATCTTTCCTAATTTTGTGTCTCTACCTTGTGAAAAGCTACCTGAAAAAAATCCTACTCGGAACTGATTTTGTGTATGTTGTCACCAAAAAGTTTGGGGTAAAAAACTGAACATTTTTGTGTAAATCTGACGTTACCATAGGATTCCTCAACCCATTTCTTTTCCAAAAAAGTATAGTTTTATATACTGTGGACTATTAAACACTTCTGAAATAATGGAAATTTGGAAACATTGTTTTAATGGTAGGCCTCAATCTAAATTATAAAACAGAGCATGATTTTCTTCAATTTATTTACTTTCTGCATTGCACGTGACTGAGTGTTGCCATCTGTTTACTGAGTGATTAGCACATGTATGATACAATATGTGTTGCTATCTACCCCTGATAGCACAGTATGCATGGTTTCAGAGTGTGCTGCCACTGATAGCATAGTATGTATGGTACAGAGTGTGCTGCTCTCTACCCCTGATAGCACAATGCATGGCACAGTGTATGTTGCTATCTACCCCTGATAGCATAGTAGGCCTATGCATGGTAAAGTGTGAGTTGCTATCTATCCCTGACAGGCTGACAGCATAGTATGCATGGTAAAGTGCGAGTGCCTATCTACCCCAGATCAGATAGTACAGTATGCATGGTACAGAGTGTGTTGCTATCTACCCCTGATAGCACAGTGTATGGTAAAGTGTGTGTTGCTATCTACCCCTGATAGCACAGTATGTATGGTACAGAGCATGTTGATATCTACCCCTGATAGCATAGGCCTATGCATGGTAAAGTGTGTGTTGCTATCTACCCTGATAGCACAGTATGTATGGTACAGAGCATGTTGCTATCTACCCCTGATAGCATAGGCCTATGCATGGTAAAGTGTGTGTTGCTATCTACCCCTGATAGCACAGTATGCATGGTACAGTGTGTGTTTCTATCTACCCCTGATAGCACAGTATGCCTGCTACAGAGTGTGTTGCTATCTACCCTCGATAGCACAGTATGCATGGTACAGAGTGTGCTGCTATCTACCCCTGATAGCACAATATGCATGGTACAGACAGAGTATGTTTATATTTACCCCTGATAGCACAGTATGTATGGTATATACAGTGTGTGTTGCTATCTACCCCTGATAGCACAGTATGTATGATACAGAGTGTGCTGCTATCTACCCCTGATAGCACAATATGCATGGTACAGACAGAGTATGTTTATATTTACCCCTGATAGCACAGTATGTATGGTATATACAGTGTGTGCTGCTATCTACCGCCGATAGCACAGTATGCATGGTACAGAGTGTGTTGCTATCTACCCCTGATAGCACAGTGTATGGTAAAGTGTGTGTTGCTATCTACCCCTGATAGCACAGTATGTATGGTACAGAGCATGTTGATGACCCTGATAGCATAGTATGCATGGTAAAGTGCATGTGTTGCTATCTATCCCTGATAGCACAGTATGCATGGTACAGTGTGTGTTGCTATCTACCCCTGATAGCACAGTATGCATGGTAAAGTGTGAGTTGCTATCTATCCCTGATAGCACAGTATGCATGGTACAGTGTGTGTTGCTATCTACCCCTGATAGCACAGTGTATGGTAAAGTGTGTATTGATATCTACCCCTGATAGCACAGTATGTATGGTAGAGCATGTTGATATCTACCCCTGATAGCATAGTATGCATGGTAAAGTGTGTGTTGCTATCTACCCCTGATAGCACAGTATGCATGGTACAGTGTGTGTTGCTATCTACCCCTGATAGCACAGTATGCCTGCTACAGAGTGTGTTGCTATCTACCCCCGATAGCACAGTATGTATGGTACAGAGTGTGCTGCTATCTACCCCTGATAGCACAATATGCATGGTACAGACAGAGTATGTTTATATTTACCCCTGATAGCACAGTATGTATGGTATATACAGTGTGTGTTGCTATCTACCCCTGATAGTACAATGTGCATGGTACAGAGTGTGCTGCTATCTACCCCCGATAGCACAGTATGTATGGTACAGAGTGTGCTGCTATCTACCCTGATAGCACAATATGCATGGTACAGAGTGTGTTCTGTGTTGCATTCTACCCCTGATAGCAGAGTATACAGGGTGTGTTGCAACTTACCACAAAAGCCTCTACTTTTTCATGGACTGTGTTCAAAATAGCCTTCATGATCAAAAAGAGTCCTGCAAGCAGTATACTGTATTATAGTATTAGTACTTTTTGCATAATTAAAGGCCATAGAGCAGGCTTCCTCAAATAGATTTGTTGAAGTTCCACATGAAATAAAAGAAAACTGCAAAACGCCACTCAATGGCTGCCTCACAGCCACCGCGGTGCTTTGCCACTGCCGGGGGGAGTTAGAGGAGGGTTTCCCCCTGTGAAGCTATCAATTTTTTGGAATTTGAGGTGCAAATGACACATTTTGTACTATTTTAGCCTGTCTTTACAAGAATAATATGGGAAGTGCTTTGATTAATGTTGAAATGTATACTATTGGAGATATTCCTGATGGATGAAGTTTGATCAAAGGGTTTGATTTTATTTGATTTTTTTTTTTTAATTAATTTTAATTTTTTTTATTTAAAAAAAAAATCTAAGCAACGCTGCGCCACTGGAAGCCACGGCGCGCCACAAGTGGCGCGCGCGCCGCTATTTGCGTACCCCTGCCATAGAGGTTGCGCATATGACGTTTCATGCTGTAAATATGGCGGACTTCTCAAATGCATTCAACAAAAGCATGATTTGTCTCACACACATAACAAATGCACTACGATCAAATAGGTTGATGACAACATTTGATTGAATGGACTGCACTGCGCCATGATTTACCGAGAAGGACACCGGTTCAAATCCTTTGTTTGGAGCCAATCAATAAAATCATGCAGGGCCTCTATAGCCCGATTGACTGCCTCATTCCTCCTATTTACCTCATTGTTGATAATAATATAGGCCCTATGCTATTTTTCTCATTATCAACCTGAAATTTGATGTTCCAAATTGATGTATTTCCGAAGAAATCATGAAAAACATTGATTTGTGCTTACCATACTTAACCCTTTGAACCCGAAATGCCGGAAAACCGGCATCATAGAGTTTGTTCATATACCGGAAATGCCGGTTTTCCGGCATGAGGAAAGGTTGCTGACCTATTTGATCATAGAGCCCTCTATAATGTATTTATGTGTATTTGAGTC
The DNA here is from genome assembly GCF_039555335.1 of Amphiura filiformis. Taxonomy (NCBI): domain Eukaryota; kingdom Metazoa; phylum Echinodermata; class Ophiuroidea; order Amphilepidida; family Amphiuridae; genus Amphiura; species Amphiura filiformis. The sequence goes on from NC_092634.1 coordinate 41,804,206, forward strand.
AGCGATAGTGGCGGCGCTATACCAAATCTATTTTTCGAGTTCCGTTTTTATTTTGGTGCCAAAATATAGGGAAAATGACCCAATGTGTGGGGATTTCGGGTAAAAATCACATACCAAGATATAACAAGCTATATAATTTTTGTCCTGGATTTATAATTTATGGGACAAACTGGAGATGTAAGCGGTTATGAGCGGTGAGCTTAAGATACGTATAATAAATACATGAGTGTGCATTTATAATAAATGTCAGTGGAAATCGACAACCATGCTTGTAATTATGCAAAAATATGATATAATTTATGCAGATAATTCAGGGTCAAGGTCACGCTGCCTATAGATAATGTAGGGTTCAAAGGGTTAAGCATTGTGGGTAGCTCTAGCAATTTCACTTCGATGAAATTGGGACATAGTACATAAAACTACATGCATGACCATTCCATAACATTCTATTAGTAGTAACAGCTACTACCGGGACTGATATTCTACTATGTGCATGCTTAATTAACCGCATTCTATAAAACATGTATTTTTAAATTTCAATTAAAAGCGAACTATATACCCAGCAAACACAAAATGTTTTACAGAAAACGTTTAAATGTCGAGTTATATAAAGGGTATAAAAACGTTTTAATAACATTCCAAAAACATTTTTGAAAACCTAATACAAAACATTTTAAACAGAATGTTATTTTTGGGTTGAAAAAAATATTTTGCGAAAAATGTTTGCCCAAAATATTTGCAATAACGTTTTAAATACGTTTTATGACCTTTATATAACCCGACATTTAAATGTTATTAAAACGTTTTGAAGAAAACATTTTAAGAACATTTCTGTGTTTGCTGGGGCAAATATTTTAACATAATGTTATTTAAGTGTTGACAAAATATTTGGCAAAAATGTTTGCAAAAATAGTTTACAATAACATTTTTGAAAACATTTTAGAAATATTGTTGTAGTTGTATTCATACAAAACTTTTTAAAACGTTTTCATGACCTTTATATAACCCGACATTTTAATGTTATTAAAACGTTTTTACCTAAACCAAAAGCCAAAATATAACTCATTTAAAACCTTTTAAAAACGTTTTTGTGTTTGCTGGATATTTATCCCTGTTTCTTCTCAAATGAAATTTAATATTACGCTGAAAATGTTCTTGGTTTTTTTTTACATGGATGCATAAAGGGGAAGATATTTGACTTTTTACATAAGTTTGAAGACAATCGAACACTAAACCGTAATAGAGTATCTCCCTTAAATATAAAAAAAATTGTTATTTGTCTGTTTTTAACTATGCAACCTTACCCCTATGCATAAATTTTGCAATAATAAAACCTTCAGTAAAAATACCACTTATAATACAGAAGTGTGCATGGTTCAGTATCTCTCTGACTGATTGTCAAGGCACACACAGTCATATACAAAACTTGCCGGGAAAACTTGAAGCTGTCTGTATGTTATGATGCTTCAAATCTTTAAATCCATCCCATTGAGACATAACAGAATTTTTCAGATATAATCAAAGAAAGATTGAAATAACATTACTCCATTTTCTAAACAGTTATGTAAACACTCTAAGTGTTTTAGCGCAAAATTGAAATGGAGGAAATACTTCAAAGACTTTCATTGTTTGAAGATTGAGTGGATAGAGAGCCGAGATACTTAGACTGAAAACGTCCATTTATGACGAAGCAATTGGGCCATAGCATAACATCATATTAAGCATAATGAAAATTGTTGTGTTGCCCTACAATGACCAACCTTGTCCTACAGATTTAAAAAATAACTGGGATTCTTGGTCAGTGGGTAGTCTAGTTCGTAGACACATAATCTGATTGGACAATCACATGATTTTGGGTGCTGTCTATTAGGCGGTAGACAACTTCACGTCATCATGAGTGTTGATAACGCGTAACACGCTATGTATCGCGTTGTATGCGTAGACTAGTGCTGAATACTCGCACACGCTAGCAGTACGCGCAACAGAATACGTAAAGTTGTAAACAAGTTTCGTTCATTTTTTAATAAGGGGAGTTTTTATGATGGTAACTTAGTTTTGTCTTTAAAAAATAGTTTACAGTTATTAAAATAATATTTAACTGACTAAGAATGAGAATAAACGATAGGAATTTTTGTTTTTACTATCCTCTACCTTTGTGGATACCGGCTGTGTCGGCATACACTACTCAAAATATTGAACCTGCCTGTCGTCTATCACACGGATTATTCTCTAAAAGTAATACTTGTTCCCAATATGCAAATATCTAAAAATCTACCCTTGATAGCACAGTATGCATGGTACCGTTTGTATTACTATCTACCCTTGATAGCATGTTCATACATACGCGCTATATAACAGCATGCGTGATTGGTCGATAGGCGGGCATAAACAACGTTTATGCCCGGCTGTCCGGTCATAAACAAGCTGCGTGAGAACTGATGGACGCTCGCGAGTAGGATAATACGCGCCTATGCTCGCGAGCTATTTAGGCAAAGCGCGAGTGTGGTACGCGATGTTCGCGCGCGTCTAAACACGATCATCTGAGCAAGTAAACGTTTTCTCACAATTAGCGATGGAAAAACTGGATAAAATGATAAGGAACTGGTAGTTTTTAGTCTAAAATGATGGTATTTTTAGTTGTAGAGGAAAGCAGCAAGCAGAATGTTGCTAAAGCCCTCGGGCATAAACAATCGTTTAATCATGAAAATATATGAATGAACCCCTAATTATGTATGGTAAAGTATGTTGCTATCTACCTCTGATAACACATTATGTATGGCACACTAGGAACAGTATGTGTTGCTATCTACTCCTGATAACACTTAATATACTTATGCATGAGGGGAAATAATAGCAGAAATAGGAAAGTACAAGGTACCGGGTACTCCATATTACAAGCAAATTGCTGTTAGATTTTCATCAATTGTTAATGTTTGAGGGGAACATTTGAAAGTAATTATCTCATGAATTATTGGAAAAGAAATGATGTTGATGCCAAGCATATGATTTTAAGGAACATGCAAAGATTTCTGGAATTAAAATGGACTATTCCAGTTGAAAGCCATATCCCCCCTATGGAAGACATGACCATAATCTTCCTCAAAGGCAGTGTGAAATTTAAATGGAAGTTACCTGAGTGGGTGACTCCATTTGAAATTGACACTCTGTGTGTGGAATATTAAAGCCATGTCTTCGGCAATACTCCACAAATTTGTCAACTACCGTAAAATGGGGTAACTTCGGTCAGCGGGGTAACTTTGGTCGGTCAAATTTTTTTTTTTTAATGGTCATATTTTCGTACAGCAATATTGTTTTTAGTCATATTTGGTGTCAATTTGTTAAGAAATATGTTTAAAAGAAATAATAATCGCTCATGTCCAATTTCCTCGAAATTTCTGAAAAAATTAGGATTTTTGACCAAAAATTAGCATTTTTTTACATTTTGTTCAGAAAAAATAAAAATCGATATTTGTGAGCAAGGATGTGTGCTTGATTAATTTTGTAGAGCCCAAATGTCACAAAAAACAACAACTTGTCCATATACAGCGAAGATCAATTTTGTTTGATTTTTTTTCTTCATGGAATGTAATACTCTGGCCAAAGTTGCCCCAAATGCGGGTAACTTTGGTCAGGCTATTTTAACCCCTAGGGCACCCTTACAAAATTGTTAAAAAATCTTTTTCAACTTCAATGTGTAGAAGGGAACCCTAATGTCATAAAAAAGAGATAATTCGAAATACAATTGGTTTTGTTTGGAAGCAGTGGTTTAAAAACTCTGAAAAGTTCCCAAAGTTACCCCATTTTTAAAGGGGCATTTACTGATCCACAGCCTCATACCCCCTATTTTTCTCAAAAAAGTTGAGATTTTTATACCACTGAAAACCTCTGGCTACATAATGTGTAGGCCCAAGTACAAAAATATCTTGCGGATAAATTCTCTTAACAAAGTGTGTTATTCTACCGCATGTTAAGGGTGGCACCAGTGGCATAGCGACAGCATCATAGGGGCACAGGGGACATAATATGCCCAATCAATTTTAAAATTTAGAAAATCCCATAGGAAAATTGCCGAAAAAATGGCTTGTGCCCCCAATCAGGCCCGATGCCCCCCCCCCCATCATGTTCGGTGCTTCTCACATAGGATAGCGCATGCAACACCGCTAGACAGCACCACTATGGTATGACTGAGTCCAATGTTGGGGCCAAATGAAAATCAAGACAATAATGCCCATTTTAGGCAAATATTTGGTGTTTTACTGATCTAGCATGATCTACTTCTGTCCAGGGCTTGAAAAATGTTAATTTCCCGGGAAGCAAGCTAAATTTCCCACAATTTATAGAAAAATATACAAAAAAGACACAATTTCCCTCCCAAAAACCAGAATTTCCCTCCAAACATCAACATTTCCTGGAATGAACTTCCCAAATTCCCCACTTTTTTGAGCCACGCTTAACTGTCTTCTTCTGATCAATATGTACATTTGTGACACGACATGAGTAAATGAAATAAATGTCTGAATATGGCAAAATGAGATATCCCATTGCATTTGCAAGTTATGCATGATTATGTGTATTACACTGCTCCATAGGCCACTGTTGTTATTTCGTTCTTGTACACCAGAAAGTAATTCAAATTTGATGATATTTTTGCTAAGCAAATTAATCTGTAGGAAGCATTTTTGCACATAAGCATTATGTAGCCAGAGGTTTCCAGTAATATAAAAATTTCAACTTTTTTTTGAGAGAAGTGGAGGGATGAGGCTGTGGATCGCGAAATGCCCTTTTAATGGAAAACAGTTTGATTTTAAGCTATCAAACTTAGTTTTTTAAACAAAAATATATGATCCTTGTAAAATGTAAAACATGTTCCCTGTAGCAAGACAAAATGTCTGTACAGTTTCCTTACAAAAGTTGCCATTGATTTTTTGTATGTCATGCATTGAGTTATTGTCTACCAGGCATTGATTGCTTTTAAATCTTAGAACATCTAGAAGTGAATGCCAGATGATGTGATTAGTTAGTAGAAATGCTGCCCTCAGTGGGTCCTAAAATGATATTGGGCTGTGAAATTCACATTGGATGGGGGGAGGCATTGGTTTTTAAAAGTAAGGGTTGACCCGGGTGGTTGACAGGGAAATAGGGGTGTTAAGAAACACAGTATTTGGGGGCAAAATATGCCAAATTTTAGGCATTTCCTCCACTGTTATTTTTAATCATTTTGCTTCCATTTCCCCCACTCCCGCTGAAATTCATGGTGCTATTTATTGGTTGGAATACTTTTTGTATTACCTCTGGGTTGTTTGTGGCTGGGAAGTGCGGAGGTACTAGGTTCCCTCACTTCCAAGTGCAACATTTGAATAAAACAACAAAATAAACATGACTCTATTATACAACGATAAACAACAGAACAAGGGAATTAGTCTCTGATGAAACTGATGATAATAGTATCATCTTGAGTTCATCTCACTAAGATTACAAAAACATGTGCAACTCTCAGGGCACAGTTCTCTAACCCTAATACATCCAGAGAATCAGAGTAAATGCATTTTAATGAGTTCGAGTTGGAGTTGGAGTTACATTTAGAGTTTGATTTAGAGTTACAAGTTGGAGTCCTTTTGAGTCCTTTTGCAATTCTGAGCTTAACCTATGACCTTATACTTAATATGATTCAATTTGGCACACCAATATAAGCTTTCAGGGGTCTATTTCACTAAACATTTAACACTTTGTAACTCAAGTAATCGTTCGTAAAGTTACGAATACCCAATACTAGACATAACTTTACGAAGGGTAACTAGTAAATCCCGATTACTAACGAAGGGTACTGTTCGTAAGTAAGTTCAGTGAAATAGAACTTACGACTGGTCGTAAGCCCGGGGAGCACTCGAATATGAAAGTGATGTACCTGTGCCTACCGGAGTACAATACTAGGGGTCTATCGGTGGCGATTTTTGTCGAAAAAAGGGGGTCATTCAGTGGGGGTTCCAAGAAAATAGGGGTCATTCAGTGGTGAAATGTTAAAAATTGGGCATCATTGATCGTGAAAAGGTAACTCTGGGCAAAAATGTGCAAAAAATTAGCAATTTTGTGCGCCATTGGGTCATTTGAAGAAAAAAGCGGTCATTGGGTGTAAGATGATGAAAAAAGGGGGTCATTGGGTGGCAGATTTGCCTCAAAAATAAGGGTCTATAGAAAGGCACATGATGACGCGTACCAATATATGGGAGTGCCACCCTGGGGTTGTAAGTTACAAAAAATTTTGAGACTTATGAAGCTTCGTAAAGCTTAGTGAACTGGACCCCTATTGTAATTAATAAGTTGGCGTCATTGGGCATCACAAAATTAAAGGATTCTAGTCTCCAATGTGGGATTAACTTAGGAATTGCAATTCTCAAGTAAGTCAATCCTTGAGAATTCTGTGATCGTCTGAACACGTCTAGTGTCTGAGATTTTGATCTTCTGCATCTTTTAGTGATGTCATCAAGGGAGCAAGGGAATACCCCCCTCCGGATATTTTCAGCTCTATATGTTTTTCACTCTTGACTTTTTCACTACATTCTAATAAGATCAATTTTGTTGGTACTTTATTAAATTATACAGATCATTCTATGTAATATAAGCAATATGCATGGTATACAAAAACTTTAAATATTGTTTTCTCAGAAAAAAGTAAAAATACCTCCAATATCACGTAACAAAAAATTCCCACGATGCATGCATGCCATTCCAGATGTGTATATAGAGCAGGAGCCTTAAAACATGTGCAATACACAGCTTGCGCTTCCCAGTAAACTTCCCTTAAAACTACATGAGTGGATTATTATTAATGACTCTGAGCATTTTTCTATCTCACTTCAGATGTAACCAGGCACCTCTATCCGAGACGTGTTTTAAACAATCTCCACGCGGGTGTCGACTGCAGACGACAAATTTTTAAAAAATTCAAAATTTCAGAATTGTAATTTTTCATTACCATATTTGGAATCAGCATGAAAAATGCAAGAAAATGAGTACAAACAAGCCTAGTATTGGTTCAGTGGTTCTTTAGATAGCTCTTGATACTTTGAGAATATATTTCAAAACTTGGATTTTTTATGTTGAAGGCTATGGCTAGCATGCAGAGCATTAAACAATCTCACACATGTGACTATATTATAGTAGTCTTACTGCTTCGGGATATTAGCCTTTTGTGGCAAAAACAAGCAAATCTGAGAGGGTACTTAGTGTACTTGCCTGTGTTGTCCTGGGAACAGTGTTATCTTTGGAGTATAATTTTGTAGATTTGTGAGCAATTGTTTGTTATTTATTCACTGTGGATATTATATAGTGATTTTCTTCTTACTGTGCTGTAAGGTATGTAGAAATCTGTATATTTATTTGTCTGCTATGTCACGCTTTTTTAAAATGCTTCGGATGAAACTTGTTGTGAAAAATTAACACAATGATGACTGCTCATAATAGCAGGGAGTAAATTGGATGAGTTTTGGATATTTGTGATAGTATTGATTATTTGGTACAATTACCGAATATAGGGTGCAACTTGAGTTCAGTCCTCATTTATGGAGTTTAGGGTTAGGGTTTAGGATTGGGGTAGGGCAGTCTTGTAATAAGACTAGTAGAGTTGCACCTTATTCGGTAAGCGCTCCGATAGAGGTTATCCACTTCACTCATGTGTGACTTCTAACAAAAGGCACTGGTTCCCGTAGTATTCCTCATTCAAACTAATTCAATGCACGACCTCGGAGTTACCTGCATGACTTTGGCGGGCTATTTTGAAACAGTCATGGTTGCACATGCAGGTACTTCTTTAGAATGTCCTAAACAAGGTATAGCAGTCGTTGATAGAATATGCAGCTTATAGAACATGGATAACCTCTATTATTCTTTGCATCTTTACAGGTCAGACACTAGCTAATTGTTATTATTTTTAATAAAAGAGATTTGAGATAATTTTTGACTGAAATCAAATGATTTAGTTGAAATTCTATTTTATATATGTCTTTTGTGCAAGAGATAAGTAATACTTCTTTCATGTACAGTATCAAATGTATTTCACTGAGGAGTAAGCATAAAGGAAAACAGAGATTTACATAACATGTTGTAACATCATTCATAAAAAAACAACAGATTAGTATTTCTTTTCCTGTGATAAAATGTTATCTTTGACTGTCAGATATGTCTCCTTTTAATTTTGAGCTGAACGACTGAGGTAAAGCAAAGAAAATTGGAATTTACTACCAGCGCATATGTCTCTAATGCATGTCACTTTGTCCGTTGTACTATGGTACGGTCCTTTGATGTGCATATGATTGTCCTGCACACCATGCGTTCGACTAATATTTCCATCATGATAATTAAATGAGGATTCCTGTATTTTATTCAAAATCATGGATTTTGACAAACTACACCACCTGAAGTCTTCATTTTTGCAGGATATGTTAGTTTAATAATTACAATTGTGTAAAAAAAACAGAATTTTGAAACATATTGAGGGCATCATCCTATGGCAAATGTTACAATATGTCTTCAACAAAATAGTAGAATTATTGGCTTTTGTACTCCTCAACAGCTCTGCCCCAACAGTAACACTTAACTACGCTGGGACTTTTTACAACTCCCTGAATTTTTGTAACCAAAAAATTGCACACATTTCTGAAAATTTCCCTGAATTGCTATAGGAAATGTGCCTGATTCCAGGATATAAATGTTAGCATCTCTGGTGTGTTGAAATACATGTGTAATGCCCTGATGAATAAATTATAAGCTAGACAAGATAATTATCTTTAATGACTTGCTTCTATGGAACAACCTGACTTGTAGGTCCCAAGCTAGTCAGGAAATAATGCGTATTAAATGAGGATCTGTGTATCGGTTAGAATCCTGGGATAGAATTGGATGGGGGGAGGGTATTTCTTGTTAAAGGTGTATGGGGATGTTCCATGGTGTTGGGTTACCTTTTCAGTGATTTTGGCATATCAATAGCCCCTGGATCAATGGACGGGTTTTCAGTGGAGTGCCAGTGTACGCTATTTTGGCCACATTTGGGCAAAAGTGCCCTTAAAGTACCCAATTTTATCAAATTTGGGCCCTTTTTGTGAAAAATTGGTATACTAATGGGTGGCAAAAACAGCAACAAGTAGGGATAGAGAAAGTCAGCATCCGAAAGTCTGTGTGTGGCACATCCTGATATAAAAAATGGCTAGAATGTGCACCTATTTGGCCTGAATTGTCAAAAAGTGGCTGAAGTGAAAGTCACAGTAACCAAACATTGATCATTATACCAAAAGGTGGGGGGTACGTATACCCTGTGTCCTCCCAGCTAGGATTAACACCCATGTATGGATCATGTTCTATCGTATACCGTACGGACAATCTATATTCCCCGGTGGGGTCACTCCCTGGCAGGGGGGACGCATAGGATCATTACCACAAGTACAAATTACCCCCTTTCACAGTCGATTTCAAGGACAAATCATGAAATTTTATCCCCTTTTTTACTCCAAAACAAGGACAAAATGGTACTCTGAAACACCCCTATTTTTTAGATTCCGAGGACACATTTGCAATTTTGACCCTATTTCAACATTTCAAGGAAGGGGTTTTTAGGCCTATGAATGTTTTTTCAGTAATTAACAAGGGCATCACAGAATTCAAGTAGTACCCCTTGCATATAAATCAGAACCGAGAACAATATTGATCACGGATGAGTACAAAGTAGGAAACCAAATTTATTCCTGTGATTTATTTATCTGGCCACGGGATCAGGAGAAAATAATAAGAACCCCTTTTTTCAATTTCGCAGACATTTGTGCAATAAAACACCCCTATTTTTCCAATTTCACGGACAAAATTTGTCCGCGGACATGCCCTAAAAATTACCCCTTTTTTCTTGATTTTGGTAACGATCTTGCGGTCAGTATTGCAAGTTGAGTGACCCCACCGGGCTATATTCCTGCCCTGGAATTCTGCTATAAAGAATGATGAAGAGAAATGAGAAAATAACAGGGATGACAAATCTTCACTGAAGGAATGTGTGACTTCCCAGCATCATGCCTTAATATTAATACAGTTTAATATTACGGTTCAATGAATAAACTGATTGCTTTCATAAATTTTTAATTTTAGAGAAATGTGCTATGTGAAAATGACTTTTAATATTTTTGCGGTGCATACCATTTCAGAGACAAGTTGAGGTTAATTTGTATCTATGTCGATGGTATAAACTAAATTTGGTGTTTATTTTGAAATAAAAAATATTTCATGTTAATTAGCCTCTAAAGGTGTTTTAAAAATGTGTAATAATAAAAGAAATGTAGAAATATCTAAAACCTCCATGCAGATGTTAATTAAAGTTTCAAATTTTGTTTAAACATTCAAGAATTTCAGAATTGTACATTTTCATGACCATATTTGGAATCAGCATGAAAAATGCATTAAAATGAGTACAAACAAGCCCAGTATTGATTCAGTGGTTCTTGATATTTTGAAAAAATATTTCAAAACTTGGATTTTTTATGATGACAAATATGACTAGCATGCAGAGCATTAATTACCTGTGTATTCTAATATGAGATATGCAGGCATTGCCACTCAAATGTTGTTTTTTTCACAAAAAATTCTTAGACATGGGTTATTTTTTTGAAGAAAAAATCCTCTGACATGTTTTAGAAAACAAAATACATATTACTTGACCTAAATCACATTTTTCTTTGCATGGTGTGTGAAATTTGGTGCCTGAACTATAAAATCCAATGGGTATCTGATCCAGAATTGCACTTACTTGTGTATGTTTCAGAAAGTACTGTTGCCTTTGTCAACACTTGATGAGGAGCGACTGCATCTACTGGCAACCGACGCTAGAGGGATTTCCAGTGTGATTTTTTGAGTTGCCAGTTGGTTTTCCTGTTGCAGAAACTTTTTGAAAATGTGAGATAGCTGAAAACCAACTGGCAACTCAAAAATCATCCTGAAAATCCCTTCACCGTCGGTTGCCAGTAGATGCATCCTCATCAAGTGTTGACAAAGACAACACTGTTTGCTAAAATGTACACAAGTAAATGCAATTCTCGATCAGAGACATGGAACATTGTTTACCGAGTTTCCTCCACTGATCCTGATGACTTTGTTCAATCCCCGGGGTTCAATCATGCTACAAAATCTCTTGTTTTTGGTACTTTTTTCATAAAAATGCCATATTTTTACAAACATGTCATTTTTAAAACAAGGTCTTAAGAGACCTTGTTTTTGTTAAATTCTGTTGCCATAGTACCCAAATTGTCAGTTAAAGACTTTTTTATCACGACATGTCACCAAAAGGGACCCTAGCACTTATTAATACAATCAGAATATCAGAGGTCTTCCCAAGAAAAAAACAGCATATTAAACACAAAAAAGTATTTCAAACTTTAAAATTTCTCTCAAGATCCTGTTATGTTTATCTATCAAAATCATGACTCAACTCTTGTATAATCGTTAATTGACGTATAAAATTATTAATTGAGTTATTCAGTGTTGAGTACAAGCTAGTACACAGGAGCTGTATGTGATTACTGTAAAAGGGGACATTTTCGCAGGGGTTTAATTTTCATGAATTTCGCGATTAGAGCTCCAACCGCGAAAATAACACCTCACTAATTATGCAACAAGTATAAGGCAGGACTTAACAATCGTGAAAATAACATTCGTGAAAATGTCTCTTACTCTAAATCGCGAAAATAACTGCTCACAAAAATATCCCCTTTTACAGTACCAGATAGATACAAAATGTACATGTGATTCATGCAAGAGGGTGTTATCATTTAAAATACTATTTTAGGAAACAAAAAAGACCTCAATCATTTGCAATTAAAAAAATGTTACTAATATTATATACAGTGATGCAGGCTTGCAGCACATCAAATGGGGGGACTTTGTGGCAATGTGTTTTTCAAGATAGATATTAAAATTGAAAAAAAAAAATAGTAAGAATTTGCGATGCTTTTTCACTGATACAATATGAATGCCTTGATTAACCATAGTTAATGAGGTGTCATTTTAAAGCTTGCAAAATGCTTTCAAAGCAGAAATATTGAACTCAAAATTGACTTCACTTGCAAAGTCCCCCCTTTTAATTAATGTGCTGCATCACAATTTAGGAAACATCCATTGAAATGGTTCAATGCATTTCTAACTTGCCCAATATTTTTGTTTGTGCTCATTATAAGCAGTGGTCTATGGTAGAAGGGGAGGCTGTGCCCCCTATGTTTCACCAATTTGTCAGTACATGGAAAAACAGGATCATAATGATAGAATATTTTTGCCTGAAAGTTATTGTATAGGCCTATTCAAATATTTTGTGTCTGACAAATGACATAAAAGTTGTTTTTGTTTATAATGTTGTTCTTTGGTGTTTGTTTTTGCTTGGCAGATTTTAGTTTTTCAAACTAGTTGAAGAACTTTAATTTCAGTCAACCTTGTTACAAAGCTTTTAAAAGTTTGTCAATAATCAGTATAGTTACAATTTTTCCCCTCCCTGGCCCTCCTTGACTTAGAAAACTTACAATGCTTCTGCATGATTACAAGTAAATCCATGTAGTCCATTGGGCCTTTAATTTAAAACCCAGTAACTAATGCATTATCTGTACGGACTATAAGAGTACTCAATCCACAATGCCTGAGATGAAAATTGTGTCAGGCCTATATCGTATCAGTTTACAACAATTTGTTAGCTGATCATCCATTCCATTATGTGTGTATTATTTTATAATCATGTTACTTTGAAGCAGCCATGCTTTGTGGAAATTGATACACTTTTTATCCGTCACATTTTCATCAAACTGTTAAGTTTCCAAATGATGTTGAATGTTTGCCATTTACAGGTATACAATTTTAGAAAGTATTGTTGTGTATATTTTCAAATTCAAATGCAGTAGGTTCAAATGCGGTATGAAAAGTGATATTTTTTGTGAAACGTGTACATCATGTCTGATGTTCATAAGAATACACACGATATAAGATTGAAATAATTCACAATAAAATGTTGTCAATAGCTTTTACCATGCCAGTTTGTAAACAGTGGCGTGTCCAGGGGGTGCTTTGGAGGCTGATCGAAGCCCCTGCACTTTGTTAATAATCATGTAAATTCAGCAGTTTTTTGGCGATTTTAGCCATTAAGCCCCCGCATAACTCCATAAGCCCCTCTGAACCCCTGCAGGAACAGATCCTGGACACGCCGGTGGTAAATGCTTCAAATACATATATATTTGAGCTGTAATGAAGCTTGTTTACCTAGTTTGTGTAATCATTGCATGAAACAAAGTAAAATGTCAGCCCAAAATATTTGCTGTTTGGAGAAAATTTATTCTACGTAACGTGTTACGTAAATCGACACACAAATAGACAATCGTGGTGCAACATTGTGGTAAACTTAATCAGGAAGTGAAATTGTTTCATTTTGCAAAACGGCGTAAGCAGAGAAGGTACTCACGGAGTACATCGAGAAATTTGAAGGTAAGGAAGAAAAATGATATCTGATTTCATGATCAAGTGGTTATAGTTGTAGCACCTTCATGTACATTATTGCATGCACATTGCACATGCAGCTTCATGTTAGCATATTATCATGAGTAACCGTAGATTCTGGTCAAGTACAACTAGGTCATAATCATGAAATCAGACATCATTTTTCTTTCTTACCTTCAAATTTCTCGATGTACTCTCAACGATGGCTATTTACGTGGTTGAACAGGGGGGTTGGAAACGATTTCGTCAAATTTGAATGTTGGATCACTGCATACAGTACACACACAGAAAAAATACACAAGTTGTGTAAAATTTTACACATCCACTATGTACTTATATAACTGCAAAATAATTGAGTATAATTTTACCTAATCCATGTTTTGTAAAAAACAAAAAAACAAAAAACTGTTATGTAAAAACCTTTACCTAACTGGTTCAGTAAAATAAAGACATAGCAGTTTATTTAGCAAATATGTAAATTTTTACACAACAGTTTGGTGTTTTTACAAAACATGGATTAGGTAAAACTATTAGCAATTCCAAGCAACATCATTCCACAACGCGAAGTTTGCACATGAATTCTTTTGGGATTAGCCAGGAAAGTTGAAAAAGAAGGAGGAAGAACGGAATTATATCCTTGAGATAATCCCGTAGGTTATCCTGTCGCACCTATTCATAGTCCTTTATTCTCAAGTAGCTACACATCTACTTGAAAGTAGCCTTTGATGTGATGTGCCTTGCCGACTACGGTTGATTAATTTTCACTCCAGAATTGAAACCATATCCAATGTTTCTATAGATAATTCCTTGAAAGTATGACACGTGTGTGTTAAGTACCTGATGTTGCTCTGCAGGGATACCGCACATGGATACTATAAGAAAGAAATGTAGTTTTGTAAAGATTCCAAAAAAATCCGCCCATTTTGGAATATATATTAATTATTTAGGAGAGTGTTTTAGGATTTTGTTAGAAACGGGATGATTTTTGATCATCTATATTTTATTGTTTTAATGTATTTTCCTGTCATTTCCTGCAAACCTAATAAAGATATTTTGATAATTGAAAATGGTCTGTATCATAAATCGTAGAGGTTGAAAGCGTAACCAAGCGTGCAAAATTATTATTTGCCATGGAACTTCGGTCATATTTTATTTGAAATAAACTGGATGTTAGGATCTGCATGCATGGTATGCATGGTATTGATGGTATACAGACACTGACCTTTCCCTAAAACCAGTAAGCAGCAACTTGTGTATCACACCCGTCATGGGTTAGAACCCTTTTGTTGTATTTTATTGTTAAACCTAAATAGCGTGATTGCTTTTGAATGAGCGGCAACACACATAATTTGTTTGAGGATAGCTGGATCTATCTCCTTCTTTTACATCTTCTCTGGATTAGCTAATAATACTATTTTGATAGGTTTCTACCTCTTACACAGCACCCAATTAGGTAGGTGAATAGTATAATGGGAACTATTTTGGGTAAGTGAAAGATTAAGGTGGGAGAAACTTTTTCAAAAAACCCTAATTTGCATATGCAAACTTCGCGTTGCGGAATAATGCTTGGAATTGTATATATATACACAATTATTTGGGGGTTCTATACGTATATAGTGGATGTGTAAAATTTTACATAACTTGTGGGTTTTTTTCTGCGTGTAGTTGACCATAATCAGTATCTGGGACAATGTTACATTTGAAGTTGACAGGTGCTAATTGATTTTTTATTACATCGATTAGCACCTGTTGAATTAAGATATAACCTTGTTACTGATTAATTTGATAACCAGGCAAGTTTGGCTCACCCCAGAAGATCTGCTCTGGAAGGTTCAATAAATATCTTGTCCAATTCTTGGCAATTTGCAATAATTTACTTGAGCATGGTGTTGTTTTGTCACCTGCATTAATTGAGTTAAGTATTATTTCTTAGACTTATCTATCTCAATCACAGATGGCTCATAAGTGGCTTTTGCCCCAGTTACGTATATTAGATAGTCATTCAAGTGTGTATATACTATAGGCATGATTGTACTAAATTTTTTACAAAGTTTATTTCTGATAATTTCTCATTCATGAAAGTTTTTGCAAGAACTGACTTAATAGGGCATTTTGTGATCCACAGCATCATCCCCCCACTTTTCTCGAACAAAGTTGAGATTTTTATACCATATTGGAATCCTCTGGCTACATAATGTTTATGTACAAAAAATTTCTTGCAGATTAATTCGTATATCAAAAATATTGTTTGAATTACCTTCTGGTATACCAGAACGAAATTACAACACATTGTCTATGGAGCAGTGTAATACACATAATCAAGCATAACTCACAAACGCAAAATTGGAATCAACTGAAATTTTGGGAATAAGCTTTATTCATGGATATTTACTTAAAAATGTCATAAAAAGAGGCCAGGTGCTAGGATCACGAAATACTCCTTTAAGTGTCATCTGCAATAAAATTGTCACTTGCATTCACTGGGTTTGAAATCATTATTTCCTGTCAACCACAAATGATTCCCAAATGACTTTTTACCCCAGATAGATTAAATCTAGGCTATATACTATGATTGAAATAGGCTTACAATAGGCACAAAATAAACCAGAATTGACTTAAGTGTCATCTACATTATCACTTGCATTCAATTGGTTAAGTATTATTCCCTAGACTTACCTAGGTTCAATCACAGATGGTTCCCAAATGGCTTTTACCCCAGATACTCTCTAAATGTAAAAGAGTGAAAAACCACTCTGAATTTCAGAGTGAATTTAAGTTAGCTCTAAAAGAGTGGGTTTAGCTCTAAAAGAGTGAAAACAGTACACATAATTTCACTCGCGATTTCGAGTGAGCCTCACTCGCACTAAAGTGGCGCAAAATCTCACTCTTTCTTGGAGTGAACTGTCAGCCAATCAGAAGCGCCGAAAATCGGCCGATGTTTGTTGAACTTGTGTAACAAGATGGCGAACAGTGTGTGAATGAATGGCGAAAAGAAAGCGGATTTGATGAAGAAATAGACAGCATACTCAATAGTGATTACATTTATGTGTAGGTCATAACTCGTAGCAAGTATACAGTCTGGAGACAATGGCGGCAGTAAGCTTAAGTCACTGTCATATGTGAGCAGTTTGTTACTGGCCCAGTTGCTGGTTTACATGTACGCATATGTAAGCTTATGTAGGTTACACCGCATCACGCTTCTCCAGACTGTGGTCTGTATTAACATGGTATTTGCCAAGTGTTATGTCCTACAACAGTTTTTATTAGCTTCACTAAATCCATAGTTTTTCATCATTCATCCCACACATTGTGTATGTGCTTAAGCTTTATTTAGACCAGTTCAACATTCCTAGATCGGGCCCTACCCTAAACTGGGGCCTAGCCACCAATTTAAAGCACATACAGCCTGTCTCAAAAAAAATTGTGCAAGTGAAAAGCGCCCTCTCTGGCAATTAGAAAATACCGTTGTGACAGGATGCTTACATCAACGTCAAGGGCGTTGTCTTAGCTCTCAAATGCTGTTTGTTCTGTTCAATTTGCTTGTTTTAATCTCGAGGTATGTTTAGTTAAAGACGAAAGGGTAAAATCACAATTGTGCCACTTTTACTACATGTACTAGGGAAGAAGGCTTATATGTAACAGTGATAGCATCAAGTTTGTCAAGAGTTCCTTCGTAAAATCAAAAGAATGCATCAATTACACAATACAAAATTTTCTGACTGTTTTTACTGTTTTACCATGATGCAGGAATGATGATTCTCTTTTTCCACTTAAAAGAGAATAAATATTTCACATTCTGCTGTAAAATTAAATACATGTGCATGTCAATCATTTTATCATGGTAAATACTGTTCTCTTAGTCACTTCAGACATGTTAAAAGGCAAGCAAATATTGCGACTTATACATTTTATAGTTTAATGAGCGCCATTACTTGTTGGGAGAGATATTAGACAAAATAATGCACGCGCGCTGATGTTGATGCGTCTAATGCATGCGCCCCGAAAGGGGAGTGCATTTGACGCATCAACATCAGCTATCATTGATGTACAGCTCTCTTCCCTAGTAAAAGTGGCACAATTGTGATTTTACCCTTTCGTGGTTAAATAAATATATCTCGAAACTGGAACAAGCAAATTGAGAGCTAAGACTGCACCCGTGACGTTGATGTAAGCATCTTGTCACAACGGTATTTTCCAATTGCCAAAGAGGGCGTTTTTCACTTGCACAATTTTTTTTGAGACAGGCTGTAGTAGCTATTATGAACTGCTGTGATATTCTTGTATATAAAATAGGCCTAAATGAATAAATAAATAAATAAATGCTCTTTTCTGATTCACTCTTTTCCGGAGTGAATTTTTTCACTCTTTCTTGAGAGTGAGCTTCACTCTAAAAGAGTTGTCACTCAGACAGCTCTTAGAAAGAGTGAGATTTCACTCTTTTTGAGTGATTTTTCACTCTTTCACATTTAGAGAGTAGATAACTTAGATCTACCAGTCATTTATATAGAGATACAGTGCATAAAATACTAGCCACATGATTGCACACATTTTTGCCAACTTTATTAATTTTTGTTCACTTTATTCATAAAAAATCCCTATTTGTGACAATTTTTTTCGGCCAGAATTGAACTTTGCGTCATCTGCATTATCACTTGCATTGAATTGGTTAATCATTATTCCTGGACTTTCCTAGGCTCAATCACAAATGGTTCCCAAATGGCTTTTACCCCAGATAGATAAGCAGATCTACATTTATATAGAGATACAGTGCACAAAATACTAGCCATGGTTGTACTAATTTTTGCCAACTTTATTAATTTTTGCTCACTTTATTCATAAAAATTCCCAATATGTGACAGTAATTTTGCCAGAATAGAATTTACCGTCATCTGCTTTATCACTTGCATCTACTCTCTTAATGTAAAAGAGTGAAAACTCACTCTTTTAGAGTGAATTTTCACTCTTACAAAGAGTGACTCTAGGGACCAGTCCTTGAAGAGTGAAAATCACTCTTTGTAAAGAGTGAAAATATTTCACTCTCAAAAGAGTGCTTTCTCACTCTTAAAAAGACTGAAACCCACTCTCAAAAGAGTGGAGATGAAATGACTCTCACTCCAAAAAAAGTGGTAATTCACTCTTAATTGAGTGAAAACTGATCAATCTTTTTAGAGTGAATTATATTATTCTCTTGTCACTCGAATAGGAGCCAATTTTACTCGATAGGAGTGAAAGTCAGTTCACTCTTGACAGGGAGTGAAAATTTCACTCTTTTACATTTAGAGAGTAATTGGTTAATCATTATTCCTGGACTTATACCTAGGCTCAATCATAGATGGATCCCAAATGGCTTTTACCCCAGATAGATTAAATCTACTAGTCATTTAAGGGCTGGGGTATGAACGTTTGGACAGTATTTATTTTGGGACATTAGAGCACATCAGACATATCGAATTGCATTCTGAATACGAAGAATGTCATTCTGATATCAAATAATTTTGAATTTTCGAAATTTGCAATTTAATACACATTTTATGGCAAATCATTAAAAATTGATATTTTTGATATTTAACAGTACTTGAAGTAAACTTTATAAATCTGATAATTTATACTTAAAGTGTATGTAGGTGGGTTGAAAAGCCGACGATCAATTGAAAATTTTGACCTTTCGTATTGAAGATATGGATTTTTTTCCCAAAACACCAAAAAAATTAGATCTTTTTGGGAAAAAATTCCATATCTTCAATATGAAAGGTCAAAATTTTCAATTGACCGTCGGCTTTTCCTCCCTGCTACATACACTTTAAGAATATATCATTAGATTTATATAATTTACTTCGAGGACTGTTATATATCAAAAATTGAAAAATATCAAATTTTTATAATTTGTCATAAAATTTGTATTATATTGTGATTTTCAAAAATGAAAATTATTTGATATCAGAAAGACATGCTTCAGATTCAGAATACAATCGATAGGTCTGTGGTGCTCTCATGTGCCACAAAAAATACTGTCGAAACGCAATAAACGCTCATTTTAGATCCCTTAAGTGAAATTGGAGGTAAAGTGTCAAGTAAGATTACCACCGTATAACGGTGTCCTAAAAGCGCAAAGAAACCTGAAATCGACACCGAGGTAATTTAATACAATAAGCGTTATCAATATGTGTGGTTATATTGAGTTTGTGTGACAGAAGAAGATACATTAACGAGAGAAGTAGGCCAAGTGGTAATGTAAATTTATCTGCTAGGAGATGTACATCTATCACTACCTTTTTTCAATGATAATCACCATTATTTGGCTTTATAGTAGTGCAGTCAATGGCAAGGTGCTTTCTGTTATATTTATAGTCTATATATCTACCTGGAGTCACCGGCACTAGCTTTGAAGTTAAGCATGTTCTGTGTTAGCTTAGTGTACATACCCTTACGTGAGCGATCAAAGTGGCGCGTATGTACACGCAAGAAACAACGCTAAGCCAACGCAGCACACGCGGAACTTCAAAGCTAGTGCCTGTGACTTGACGTAGATATATATAAAAAATTATACAGGGAAAATCTGTTCCAACTGACCAGCGGTGAACCAAAGGATGGATCCAAAAGGATACAACAGTGTCACACTAGCAATGGATAAAATTAAAAACAGGGACAATTTGACACAACATCCAATGGGGGAGTAATACAAGACATATAAACAAAGTTAAAAACCTGACATTTCGAAAAGACACAACTTTTCTTTCTCAAGGGATAAAATAAGAGACCTGCTCTCAATAGAGTAGAGACCAGCTGAGAAAGAAAAGTTAGTATAGTGTCTTTTCGAAATATCAGGTTTTTAACTTTGTTTATGTCTTGTGTTACTCCCTCATTGGATGTTGTATCATATTTTCCCTGTTATTAATTTTATGCTAGACTTGCCAGTTATTATATCCATCCTTTCCTGTCCTTGTTAATGCTCTGCGTG
Source organism: Amphiura filiformis (assembly GCF_039555335.1). Classification (NCBI taxonomy): domain Eukaryota; kingdom Metazoa; phylum Echinodermata; class Ophiuroidea; order Amphilepidida; family Amphiuridae; genus Amphiura; species Amphiura filiformis. Next base: position 41,824,664 of record NC_092634.1, read on the forward strand.
CTAGCCATGCGCTTCAACAGAAAAAGTTGAAGTTTTGAAATATTTTCTCAAAATTAAATATCAAGGGCTATCTTAAGAAGTACTGGACCAATACTAGGCTTGTTGGTACTCATTTTAATGCATTTTTCATGCTCATTCCAAATATGGTCATGACAATTTACATTACTGAAATTTTTGAATTTAAAATTGTTTTTGAAACTTGTCATCTGCAGTCGTCACCCGCGTGAAGAGAGTTATAATCATTGCAAGCCTTTCCTGTCATCAGGGCTGGATGATCATTAGGCATAATTTTATTAGGGGGTTGTCCCAATGTAAAAAAAAAAATGAAAATGATAAATAAATAGATAAATGAATGAATGAATGACTGACTGAATGAATGTAATGAATTACAAACAGAAAACATTTTGCAATTTTGTTTTAACAAATATATAATTCAAATATGAAAAAAAAAATCGACCCTATTTTAAACATCTTTGGGTCAGTTGAAAAGGGCATAAACTTCTTTTTTAGACCTGATATATAACTATAACAAATAGTCAAAAAGATTCTCTTGAGATGTTTGTATCTTTTAGGTTGGCCCATAACTCGGGAATACATTTGGTCAATGTTCTCACTAAAGCACACAAACATATACAAGCAGACAATTCCATAAAGCTCAAAAACTTAAAGCCATAATGCCTGTGATTTGCTCCAGGACGATACCCTCAATTTTTCTTAAATTTCTACTTTTTGTATGATTGTAATGCTACCATGTAAACTTTAACTTTTATAATAAATCCAGAGATCTCTGGTTTTATTCAAAGTTCACCGATTGAGCGATGGCTAAGCACATCATGTGCATGTGTATCATTGAATCAGTGACGTATAAACTGTGTGCATATCACTATTCGTCTTACGCCTTGATGTATAAACTGTGTGCATATCACTATTCGTCTTACGCCTTGACGTATAAAATGTGTGCATATCGCTGTTCGTCTTACGTCTTGTCTTGTTTGTACATCCCAGCTGTGTGAAGCTCCACCAATATTCATGATACTAATACGATCGGCAAGCATCATAGGCGCTGGAATGAAATGGCAATATTCTTCATTTTGCCTCCTTTGTTTACCTCCATGTAATCAGTGAAAATGAACATTTAAAAATGAACATTTAAAAATAGGAATCTATTTTTTATGCAAATCACAAATCTACAAGTTTGCTCCTTTAAAAACAGTAAACATCTTTGGTAATTGGTTCCAAGCTGCTCCATGTACCAGTATACAGGCAGACTACCATGGCTACAGCACAAATGTTAAGGGAAGTTCATCTGACTTATCTTGTCTATACTCATACAATTATGCAGGACTTAGCAGGTGTATATACAAGGTGTCCCACAAAAAACTGAAGTAGTTTGAAAAGAAAAAGAAAAGGCATTACCAACGGCAGCACCACGAGGTGCATGTGGGGGGGGGGAATTCCCCAGTAAGAACTCTTTCCCCAGTTGCCCCCAGTAAAAACCAAAATTATGAAACTTTTCACTTTCTGCTGCAATTTTGCGCAAAATTTGTTGATTTTGCCCCCCCCCTTTCCCCCAATGGCCCCCGCCTAAATATATATATTGTATTTTTGAAAATAGCAAATTATTATTATTGTTCTACTATATTAATTTAACTAGTGTACCACTTGAAAATGTGTAACATTTGTAAGGAAACGGGAAGAAAACACATTGAACCAGGAGGGAGGTTCAGATGCTCCTCCTATGCTACTAGTGTATGTGAGGTACCTCCATATGTCGAAGCACTTATGAGAGGATTTCGTGATCCTAGCATCCTCTTTTTATGACATTTGTCAGTAGATATCCACCAAAAAACTTTATTGCCAAAATTTCAGTTGATTCTGATTTTGTGTTTGTGAGGTATGCATCTTTATGTGTATTAGGCCTACACTGCTCCATAGGCCACTGTTGTAATTTCGTTCTGGTATACCAGAACAAAATTCAAATTTGACGATATTTTTGCTAAGCGAATTAATCTGCAAGAAATATTTGGTACATAAACATTATGTAGCCAAAGGTTTACAGTGGTATAAAAATCTCAACTTTTTTTGTGAAAAGTGGGGGGATGAGGCTGTGGATCACAAAATGCCCTTTTAAGGTTGCTCCGTCTAAATATAAATGGGGCCATTTTTCACAACCAATCCCTAGACATGTTTTGCTTTCACAGGAAATCCTTAAATATGGACCCTTGTTTTGAAAAATCAACCAAAAATGGGATCCTAGCATCCTCTTTTTATGACATTTGTCAGTAGATATCCACCAAAAAACTTTATTGCCAAAATTTCAGTTGATTCTGATTTTGTGTTTGTGAGGTATGCATCTTTATGTGTATTAGGCCTACACTGCTCCATAGGCCACTGTTGTAATTTCGTTCTGGTATACCAGAACAAAATTCAAATTTGACGATATTTTTGCTAAGCGAATTAATCTGCAAGAAATATTTGGTACATAAACATTATGTAGCCAAAGGTTTACAGTGGTATAAAAATCTCAACTTTTTTTGTGAAAAGTGGGGGGATGAGGCTGTGGATCACAAAATGCCCTTTTAAGGTTGCTCCGTCTAAATATAAATGGGGCCATTTTTCACAACCAATCCCTAGACATGTTTTGCTTTCACAGGAAATCCTTAAATATGGACCCTTGTTTTGAAAAATCAACCAAAAATGGGATCCTAGCATCCTCTTTTTATGACATTTGTCAGTAGATATCCACCAAAAAACTTTATTGCCAAAATTTCAGTTGATTCTGATTTTGTGTTTGTGAGGTATGCATCTTTATGTGTATTAGGCCTACACTGCTCCATAGGCCACTGTTGTAATTTCGTTCTGGTATACCAGAACGAAATTCAAATTTGACGATATTTTTGCTAAGCGAATTAATCTGCAAGAAATATTTGGTACATAAACATTATGTAGCCAAAGGTTTACAGTGGTATAAAAATCTCAACTTTTTTGTGAAAAGTGGGGGATGAGGCTGTGGATCACGAAAATGCCCTTTTAAGGTTGCTCGTCTAAATATAAATGGGGCCATTTTTCACAACCAATCCCTAGACATGTTTTGCTTTCACAGGAAATCCTTAAATATGGACCCTTGTTTTGAAAAATCAACCAAAAATGGGATAGTTTATACAAAAAAAAATTAGATATGGGTCGAAAATTGCCTTAAAGCCATATTATAACATTTGCTGTGGAGAACGCCCTCAAAAAAATGTTAAATTCTGGTTTTTACACGATTGTAATGAACTTTAGTCAATAAAGCTACTCTGCAAAAATTAAGACTTTAGGTGCTGTAGTTTTGTCAAAATCCGAGATTTTGAATACAACGATGGAACCGGCGTTTTATTATTACGATGGAAATATTAGTTGAACATGTATGCACAGTACGTACACTGCTGTATGGGATACACATACACACACACCCCCGAGGATCGTATCAGTATTACAACCGGGAGTAACATGCATGGGCGCTGGTAGTAAATTTTCTATGCTTTATCTCACTTATTCGGCTCAAAATTAAAAGGGGACATACCTGACAGTAAAAGCTAACATTTTATGGAAAATAAATACTACTACAGAAATGTTATAATATGGCTTTAATTCTAGAGACAACTTTTGTCGTATTTCTACATCAAAGATAAGTATTTAGCTTAGGGCAGAAGTTGAAAACAAATGAGATTTTGCAGAGTAAATTATTTTTAAGACACTTTGTACACTTACAGTTAGCAGGTGCATGATAGAGGAAGGATATACTATGTGTTATCAGACAGTGGCTGGACTTAACTTGCCAGATCATGAAAACAGGCCTGTTAATCTTTGAACAGCATTTTTGAAAGAATTCAAATCATTAAATATTTTATTGATATCCAACTTCGAGAAATTTGCACCAAAAATTGTCAAAAATGCTGAATTTTCAAAAAAATCATAAAAAAGCCAGATTTTCACCCAAATTTCAAATATTTTTGGTGAAGTTGGTCAAAATTTAAAAAAACAAAAACGGTCCCTAGATATTTTTGTCTAGTTTTTAAAATTGATAATAAAAACAAATTGGCCCAAGAATTTTAACGAAAAAAAAGTGGGCCAAAAAAACATTTTTGGGGATTTTGGGCCAAAAATGAGCATTTTGGCCCAAATTTGACCTCACAGATGAACTTATCAAGTCTTTGCCATTCTAAATATGTATACTTTTATATACTATACACCAACAATTTAGCAGTTATGAGGCCCGAAAGTTTCCATAATTCCAAGGTTCAGACCAACCTTAAGCTAAAACTAGAGCGGTTCTCGGCTTTCGCGGTTCTCGGCATTCGCGGTTCTCGGTAGTGTGGGTTGGTCCGTATGTGACGTTTCTGTTCAGAACCTTGTGTGACCCTTCCCCCAGAAAAAAAAAAATCATCCGCCACCACTGGTTATAACAAGGGCCTTGTAAATGTAACTGGTGAGACAGAGCCTCCCATGACGTTTGTGTTTTCAGTCTAATTTCAGTTCCCTAACAGGTACAAAGTTTACGCATTATCATTAGGCCTACCAAGTATTGTATGTCCTATAATCTCTTATGTATGACATGGATCTTTACCATGATTGTGCAAGCCAAAAAAATATCATTTCAATACCCCAAACATGCGTTAAAAAAAGACCATGTTTTACACATGCAACCTCAAGTTTAGCCATATAATTTAATTTGGCCTAAACCCTCATGCACGGGCACAATCATGCCGCCACCATTGGTTATGACAAGGGCCTTTTAGGGTGCACACCAGTAAATAACCCCCACTGACTTTCTGTACAGACAGGGGCCGGAAAACAACTCAGTTCTTAAAACTTCCCCTTTCTGCAAGCAGAAGGTCAGATGACGACATCCATTGTAAAATTAATATATATGGATTTCAGGATTTGTTTTCCAGAAATATTGTAAAAAGTTCATCCTATAACCCATACAGCTAACGCCACCTCACAAACAGCTTGGTGTTTCTGAAATGTAACACATTTTGAAAGTCGTCATAAAAAGTCGGATCCTGCTAAATTTACACAGACAATCTAATTTACAGGCCTAAATGAGGATTTAATATGAATCAGGGCCTAATAGTTGCCTTTTAAGCCTTTTCTAATGTATTACATTAAGTCATATTGCACATTTCCTCGTTTCAAATACTGTTTTTTTTCCTTCCAGGGTGTAGCTAGACTTCTCCGTACTCCACTTGCCAATTGTGCTTCTGGCTATTGCATTTAAGCTTAAAACTCTGATTATTATTTGTGCACAATTGATAGATTTTCACATCTAATCTTTTCAGTCACTGTACTCCCTCTGTTTGTTAGCTTCCCAAGTGGACTACTGACTTTGGATTATGGATAACATTTTTAACACGGGATTCTATGGAGAGTTAGGCCAATTTCTGGCCTAACTAAAATTGGTCATGATGTAATGCATCTTTAAATGAATCTGGCTTGTGATTGGTCCCCCAGATATCGTTATTGATTGAACAAATTCATCAGGATCGGTAGAGTAAACTAGTAAACCAGAGTTCGTAGTATCTGATCCAAGAAAATGCACTTTCTGTGTACGTTTCAACAACCACTGTTGTCTTTGTCAACACTTGATGAGGAGTGACTGCAATGTACTGACAACCAACGCTAGAGGGATATGTAAAATCAGGCGGTTTTGGGCGATTTTAGCCATTAAGCCCCCCCCCCCCCCCGCATAAATCTGAAAGCCCCTCTGAGCCCCCCTCCTGGAGACGCCATTGCAAAATCAATGGAGAGAAACTATACTACCTTGTTTCTTAATAAAATGTAACGGGTACATCAGGCAACTATGAGAGCCAAAAAGGCCTCAAATTGAGCAAAGAAAGACATTAATTTTCACGTGCATTTCAACCAAGATGCTTCATTAGTGGTGTTCGCCCTTAATGTCATATTATCATGACCGTTTTATTTTGTTTTATGTTAAGGGCTGGGGTATGAACGTTTGGACAGTATTTATTGTGGGACATTAGAGCACATCAGACATATCGAATTGCATTCTGAATACTAAGAATGTCCTGATATCAAATAATTTTGATTTTTGAAATTGCAATGTAATACACATTTTATGACAAATCATTAAAATTGATATTTTTGATATATAACAGTCCTCGAAGTAAATTTTATAAATTTAATGATACATTCTTTAAGTATATGTAGCTGGGAGGAAGGCCGACGATCAATTGAAAATTTTGACCTTTCAGTATTGAAGATATGGATTTTTCCCAAAACAAAAAAAAACCAAAAAATAGGTCTTTTGGGGAAATAAAATCCATTTCTTCAATATGAAAGGTCAAAATTTTCAATTGATCATCGGCTTTTCCTCCCAGCTACATACACTTTAAGAATATGTCATTAGATTTATACAATTTACTTCGAGGACTGTTATATATCAAAAATTTGAAAAATATCAAATTTTAATAATTTGTAATAAAATTTGCATTATATCGTGAATTTCAAAAAATGAAAATTATTTGATATGAGAAAGACATTCTTCGTATTCAGAATGCAATTCGATATGTCTGATGTGCTCTCATTTCCCACAAAAATACTGTCGAAACGCTCAAAACGCTCATTCCAGATCCCTTAAGTATATGTCATATTACATGTTTCACATTTGTACGATTTTAAATAATTCTTTATCATGTTTATAGGACATGCTCTGTTATATTTTTATATCCTCTTTTCATTCTTGAAAAGATAGATCATGCTTTTATTTCACCCATTGTGTATTTCTTTATTAATTTGTGTTTATATGGCGATTTCAAGTGGGATAATAACTCCTGGATGACGTAAGCATAATGTTGATAGATTTAAATATCATTATAAATAGGCACTTAATAATAATGATATTGAAATAAATTGATAAATAGATAAATTAATAGATAAATAAATAAAAGATATATAAGCCTAGATAAATAATAAATAAATGATAAACTAGGAGTAAATTGCAAACATTAATTATCTTAGAGCAAATGAGCATTTAATAAGTTTTTGCGACAAATATTTTACCCCTTCTTGTACGTTTTATCATTATTTTATCTTTTACTAATTCTTTTTTGGGACATGCTCGCTTATTTATTTTTTATGTGTTCCTCTTATCATTTGTGAAGTATTTCTTTATTTTTGTTTTAGTACAAGTGATCACTGAGTATGTTTAACTGTGGAAATATCTGTAGATAAGGTGTTTTTTATTTCACCCTTGAGTATTATGTATAAGTGTATCAACATACATTTCACATGTCATGATTTTTCATTGTTTTATTTTAAAGCAATTCTTTATTGGGGTGCATGCTCTCTGCTGGTTGTTTTTTTCATCATTTTTTCATGTTCCTCTTATCATTATTGACAAGATAGCACCTGCTGTACGCTGTTTATTTATTTCGCCCTAAATTATTTCTTTACTTTTGTTTTAGATTTTGAAGTTGATATCATGATATCACACGCTATGTTTTATACCAACCGCATTGTCTGTTTAAAGACAGTTCTTGTTTTAAATCCTGAATACAATGTCAACATTCAGTTCGTTCACCTCACAATACGGTGCGATGTTATATAACTGTATATATTGCAGGGTTGCCAAACCCGCGATGTAATAGGCCTAGGTCAATAGGATGAGTTTTGAAGATTTTCCTCGCGACAATTTCCTGTCCTATAGACACCAATTGATGGTTAAGAAAAATATTGCATGACTTCTCAACATTGGCTTACGCAGCTTCTGGTAGTTTTTTATCTCATAGAAACCAACGGTTGATAAAAAAAATATTGGGCGACTTTTCAATGATTTGACCCGCGGTTTGCCCTCATTTGTTTGGCAACCGTGGTCTGTGTTAAGTGAATATATTTCGGTAAGAAAACAATTATCATAGACCATGTAGACAGAACGGACAATAGTCATAGGCGCTCTCCTCCATTTTTAGAAATATACTTTTACACACACCCAGTGGGCACACCCGACGTTGAAATCACGTTGAAATCAGGTTGACGTTTCGACGCTGAAATCGCGTTGTATTTGCCAATCGACTCTCACCTGATTTCAACCCGATTTCAACGTTGATTCAACGTCGAAATTTCAACCTAATTTCAACCTGAATCCCACGTTGTATTGACGTCGAAATTTCAACCTAATTTCAACCTGAATTCAATCCGATTTTAACCTGATATTTATTTAAATAATTATAATTATTATAGGCCTATAGTAATATATCTATACGCACCCGTGTAGAACCTCACCGCTGTGGTCCGCTCTGGGAGAATATTATCATGAATTCATGATTATAGGCTAGGCCTGGTATCGCCCCTGGGTAACTGGTATCGCCGTCGTTGTCGGTGCAGAGGGCGGTGCAGTCGGCACACATACGCTGCATGCAACCGGGTGTGGAGTCGTGGTGAGCCGCGCGCAGTGGTCACGCCGTCGTTGTCGGTGCAGAGGGACGGTACAGTCGGCATCCATACGCGGGATGCAACCGGGTGTGGAGTCGTGGTGAGCTGCGCAGTGGTCACGCCTCGTTGTCGGTGCAGAGGGCTGGTGCAGTCGGCATCCATACGCGGGAGTCAACCGGGTATGGAGTCGGAGGGCCGTGACATCACAATCACATTTTTGACCAAAAATCACAATTTTGACCAAAAATCACATTTTTGACCAAAAATCACATTTTTGACCAAAAATCACATTTTTGACCAAAAGTCACATTTTGACCAAAAATGACCAAAAATCACATTTTTGACTGAAAATCACATTTTGGACCAAAAATCATATTTTTGACTAAAAATAACATTTTTGACCAAAAATCACTTTTTTGACCAAAAATTACATTTTTGACTAAAAATTACATTTTGACCAAGATTCACATTTTTGACCATAAATCACATTTTTGACCCCTGACCAAAATAACATATTTTGAAATAAAAACACATTTTTGACAAAAATCACATTTATGACCAAAAATCACATTATTACCTAAAACACATTTTGTCAAAAATCTAATTTTTGACCAAAAATCACATTTTTGTTTCAAGATGGCCACCACTGAGTAAACATGCAACTTTTTGGAATCTTCTTGGTATCCGATTTTGCTAATTTCTCACCTTTTCATATCAGTTTATCGTAATAGCCTCAATTTGATGATTTGACCTATTTTTACCCTTCAAATCCTAAATAGCTTTCCATAGATTTTAGGTGCAAAGTAAGCGTCGCGTTTTAGGCCATAAGTCGAGTTACCTTGAACTTTGACATTTATATATCATCATCATATCAATTTTTCAACGCCGTCAGAGAGCCTTCAAGTTGAGTTGCCAAGCAAACACAAAACGCTTTACAGATAACGTGTTATTGTCGGTTTATATAAAGGTATAAAAACGCTTTAATAACGCTCTAAAAACACTTTTGAAAAATAGATGCACGATTTTAACATAATGTTATTAAAGAGTTGACAAAGCATTTTGTTTACCTTTATAATGCGAGTAATACAGCAATAAAGACTAAACAATTCTGGTTTATTTTTTCAAGATGTGCCGCCATTTTTAAAATGGCCGCTGCCTTAACAACTGCCTGAAAACAACAACAACAAACACATGTACATATACAGGACACCTCTTTCACCTATTATTGGTATAAAATCAACCAGAAATATTATAGTGCTCTAGCTGTAGAACAATTATTTTGGATATGAGGTAATCCATTATTTTTTTCAAGATGGTATAGCTAATTTCATAGTGGCTGCCGCCTTTATTTTTAGCTGGAAAACGCAAAAAAAAAAAACTGCATATTTATGTTCTAAAGATTCAAAACAATTTTTGAATAATTAAAAATATGGGTTAAAAAGGATCAAAAATTGGGATATTTTAAGGTCCTTATTCAAAAAAAATTCTGTCTTTAGAACATAGATATGCGATTTCAATAGATTTTGAAATTCAGTGTAAGTTGTTATGATTTCATATTATAAAACATATTATCATACACATCGAAAATCCAAAATAAAATCAGCTCCGTCCTTTTGATTTTCAAGTTACTTTACATGTGTCATACTTTGATACAATTTGTATCAAAACGCATCCTAAACACTTATACCCCGTCTTCAACACTCTAAATGCTAACGTTTAGCTATTTAAGCGACATGTTTAGATAAGTAACAACATCATAGGACTTCTTCTGATGACGATGTGTGTCACACATCGACAATTCAAGGTTACTTGGATATTTGTGCTGAAAGTCAATTTAAACTTTTAGAAATTAGATATGTAAGCTTTTTATTTTTGATGTTTAGGAGTTGGTGTTGCCAAAAATACCAATCGTTTCGTGAAAATGTGGAAAACAATATTTTCTTTTATTCCTAAGCACTTTAATGAGGCTCCGCAATCATAATATCATGCCTTATAAATGTTAGAAAGATAATAATCAAGCCCGAATCACATGGTCGCCATGAGTTTGTTTTAGATAAAACCACGTGATTCGTTCTTGATAATTATTTTTCTTACATAGGGCATATTGTTGTGATAGGCGGAGCCTTCCTTTAAAAAGTGTGTATTTGTTTAAAAAGTGTTACGAGCTGGACATTTAGAACCTAAACACATTAGATTTGTGATGGTTCTCAAAAGAACTCGTTAATTTTCAAGAAGTATTTTATGTTAAAGTGTGAGGGTTATCCATAGGCCTATGTACTAGGAGGACACTTTAGAACTTGACCCTTTGGAACCTTTAAGAATGTACTGGATGCAACGTGCCCATTATACTTAACTAGATTTCATGTTCTCGGTCGGGCGCTTCTCGTGATAGGCCTATTTCTAATTACCCAAACCCGTTACCCATATACCTGCCCTGACTTTTTAAACTACTATGAAATGCATCTCTCAATGATCAAGACCCAACTTTACACAACTTAATCAACTCTGTTTGTTTTTATAGGTGTGATGCTTACTTCGGTAGTTCGGTAGGCCTATACCCATAATCTGGAAACCCATCATTCGCCTCTTCCAAGCCCTGCCCTGTTACCACATTTAGAGAAACCGAAATTAGTATCTGGACGTGGATATACCCAGCAAACACAAAAACTTTTTAAAATGTTTTAAATAAGTTATATTTTGGCTTTTGGTTTAAGTGAAAACGCTTTTAATAACATTAAAATGTCGGGTTATATAAAGGTCATGATAACGTTTAAAACGTTTTGTATGAAAACACACTACAACAATATTTTTGTCAATACTTAAATAACATTATGTTAAAATATTTGAACCCAGCAAACACAGAAATGTTCTTGTGGAAAAAAAACACATTTTAATAACATTTAAATGTCGGGTTACATGAAGGTCATAAAAACGTTTGAAAACGTTATTGCAAATATTTTGGGGAAAATTTTTGTATCAAGTTTTCAAGAATGTTTTTGGAATGTTATCAAAACGTTTTTATACCCTTTATATAACCCGACATTTAGGCCCTACACGCTTTCTGTAAAACATTTTTGTTTGCTGAGCAGTAGATTATCAAAAAATTTTTAAGGTTATGAAACCGCTTTTATACTCTTAATATTCCTTTTATATAACCCGACATTTAAACGTTTTCTGACAACCTTTTGCGAATGATGTCGAAAACGTTTAAATGCTGGGTAGGGCGTTACTAAAGTAATGAAATCAATCGCGAGAAACGTGAACGCAAAAAACGGTTCATATGCCTTCCGGAAATAGTCATGTTCTGCTGAAATAGGCCTATAATTATTGGTCCGATGAGATGCACGTGTTTGGTGTGTGCACGTGTTCGGTATTGAAATATGCAGGGCTGTCAACTCTCACGCATTGGCCGTGAGTCGCACGCATTGGGGCACTTTCTCACGGTCTCACGCCAAGGTAGTATAATCTCACGCCTAGGTAGTAAATCTCACGCAAAATGAGTAAAATCTCACGCGTCGTCATGAATAATTTGTTACTCCTACCGCACCCCACTGTCTCGAGCGCCGTGGCTCAAATAATCATGGTAGAAAATGATCATTGGAGTCGGCAAATCACGGTACGCCTCTGTCTCACGCCAAGCAATTCCAAAAAGTTGACAGCCCTGAATATGTGTTGAAAATAAGGCCTATACTTATTGGTCCGATGAGATGCACCTGTTAGTCACACTGCTTTTCCGATGCGCGTACTGTACTCCGCGCACACTCCCGTTGATACTCCGCGATAGCGCACATAGACATGGGATAGCGCATCATGAAAGCACGCGATAGTGCATTGCATGAACGCGAACCGCGCTGACGCTAACGCGATAGCGAAAGCGGACAGAGGGACGGACGGACGGACGGACACGCCGTAATTAGTATTAAGATGAAGTAAAAATCCTGAGTAAAAATGTCAAGTTTTTCTTCTTTTCACGTTATAACTAACTTAAAACTTCTGATACCATGTAAGGTATCTTTAACATAATTATGGTTTCTAAGTCCTGACTTTTGATACACTAACATATAACTAAACTGGAAATTGTTGATAGATTATATAACTGAATACTTCTATTTTTCTCATGGAAGAACTTCACAGAACTTTCTTAGACTGATATACAGATAGTGTGATCAATAGCTTTGGAATTGTTCTGCGTTTGCTTCTGCTTCTGCTTTGATACTCCTCAACGCTACATTTGTAACCAGACGAGGAGAAATCTGGAACCTAGAGTTAATGAGTGTATTTTTGAAGTACAGTCAACAGTACCGGGGTGATCCCCTGCAATCCACCCTTCAATGTATTTAAAGGATCCTTGTGCTCAGTTTTAGCTGAAGGAGATAAGCATCAAAACGTCAACCCTACCAGTAGGCTTATATCGCATTGATGTCATCAATACCAATATTACTTGAAGAAAATCTAGACCAGAATCTGTATTTGCTTGCTTAGTTGTTCAACTTGTTTCTTTCTATGTCAAGACACATATCAAGGCAATAACAGCTGTTATCATGAAGCTGATGGGTTTGCACATTTTTGACCAAAAATCACATTTTTGACCAAAACACTTTTTGAAGTTGGTCCGTTTCACAGTTCCTGGAATGTGAGGCGTAAGTACATTCCATCTGCGGGCTATATGGAATGAATGATGACTAACAACTTGAGTTAGATCTGATGTACGTGGCAGCAACTGCTTTACGATGGACCCAAAGGCAGAATTTGAAGGAGGGTCGATCTGTGATGTGAATGACCCGCCTCTGGACTGTATCTAGCTTTATTCAGTGTCGGAGTTATTCCATGTCATGCCGTGTCAGTTTACTCCATCTTTGATTTGACCATGCTCTTGTATTAAAATTATGGCTCTCTCAATTGGAATTGGCCAGTTCATCCAAAATCTTTGGCTGCATCTAAACTTTTTTTTTTGATGCTTTATACATTGTACATTGTCATGGACTATAGTCTATTGCATGGCCAATCTTGTTTTGATTCCATTGTCACGTGGCACAACAACACGTCAGCTGTAACGACAAAAATAACAATTTCGGGATTATCATTTGAAAATACATTTCCATAATTTACACATACAGAAACATTATATTTGACATAGACATGCAGTACGATTAATATGCTTAGCCTTAATGTAAGATAGTTACTCCTGACTGTTTAGGGTCATTCTGCTGAACAATTCTTAGGGCCATTATTCGGACCAAAAAGAGGGAAATTGTAAAGTATTTTTGCTCTAGTTTCTTTTGATTTGATTTGATTTGATTTGATTTGATTTGTTCGGGTTTTGACAACCCTGGATAACCCAAGAAAGCCTCTATTGAAGCTTATTTCCATTGGGGTCCATTTGAACACCGGGACGGGTTAGGAACAGTCAGGGGTTAACACCCTACTCTTTTCAAACTGGCTGCGAGATACATGTACAGGTATGGCTCTCTGTACACGGGACCGACGGCGTAATGTCCCCTCCGAATGACGCAGTACTTTCATGACTCATTTACCCAATTCTAAATGAACCATGGGGAGGCGGAAGTCTGAATTTAATCTACAGAAGTTGCCAATTAATTTCAGACTTTTTATTTCCAAGTCAATATCCCAGCAAATCGCCACCGCCGGGAATCGAACCCGGGACCTCATGCACTAAAGGCAAGTACCCTAACCATTGCGCCACGCTCTCCCTTAACATGTTTAAACTAGAGCGATTACTGTACCATAGCTGAACAATGGGGCTTTGGCAGTATATTGTGGTACATGTATATATCAACCCTTTATGACCCCTTAATGACCTTAAATGAATTTATATTTATATTTTTTGGCATATAGCATGAGATTATATTTTATATTTATAAAAATATTTTAAACATGTTTAGAATGTCATAAGGATCATTGCATTTAAATATCAGCTCAATTGGAGTATTTTTGAAAACATGACCTTTGACCCCCTTTATGACCTTAAATGAATATTAAATTATTTTAAACATGTTTAGAATGTCAGAATGATCATTGCATTTAAATTTCAGCTCAATTGGAGCATTTTCGGTTCAAATGACCTTTTTTGACCCATGTGACTCCTTTATGACCTCTGATGTTAGGAAATATTTTTATTATATTCTTTACTCCTTCCTCTTTCATTTGACATCACTGGGGGTTCATGATTTGATTCATACCTTCGTGGCATTTAAAGTTATGTCCATTTCAGACCAAAAGGTTAGTTAGTAACCGAGTAACATACACTGTTATAGGCTGATACCATTTCATGGTTCAGCAAAAAGCAAAAACAAAAACTGAGTTCGCTGAGCTGATTTAGGCTTTATACATTGAATGGTAAGACAGACTAATCGAAGAAAAATTCCAAACGTCTTTAGTTTCGGAACCGGGGTGCAAGAAAGAAAGAAAAATTTATTTATTTATTTATTTATTTAAACTTTCTTTACCCAGGGTAGCTCCTTCAATGTCAAGCACTGATTTCCAAGGAGGCCCTGCATTTACAATGTGAACAAGAAGCATATATATATATACAGTAATAAATCAGAAAATACATAATTATAAATGGCACATGAAATTGTGAACAATTGGGAAAACATGTAAATTCAGATAAAAGACATATTACACTGGTTTTATCAAAAACAACTGCTTAAATTGAGCAATACTCATTTCTTTAAAATTACATCTACTATCATTTGGAAGGCTATTCCACAATTTAGTAGCACGTGAATGAAAAGTTCTTTTACCTGCATTAATATTATATGGTGGTTCAAAAAGAGCAAAGTTGGTTTGACTCCTGGTTCCTTTAGAGTGCATATCATGCATAAAAGTGAACTGACAGGAAAGGTAACCAGGAGCCATTCCTTTCAGGCATTTGAAGGTCAGTGTTGCCATATAGTTGAACCACCTATCATTTAATTTATTCCAATGAAGAGTACTCATCATGTCATCAATTGGTGTTCTGATATCCGCAGAAAGAATCATGCGCGCAAGCCTATTGTGAAGAATTTGGAGGGAGTTGGAGAGCTCAACAGAACAGTTAGACCAAACAGTATTACAATAATCAAAATTAGGCATAACAATTGCATTAGCAAGCATGATGAGGGTATCTTTTGGAATATAAGGTTTGACACGTTTAATTACACCACATCGCTTAGAAATACAGGAAGACATTGCATTAATATGATCAGACCAAGCCATGGTAGGATCAAATGTAACACCAAGATACTTAAATACATCTACACGCTCAATAGTATCATTATTGTAATATAAACTAACATCTGTAAAGTTTTTTAATACTCTGCTAGTGCCAAACACCATGAACTTAGTTTTCTGAATGTTTAATGTAAGATTATTATTCTTGAACCAGTCAACAATTTTAGATAAATTACATTGAAGCTTTGATTGAAGAGTAGAAGAGTCATTAGCAGTACATAGTAATGTGGTGTCATCGGCATACATAGTACATTTACAATCAACACTATTAGAAAGACTATTAACAAATATTATAAAAAGAAGCGGGCCTAAAATAGAGCCTTGAGGAATGCCAATATTAATGTTCTTAAAATCAGATAATGTAGTATTAATGTTAACAGCTTGAGCTCTATTACCAAGATAAGATTCAAACCACTCAAGTGTTGTACCTTTAATACCATAGTTGCTAAGTTTTTCAATTAAAAGAGAATGGTTAACACAATCAAAAGCCTTTTTGAGATCAAGAAATATTGCACCAGTGGCTTGTCCATTATCCATGTTTTTAAAATGAAATCTTGAACATCATTCAGGGTAGTTGCTGTTGAGTGATTGCTACGGAAACCAGACTGGTTCTCTGACAGAATACCCATAGAAGTTAAATAAGAATATAATTGATTATGAACAGCTCTTTCAATAATTTTGGAAATGAGAGGCAGGACAGAAATAGGCCTGTAATTTCCAACATCCAATTTATCACCTGCCTTAAAAATTGGGGTGACTTTAGCCAACTTCCAGTCTGTTGGATAAACAGATGTATTTAAAGAAAGATTACAAATATATGCTATAGAATGACAAATGTATGGTGCAGCTAGCTTCAACATCTTGACACTAAAATCATCCATACCAGGTGACTTATTGTTTGGAATGTCGCAAATATGCTTATATACAAACTCTGGGGTAATATAACTAAACTTAAAAGTACTAGTACATGTATTAAAACTGTTGCTACCAACATTTACATCATCAAAATCTTTAGCAAGTGTAGCCCCTATTGAGGTAAAATAATCATTGAATACATTGGCAGTTTCTTTAAGAGAAGATGTCAACATACCATCATTATCACTCTTCACAGTTTTGATTGTTGAAGAAGATTTTGAAGGCAATAATTTCTTAATTGTAGACCAGAGCTTTTTAGAGTTACCTACATTACTTGTGATGGAATCAGTATAAAATTTCTTTTTCAGAGTGTAACGCAAGTTATTTGCTTTATTACGATACATTTTTGCCATTTGCCAATCATGCGAATCATTTGTCTTATGAGCCTTACCATAATAGAAATCGCGATCTTTACAAACAGACAGAAATTCACTGGTGATCCATTCAGGTTGAGAACCTTTTATGCGCTTCTCTCTGATAGGTGCATGGATATTACAGGCATCATTAAACATTGATTTCCATGTGTCTAAGGCTATATTTACATCATTAATACTTTGTACACAGTTCCAATTAGTCTTACTGATTGTATTCACAAACTCTTGTTCATTAAAATTCCTATAGGATCTGGTTTTAGTAATTTTAGGAGAAGACTTAATTTGTTTCATTTTGCGAACAACATAAATAAGATTGTGGTCACTAAGTCCCAGACTATGAACACCAGATGCAATAATAGTTTCTGGTCTTGTTACAAAAGCAAGATCAATAGTTGTTTTACTCTTCTCTGTAATACGAGTGTAATCCTTAATTAGTTGAGTGAATTGTGAGTGATTTGCTAATTTAGAAACTTTCCTAGATTCAGTACCAGGCTTAGATACATCAAGATTAAAATCGCCTAAGACAATTACATTATCATACATAGAAACACAATTTTGAAACATAGCATCAATCATATCAGTGTATTCAGCTTTAGCATCTGGAACACGATAAACAGTACCAACTAAGATGGGTTTGCTGTGAGGAAGACATATTTCAACCCAAAGTGCTTCAACATCATTGATAAGAAGATTGCTTTTTTCAACAAAGGTTAAATTATCCTTAATGTAAATTACATTTCCCCATGGTTTTCATTTTTCCTGTCTATTCTACACAAATTATAACCATTAATTTCAATTTCAGAATTATCAATACCACTTGTAAGCCAAGTTTCATTGAGTGACAACAAATCAATATTATTATCATGAAGAAGAATGTCAATATACTCAACTTTGTTTTTTAAACTCTGAACATTAAGGTGAGCCATTTTCAGACCTTTGCCAAGAGCACATTTGAGATCAATAAAAGGCTCTTTACTATAAGGAAGTTCATTCCAACAAGTCCTATAGAAACATGATTGACACCAATATGGGCCATTGTTATTATAATCAGTGACACAGTTATTATGAAACATCAATGAACATTGAATACATGAAATGGTTTGATGAGATGGGATTATCTTACAAGTACACTCAGCACAAATTGTATTGTTATCACTTGAGACTTTACAATGAGATGGTTGATGGGATGAGAGGATGGTGTTGTTAACAGTGTTAGTTGTGTCACTGCAATTATTTACACTATTATTACACATATTATTATTTTCACTACATATTGGAGAAACATAATTATTAAATGCATTTGAATTACAATTACTTGGCATTTGCAGATAAATTGCACAATCAGGATTTGAAGAAGTATCAACATTGAAAACATTATTAACATCTACATTTAAATTAGTTCCTTTGTTACAAGGGTTCATGTCCATAGGTTTTATCCCACTGTCATTGATCTTCCTCTTATTTGTAGAAACACAAATAGTATTTTCTGCACTTTGTATATCAAACTTTTCTCCACAAGAATTTTGATTATTTGTTGTTGCTTGTTTATCACATGAAATGTTTACATTATTATTTACAATATTGTCACTTTTCAAGATTACTGAATCTTCACCAACAATATTTATATTGTTATCAACAGAAACTACCTTGCTCTCATAACGTTTCTGTGCATAGGAAAAAGAACTGACCAAAAACACTAGACTAGTACAATGACCTAGCACATGAGCATGACTAGACCTGTAGTCTAGGGGTTCACCTATGCTCCCAGCAGTACAATCCAAGCTAGACCTTGCTGCACGATATGACTAGTCTAGGGCTAGGCCTAGGGCCTAAGTTTGTTAATTATAAAATAAACATTTGCCACCCCCCTTAAATGCCAAAGGCCCAAAAAGTCTTCTTTTTAACCCCAAAAGTCCCCCTTTTAACCACAAAAATCTCCCTTTTAACCCCTGAAGTCCCATTTATGAAAGCGCATGCTTTCTTGGTCCAAAAATGTCCAAATCCGCCCAGTCCAAAAAGGTCCAAAATTTTGAAGAAAAAAAAGGTCCCCTTTTTCAAAAGCAGCCCCCCCCCCCCCCAAATAAATCCAGACTACGGGCCTGATTTCCCCCCGCAAATATTCCAAACTGGCATGACTGGGTCTTCTACAAAGTACAAGTCATGTCACAAGCATGTCAACTTCAAAGCACTGTTTCGTGTTTCTCGAATGGTGCATTCATGATTGTATATACAGCATGCATGTCATGTGCACATGTGCAGCAGGCATGTAATTTTTAAACTGCTCAGTAAGCTTAACTATTTTAACATATCCTGATGATACAAAATGGAAAACCAAGTTGAAATATACATCCAGCAATGTGTCCAAAGGTCAAGTAGACCTTTAAAGAAAATTTAAATGTTTACTAACCTGTTTTATTTGCAAATTTAGGCCTCAAGTTTATGTATCGTCATACGCACGCGTGCAACTCCTTTTGCTTGCTGCTGTACATTGGGCAATATCCACTCTGGAAAAGTGTTGGGCGAAAGCGATATCGCACTACTACAATTTTAATCCAAAAATATAATTTTCGAATGTCCAAACATTTATGGTGGATCTAGGAAAAACCTGTTTTTTTAAGGTCAAAATGCGAATATCCAAAAATTTGAAATTGTTTTTCAACATGTTTCAGATATAGGCCTAGGCCGACTAGCCCTGAGACAAGATGATCCAGATCCAGATCCTACATCAAGTTCAAACAAACGGACACATTCAAGGCATTTGTCATTGGCTGATGCGCCATCCGCTCGCGGCAGTGGCATAAGTTTTGCACTTTCAAGCGTGTCGTAGGCCTACTCACAAACACTTGTGCACGCGCGTGCGTACCTACAATAATTTGCAAATGCGCGTGCGTAGCCTACCTGTAAACACGCGAGAGTGTACTTGCAAACACTTGCGAATTCGCATGCGCATACCCGTAATAACTTTCGCGTACCCATAAAAACTTGCGAACTCGCATGCGCATTCGTAATAACTTTCGCGTCCATAAACACTTGCGAACGCGCATGCGTGCTCGAAAACACTTGAAAACCTCGACCGCGTAACGCAATGTCTTGTGCACGCACGCGCGTGCGTTCCCGCAATAACTTTCGAACACAAGTGCGTACCCATAAAGACTTGAACATGTAGGCCTACATGCGTATTTGCAAACACTTGCGAACGTGCATGCGTACGCATAAACACTTGAGAACGAGTGCATACACGTAAAAACTTGCGAACATGCGTGCGTACTCGCAAATACTTGGGAACGGGCATGCGTACCCGCAATAACCCGCGCACGCACGCGAGTACTCATAAACGCTTGCAAACTCGCGTGCCTACTTGCAATCTCTTGCCCGCGCGCATGCGTGCACATAAACACTTGAGCGTGCGTTTGTACTTGCAAACACTTGTGTATGCACATGTGTACTTGCAAACACTTGCGAACGCAGCGGCGCACCCGCAATAACTTGCAAACACATGTGCGTACCCATAAAGACTTGAACATGTAGGCCTACATGCGTACCCATAAAGACTTGCGCACGCGCGTGCGTATTCGCATAAACTTGTGAATGTGTGTACCGGCAATGTACGCAATCGTACCCACGAACACTTGTAAACATGAGTGCGTACTCGCAAACATTTGCGAACGCATGTGTGTACCGGCGAGTTAACACTTGTGCACGCGCGTATGCGTACCGTACCCACCCACAATATCGCACCTACTGACGCCGGCGATACCCGGCAATACCCGGGCGACATCACATAATCGGGTTAGTAAAATAGAAGATATGCGAAGTTCCAATAGGCTTATTAGGGACCACTCACAAACACTTGTGGGGGGGGGGTGACGCAAAAAAAAAAATTCATCGCGAAAGTTTTTCGCCCCCCCTTTCAGTTCTCAAAAAATTCAGGGCCGCCCTTTTTGACATGAAAATTATGAGTCAATCCCATAGAAAATCATATAAACTCAATTTTCCTGGGAAAATTTCCCCCACAAGTGTTCACAAGTGTTCACCATGTTGTAGGAATTCCCATAATTATCAACATCAGCCCGCCAATTGAGCGGCGACGGGCAGTATAGCATGCCCGTACCACCCGGTGTTTTCGGGTAAGTCATTGAGGTAGTGCACGCCAGGCGTCACTTGAAGGAAAACGGAAGTCCGGTTTAAATCGTTAGATCATGCGGCCTGGATATATAAAATGAAATGTGGGTAAAATCTCAATGCTCTCGACCTTTAAACATGTTAATATACTAGGCATAGGCATATTTCGTCCTAATAGGCCTAATATTTTATGTAAGGTCATTAAGTTGTGCATTGAAACATTGGTTGAAATCAGGTTGAAATTTCAACGTTGTATCAACGTTGAAGTTTCAACCTGATTTCAACCTCCTTAATTTTGCATTGAAAGTTGAGTTCAAACATGGTTGAAATCAGGTTGAAATTTCAACGCGTTGTATCGACGTTGAAATTTCAACCTGATTTCAACCAATCTCTAGGTTGAAATCGGGTTGAAATCAGGTTAGGTTAGATTTCGACGTTGTATCAACGTTGATACAACGTCGAAATCCTAACCTGTGCCCACTGGGACACACTACATTTATAATTAAAATGATCAGCCTTAAAGTTTTACCTTTTAGTGGGTTAAGCCAAACCTAAGTGGATGAAATATAAATCAACACTTCTGGCACTGATTGGTTTCCGTAGTTGTTATATGGAATACGAGCTGTCTGTAGCTACAAAATTGTCTGCAAATCGGCTTTTGCCGGGCCTCTCTTTTCGGCGTTTTCTCATTAAATTAGGGTCCCGTTCAAATAAAAAATAAACTGGTGTCTAGATGTAATCACAGTTAACACACCAGGAAAATTATAGAATATACAACAACCTAGTTACACCTGTAGACCGCGAACAAACATGCACCTGGCCCGACCTGGCCGTATCACTTAGTGTTTTCCCTACGGATACCCTTAAGGGTCACACAATTAAGAACATTCATGCCAAAGTAGCACAATTTAAGCCAATTCTTGAAAATTGTGGATCTGCCTCTGAAAACCTGCCCATCACTCTTTATCAGGACTATATTTAGGGAAGGTTTAGGGAAAGATTATGTTAATGGTTGAGATGTGCTCTTTCCAACTAATGCTACCGTCAATTGCAAGCCCGGCTACCAGGGACCCGGGCACTGTAGACACAATACCCGGGACTGTCACCCTGAAATTACCAGAAAGTACGTCCCCGGTACCCGGGACTGTACCCGGGATGTACAATCAGTCGTCCCGGTAGCGGGGCCATGAAAATACTTAAATTTTGGATTTGCTGATTAAAAACATTGAAAATTAATACAGCACTTTGAAACCCGGATGGCATGGGTGGGGACAGTACCGGGGGTTTCAACCACAATTTGTGCCCCGGTACCCGGGACAATACCCGGGGCATAGCGGGGATTATTACAATAGCCTTTGGTAATCTCCCGCGCTACGTCCCCGCTGTGCCCGGTCCCTAGGGTAGCCGGGCTTGCAATTGACGGAAGCATAAATAGGAATGGTCATGCAAAATCCAGTAGTAAAAGAGGGTATATTTACTCACGTTTTTAGTGACGTTTCTATGATAATCTATTACATGTGGTTTACATTTTTAAAACGGTAAGAAACATTTATAATCAATATGGAATATTGCACATCATAAAACATCAAAACTACATAGATAATCAAATGGGGCATTATATGTTCAAAATTAATATAGATTTTTGAGCTGAATATGAATTAAGATTTGCTATATGTTGAATATAAAATAAGGTTAACTATGGTTAGGGTCAAGGCTATTTATTTAGGGGTAAGGTCATAAGCTAGTAGCGCAACTTAATTTGACATAACACATTATTTTCGAGTTAGCGAACCAACACAGTGAGCCTTCCACATAGCTAGCCGGCTTTAACTCTTTTTGTGGTCTTCTACAAATTTGTACCTAATTGAGTCCAATACAGAGGTTTTTATGTGCCCTAAGTTGTTCAAAATGACTCTATTAAACTGTCAGGGATGTTGAGGGTTTAACCCTTTACACTCTAATATCAGTTTTACAAAGCATGATCCTGTTTTCTGGATGTAATTTGTTAAATTATTTCAAGCATTGAAACTTTCTAGACTTTATAATAACATCAATTCAAAGCATGATCATAAACACAGAAACAAACACACATTTCAGAATAAGAACTAACATCCCGAAGCTTGGGATTTTGATGATAAGTTTACCTGATTTGTTTCTAGTATGTCCGTAGTCTGGATTGTTATCTATAGTATGTAGTAGCCCAGAGGCTTTTTTCTTCTTCAAACACGGAGGTCAAATGAGGACACACGATGCGAGTTGTTTTGAAATGATGCCCGAGCTGATAGGCCATTTTAAACTAAGAATATAGCTAGAAAGGTCACTATTTTCTATTCAAAAACACTTTCTTGTAGTTGCTTATGTATGCTTTTTCAAGTTATTTTGCTACAAGTAGTTATGCTTATTGTATATGACCATGAACTTGACTTTCATTAAAGTGAATTGATACACTGAAACAATAAATATTACAGAAATAGTCAATTTGACCTGGTTATATTATTTGATCAATTTTGTGTACAATTGATAATGCCAGGAGCTAAAATTGGGCGGGAAATGGAGTGAAGATGCTAACAAAATATAATAGGAAATGGCATTGATAGCCTTCAAACCAGCCTTCCCACATCATTTTTGTATGCATTTTTGAACATATTTGCACAGATCCCACATCCTCCTTACAATTTATAGGCCTATGTGACCATATCTGATCCCTTCAGATCAAAGTTGGAAATTTTGAACATTTAGTTATTACCATCACTAAGTTGCTCAGTACATAAGCTCAGGCCCGTACGCAGGATTTCATTTGGGGGGTGCTGATTTTGAAAAAGTGGATTTGGGGGGGGGGGCAATTGTGTGAAAAGTGGATTTTCTTCCCAAAATTTTGACCTTTTTGTCCAAAAAAGCAAATTCTGATATTTTGGGACTTTTTGTATACTTTTCCAATTTTTTTTTGTGGGGATGCATAAGCTTGCTGGTCGAAAGTCCTTAGCATATACTTTTGATGCAAAGTTAAAAACTTTTTATATGTCCAATTTCTTATGTTAACTTTTTTGCATCTTATTTTTTTATCTCAATTTCTTTTTTTTTTCTGTCTTTGGCCTGATTGGATGAGACCATATCATCAGCGTGCTACGCTAATTGTCGTTTTTTGTAATTTTGAGGACAAAGACCAAATGTGGTTTAGTATGCATCAGATTCAATTACGTAATCACCCTAATAATTTTGGATTATTCCCTTTCATTTGTATCATTATCATTTGTTCTTGTGCAATGATTGGTGAATAAATATGTTTAAGGGGGTACTACACCCCTGTGGTAAATTTGTGACTATTTTTGTATTTTTCTCAAAAACTAATAACACACTGGTAACAAAAGTTACATATATTATTGGGGCAAGAAATCCAATTACTACACTGAAATTTCAGTGACTCAAGACAAGCGGTTCAGTATATATGATAGGAAATGAGGTACATCATAGCGGTACCTCATTTCTTATCATAAATAACGAACCGCTTGTCTTGGATCACTGAAATTCCAGTGTAGTAATTGTATACATAACTTTTGTTACCACTGTGTTATTAGTTTTTGAGAAAAATACAAAAATAGTCACACATTTATCCAAGGGTGTAGTACCCCCTTAAATGCCTGCTTGAACCATATTTTGAACTGTTCTCAAAATTACAAAAAATGACATAAGGCAAAAAGCGTAGCAGGCTGACGATATCACATGCTGTTTGTTAACATTCAAGATAAACCATACAAGTTTGTGTGTATTGCTGATGCTGCAGATCCTATCTTCAGTCAATATGACAACCATTATTAAAACTGATTAAAAGTATCACACTTTTCCAGATCTAATTTAAAACCTGCAATATCATCATATATTTCTTCTTTTTCATCTTCCTTTTCATTATTATTCAACAAATTTGGAGCCATGTTCTCTTGAGTATAAATCTGAGGGAATACATCAATGCTATTTAATGCTCTGCGTGCTAGCCATGCGCTTTGATGGAAAAAGTTCAAGTTTTGAAATATTTTCTCAAAATATCAAGAGCTATCTTAAGAACTTCTAAACCAATACTAGGCGTGTTTGTACTCATTTTAATGCATTTTTCATGCAGATTCCAAATATGGTCATGAAAATTTTCATTTCTGAAATATTTGACTTTTTAAATTTTTATTGAAACTTGTCGTCTGCAGTCAGCACCCGCGTGAAGAGAGTTAATAGTAGAACACATCAAAACTGTGCATCAAAGCACACAGGTATTTATTTACAAATGATGAATAAACTCCAGACAATCAAATATTTAAGTTACTATTTTTCCTTCTCCACAACTAGATTTTGTTCGCAACCAAAGTATGAGCCAAAACTCGTGTGAGCCAAAATAATCTCACTGCCAATGACAGAGTTCAATAATAACCCTAGCTCCAAATTTGACCTCATGTTGCAGAGAATGAGTTTTTATACCAAAATATTCAAAGGTCATTTTATGCCTGTACAAGAATATTGGGTTAAAGAACTGTGTTCCCGCTTCCAGCACCCTGTGTATCCGCTGGTGCTCATGCTCGTTAGGAATTTT
Organism: Amphiura filiformis; assembly: GCF_039555335.1. NCBI lineage: Eukaryota > Metazoa > Echinodermata > Ophiuroidea > Amphilepidida > Amphiuridae > Amphiura > Amphiura filiformis. Next base: position 41,850,314 of record NC_092634.1, read on the forward strand.
GTGAAATCAGGGGGTATTTTCAGATAAAAGAAACACGATTTGTGAAACACAAAAAAGGGGTAATTTTTTTACACCATTTGTTCACAAAATTGACGAATGTGAAATCATAGGTTCATATTCTTCATTTATGAATCCTATGCGCAGATCATCTCAATTATTATTCCATTCTGCGCACATTACATCACATCACTTATACAGCGCATACAACTGCAAGTGCCGTGCATTACACTTATCCGTAGGCTAGCATTTCCATCAGAAAAGGTATGTCAGAAATATCTTTTAGCAAAAATGGGGGCATTGTTGACGGGCACAAAAATTATGAAATTGCTAAAAATAGAGGTTCACCTAGGAGCATGAGCACCCGTGGATACACTGAGTGCCTGAACCGGGACTGTGTCCTGAAGGATGAGTATAAATCATCAAGTTTTTAAACACTTTGTAATCACATTCTTGCTATAATATTAAAGGGATACCATCGAAGCAAATTATAATTATTATATTTCTCAATATGAACCATATTTATTGTTTATTTTGAGACAAGATTTTAAATAATAAGCCTCTTGGGCATTAAAACTGTTGAAAGAAGATGAGACAGAAAATACTTAAACGATTTTGAAAGTGTTTATTTTATTACAGAAAGGAAGTTGCTAATCATTATGATCCTGATATAGGATTAACATCATACCCAAAGGCAGAGGTCTGTCTCTATAACTGAAGCTGCATGTCAGGAAAAGCTAACATGGAATGAGTAGAGGTTATAAATGGGTTTTAGAGTCCAAAGTGCCGAGGTCTTGGGTGTGGTAAGATAGGAACGGAGACATGTGTGATGAGGTGGAGCCTGTTGTGCAGAATAACACTATGGACCACAATGGCCTCATCCCAATGGCATAGTTCAATAACCTCAATTAAACACTGGTAGTGCAAAATTGGACCTCAAGTTGCAGAGTATGAGTTTTGTACCCAAATTTTCAAAGGTCGTTCAATGAATGTACAAATGTATTGGGGTTAAAGAACTGTGCCTTGATATATGAGCATGTTGTGGATCCTAGTGTAAGTGGCTCTCCTGGTCAACTTATTGAATTTAATTAGTGGATGAAAAGTGAGATTTCCGCTATTTTGTGTAATAAGGCCTACCATAAATTAGTCATTATAGCAGCTACTGTTGACCTACTTTTGTGTAAAGTCCATGGACTAAAGAGATACAGATGAACTTCAAACAGCCAAAAGTCTCAGCATTGCATCACCTGAAAATGAGGGTCAATTATTCCATAAAGTATAACAGACGAAACCGTTTCGCACATACCGCATAATTTTGTTTTTACTGTCTTTTGCTGGTGTAATTGCTAATAGAAAAGAAGCTAAAATTACCTCCAACATTTTTAAAATCTGTGGAGAGCATGCAAAATGTTGGAGATTTGGCGTCAACTGAAAAAAGGGGGTCATTAGGTGCAAGCTAATGAAAAAAGGGGTCATTTGGGGGTAGAGTTTGCCTTAAAAACAGGGGTCTATGATGAGTATCAATTAATATGAGCATCCTTTCCAATTTTACACATACAGAGTTGTAAACATGTAAACCAAAGGAGTTGTGTATCAAAAAATATTTTTTGAATATTATGAAAATGTTTTATCCGACATTTAGACATTTTCTGACAACCTTTTCTAAACTTGTCGAAAACCTTCTTTTTCTGTGTGCTGGATAGACAGACAACCAAACATGAGGATGACTTTGTGGAATTGATAGTATCCAATACATTTGAACCTTATGAGATATAATTAACAGTCTGCTCATGCTTCTTCACTTATGCTAAATATAACTCTCTCAAGTCTCCTTTATTTGACATGTTGCAAAATGCCAAGAGGGTTGATCAATATAGAGCGCATTAAAGTCTTCTTGGATGGTATAAAATCAAACAGTAAAGATACTTTTATTCTGTTCTAAAATTTTAAAATACGATTTGTTTCATGAAATTGTTATTGATAATGAGGAAATAATTGAAATAGTATAAATGGAAGTTGAAGCAAACACTCCCGTGAAGAGATCTAACATGTCAAAAAGGGGATATAGTTAAACATTGACATGCTTATAGATGTTTTTTCTTTCTTTTCAAAACCAAATTTTGTCTTTAAATTTTGTATTAAGTAGACTCTTCTGTTGGTTCAAAAATTGACATAAAAGTCACGTAGACAACTTTTATTTGTTTCCAATTGTAACGTTTTAAAACTTTTCACTATGCAATGATAGCGAAAGCCACAATTTCTCTGTGTTACAAAATTTAAAATCTGTGTTACAAATTGGACAATTCCGTGATTTTCCGTTTTCCACTATAAAGCACTGAAAAGTTAAAACAAACATGTTTAAAAGTGTATTTTATTTTGTCTTACCTTTTACTGTAGTATGGCCAGAATCTTGCATCGTAGGCATAAAATTAATGCTAGAATTGATTGTTTAATGGTTGATTACTGCTAAATAATCACTTTTCTTTGTTTTATTTTGCAAATCAACACAAAAGTTAGACATTTTATACAGTTTTTCACTATTTTGTGGCATTTTCAAATTTCTGTGAGCAAACCCTGAATTCCATCAATTTTTCTGTTTTTCCGTATTATGCGGAGAAATCATGGTTTTAATGATAGCCACTGATTTGAAGATTTGGGTTGAGTATTATTATTTATTTGTCTGTTTGCTCATTTGTTTGGTTGATTAGTTGTTTACTTATTTATGTGTATTATTTTATTTATCTATATTGTTACACATAATTAGGCGACAAAACAAAACACCTGTTCTGTGGGCGGATGCATGGGCTTGCCAAGTAGGGTCGGTCGGCCAGGATTTTTTTTTCTTTTTTTTGGGAAAAGGCTAAATGACCCTAAAATTCACTGACAGATTGAAAGTGGAAAAAATTGGTCAAAATTTGTCACTTTAGACACAAAACGGGTGTTTTTAATTTCATGTTTTTTCCTCGTCATCTTATTTATATATTTGTATTTCTACATTGACCTTCAAAAACAATCAGTATATCAGTAAAGGGCATTGCCTTTGCCAGCAGAAAAAGGTTATCTTACACTTCCCATCATGCATTTCTCCCATTTCAGTTTTCTCTGTACTGATTTGCTATCTAGTGCAACATGGGTCAATAGTGACGAAATGTACCTCTTGCAATATAATGTTTATTTCTTGACTATCAACCCATGTTTAGCCAGTATATTCTCAAAATGAAAACAAAAGAACCTGTAAGTAATTTTTTTTTTCCGACAGCCATAGTGTTACTCTCTATGGTTTATTCCCTTTACTTGAGTCCGGTGGGGGGAGAAAAACGTACAAAATGACCACCGGACCCTTCACAAAACTTTCCTGACAGCTGAGACTAATTATAATATACTATAGGTATATACATATAAAACATTACTCAGTGGCCTATCAATAGGGCCTTTACTAGAATTATTACACATGTGTTACTTAAAAGATTAACAAAATGGGGGGGGGGGGGGGTGTCATTTGATTAAATGAGGTGATGTATTATATTGCAAAGGATTCTGGGAATGGTAAGATATCTTTTCTGAGATAGGGCATTGTCAGCCATATAATAGCAATGGTACAATCATCACAAATGTTTTAGACAATAGCATGCAGATTTTTATTTATTGACTTTTTGTTTATACTTTATTGTTTGTTCACTGTCTACATCTTATAAACAAAAATATAAACATTGTAATACAAGTATTGTATTATCAAATGGACAGATTTGTAAAAAGATGAACTTATCTTTATCAATGTTTTCTCTTATCAAAATGCAAAAGTGTGTATTTTATTCTGCTCTAAAACAGCCTTGGATTTATTTCAATAAATCTCTGCGAGTGGGAGTTGTACTGATGAAAGCTGCCATGTGCTTAAAACAAATCCAGAGGATGATTTAAGGAAGCCCCATCTTGCACTGCAAACGTGTTATTACTAGAGTTTCAACTGCCACTTTACTTTTCAAATCCCATTGAATTACGTGCAAAAGATGTTGTTTAAGAATTGTGCGTGTGTCATTATTACTTGGTCGATTTCAGAACAAAAGTGATGTATGCATAAAGGATAATTCACACCTTCTGTAGGTAACATAAAATGTGAAATCGACTAGCATTTTGAATGCGTTTTTATTGTAAATATATCAGTCCAAATTCAAATTTAACCATGCCTGTCAATGCAATGTGCGAGCAGGGGTGTCAAGTTCACTCACACAGCTGTGCTAACCGCAAGTCAGCACAGTGGCGTGGTGGGAAGTGCTTAAATCATCCTCTGAAACAAATCTGTTACATAAACATCAGGGGAGGGCCGAGGGGGACTCAGTTTGTTTGTTTTTAATTCGGCCAAAAATCTGTGTCTTTTTCATGAAGGGCAAGGAGGGGACAAAATATACTAATTTTCTGTTTTTATACTGGAGGACAAATCGTTTGGGCATTCTCTGTTTTAGTTTGCACACCGTGCACCGCTTTTCGAAAGGTCTTTATACATAAGTGATTCGAAATGCAATGAGCATCTTAAGGAACTAATCTGCAGCAAGATTTAAATTGTAAATTATAAAATTATAAATTGAAGATTTCTTGCAACAAGTGTGAAAAAGTGGTCCCAACTCTCAAAGAACTGGATATGTTGAACTCTGGTCTTAATAAAGAACTGTCGGAGACTGCCGTACATACCTACCCTATCAATATCAGTGGGTGACCATTTTATAGCAAAAAGTCCCATCTAGTAGGGCTGGTTGAAATCCATAATACCTAGAGCCGCTTTTAGGGATTGACGGCTATAGTCCTATTAAGGTTTGTTAGTTTGAAAATAAGGTTGGTTTGCTAGTCTAAAAAAGAGGGTCCGTTTGTGCTAGGGTTAGGGGTAGGTTTAGGGTTAGGACTATGATAGGTACTAGCAAAGCAAACTTTCAGACTTAGGCAACGAGTAGAAAAAAACATTGTTTTATGGGCCTGACTGACCCAGATTTTGCATTTTTGTTTGCTTTATTTTGCTAAAATCAGCCATATTTTGGCCAAAATTGATTGATTTTGACTGAAATTTTTTGAAAAATTCAGAACATTTCAAGTTTTCAAAATATGTTTGCAAGAAAATCATCAAATTTTTGCCAGATTTTATTTTAGCCACCAGAAAAAAAATGAAATAAAAAAAACCTAACCGACCGACCCTAATTGAAAAGTCGGTCGGTCTGCCTGTGTTTTGTTTTCATCGCCTAATATGAACCTTAGGACTAGCAAAGGTTCGGACTAGTGGACCGTTGATTCTGTATGTGTGAAAAATAAACATTTTTATCAAAAAGGAGCTATACTTGAATAACTCTTTCCTTGGTTACCTTAATTTCTTGCAGCCAGTCTCAGGTGGTATTTGGAAAGGATTTTTCATTATTCACCCCATCATTATTTATATCACAAAGATAGCTATCAAGAAGAAGCTATCATGAAGAAGCTATCATCAGGTTGTTTTATGCATACAAGACCATAAAGAGGCAAGTTCACATGAGTATAAGCAATTAAGTTCACATGAGTGTAAGATCTTAAGATTCCATTGATTTTGGTGAGTGCAAGTATGATCTTCTGCCCATCCCTGCTTCAAATACCTGGACAAAATTGACCAACAATTATGGTTATACATCTTCTTGAAGGTGCCACGATCTTGGCAATGGAGGCCAAAGGGGGCATTTTTGAAAATTTTAGTTATTATGATTATACCTTACACAAACATTAGGCTATCATATACTTGGTTCTTAAGTTGTGAAGATTTGTTTTTAGTCCATATTTTTGGCTTATTGTCAATTTCAAATTTGTTGCCTTCGGCCTCCATGGACCAGATCATGTCACAAGCGGTGTAAAATTGTAAATGTTCATGTACTAAGTGTAATACACAGGGCAAATTGACACACCCACCAAACACAGAAACATTTTTAAATCTTTTTAAATCTTTTTTTGGTTGTGGACAAACTGTTTAAACAATATTAAATGTCAGGTTATATAAAGGTCCTGAAAATGTTTTGAAGGAAAACACAACATTATTAGAATGCCGTCAAAATGTTAGAGTATTTAGCATCCTCTTTTTATGACATTTTTCAGTAGATATCCACAAAAAAAATTCATTTCCAAAATTTCAGTTGATTCCAATTTTGCGTTTGCAAGTTATACATGATGATGTGTATTACCATGGAGGTATATAAATAAATGGAGAATGATCCAGCCAAGCCTCTTTTGTACTACGTTGGTTATGACCAATTATTGTTGAATAGGCAATTTCAGGTTTATATTGATTATGCTAAGCTGATAACATTGTGAAGTCTGTTTCACTGGCCATTGCTTTCAATGGGGTAAAATGAAGTTTATACTTATTGGAAATTAAGTGCTCATGTTTCATAAAATTTTTATATCAAAATCTCATTTTCGCCAAAAATTGAGTGCTTAAATTGCATCAAGAAATCAGTCTTTTTGAAAAAAGAAACACCTTATCTGTTGTCATCTTGTGACTCCCTACATTTTGGTCATGAAAAATTGAATTATGACTTTTTTTCAAAAAAGTTATGAACCCCCGTATATTTGGAACCCCTCCTCCAAAGAAAAATGATAGCCTCCTAATAATATTAATAATCATTTAGGCCTAAATACTGATAATTATTTATTATACAATGAGAAGTTTAATGATGATGATTTAGGCGGCCTATACGATTTCATGACAATACAGAATTAAAAGTTTAAAAACAATAACATGACATATCCGTCATGGCACTCAATCAATTTGACCCAAGCTTCAACCAAAATCACGGTTATCATACACTAAACTATGAGAAACTGTTTAAACAAAGTATATAGGGCCTATACATTCCATATATCAATTTCTCTCTAGAAAAGATTGTCTGATCATCACTTTTGCTTGAATTCAAGTACTTCCGGTAAATTTTGCTCGTCAGAACTCAAATGGCCCAAATTGGCCCAACATAATTGTTTCACAATCGGAAGGTAAAAACGTTTTGCTTTCATTTGCACTATATTTGAACTCCCTCAGACCCCTTAAAAGCTTGATATATGAACATGAAAATTAAGTATATTTGTCAAGTTATAGCACAACTAGTGTAGAAAACAGTTTCATAACTTGAGAACAGAACATCCGAAGTTCTTCGGGTTTTCGCACGATCATACATGAAACAATAAGCTATCAAAACTGGTGACTTTGAACTAGCTGATTGACTAGCTGACGTGATTATACAGGCTCTTTTACAAGGCTTCCGGTGCGGGTCAATGTAGGGTCAATTCCTATGAGGAAATTTTGGGAGTGACAATCAATGAACCATGGTAGAGGCTCATAACCATCGTGGATATCAATAGCTTGGCTGAAGTGGCTGGTCAATTCAAGTTTGGTGACTCATTGAATAGAGGTAACGGGATAATCTCCACTTAGGAGATTAGAATTCTGGCGATCATTCTCCATTTATTTATATACCTCCATGGTATTACAATGCTCTATAGGCACTGTCCTAATTTGGTTCTGGTACGCCAGAACGTAATTTAAATTTGACCATATTTTATTAAAACGAATTAATCTGCAAAAAAAATCAACTTTTTTTGAGAAAAGTGGGGGGATGAGGTTGTGGATCACAAAATGCCCCTTTAATGTAAAATATTTTTTGAATAAATTATTTTTAAAATATTTTGTCAACACTTACATAACATTAACAAGTTTTCAAAAATGTTGTTGGATGTTATTAAAATGATTTACACTCCAATGTAATCTTTTCTGGCAAACCTTTTGGAACATTTTGGGAATGTTTTAAAAAATGTTTTGTGTTTGCAGCACTAAGTACCTGCTTGAAAAAATTGCCAGTATTATAGGTTACGGTTCGCTATCTCTAAGGACCGCTATCTAAGGTTTGCTATCCTCAAGGTTCGTTATCACTAATTACGAAAACGGTTCACTATACCTAAGGTTCGATATCACTAATTTTGAAAAAGGTCCGGTATTCCTAAGGTTCGATATCACTAATTTTAAATAAGGTTCGCTATCTCTAATTTTAAATAAGGTCCGCTATCACTAATTTATTGAAGGTTCGCTATCTCTAAGGTTCGCTATCACTAATTTAAAATAAGGTCCGTTATCTCTAATTTTAACAATCCCGGTGTCCCTAAGGTTCGCTATCTCTAATTTAAACTAAGGTCCGCTATCTCTAAGGTTGGCTATCTCTAAGGTTGGCTATCTCTAAGGTTCGCTATCACTATTTTCAAAAAGGTCCGGTATTCCTAAGGTTCGATATCACTAATTTTAAATAAGGTCCGCTATCACTAATTTATTGAAGGTTCGCTATCTCTAAGGTTCGCTATCACTAATTTAAAATAAGGTCCGTTATCTCTAATTTTAACAATCCCGGTGTCCCTAAGGTTCGCTATCTCTAATTTAAACTAAGGTCCGCTATCTCTAAGGTTGGCTATCTCTAAGGTTCGCTATCTCTAAGGTTCGCTATCACTATTTTCAAATAAGGTTCGCTATCTCTAATTTCAAACAAGGTTCGCTATCTCTAATTTAAAATAAGGTTCGCTATCTCTAATTTTAAATAAGGTATAGATAGCGGACCTTATTTGAAATTAGAGATATCGGACCTTATTTAAACTTAGAGATAGCGGACCTTTTTTTAAAATTAGAGATAGCAGACCTTTTTTCAAATTAGAGATAGCGGACCTTATTTAAAATTAGAGATAGTGGACCTTATTTAAGATTAGTGATAACAAACCTTAGGTATAGCGCACCCTAATCAAAATTAGTGATAGCGAACCTTAGAGATAGGGAACCTTAATTAATTAGGGATAGCGAACCCTAAACAAAATTAGTGATAGCGAACCTTAGGTATAGCGGATCTGTATTTCAATTAGTGATAACGAACCTTAGAGATAGCGAACCATCAATAAATTAGTGATAGCGGACCTTATTCAAAATTAGTGATATAGCGAACCTTATTTTAAATTAGTGATAGCGAACCTTATTTTAAATTAGTGATATCGAACCTTAGAACTAGCAAACCTTATTCTAAATTAGTGATATCGAACCTTAGAAGTAGCGGACCTTTTTATAGGTATAGCGAACCCTTTTCTCTATTAGAGATTCCGAGATTCTGATCTCCATAGACTTTACACGTTAGTGATAGCGAACCTTAGAGATAGCGAACCTTAGAGATAGCGGTCCTTAGAGATAGCGGGATGTCACCGTATTATATACTTCTGCTATAAGTGAAATTGTGATGGGAGGATGGATACCAGGGGGGGTGGGTGGATAGGGGTGTGCCACTGAGAATTTGAAAGGGACCCATGATTAATATACCAATCTTTAAAGAAATTTGGGCAATCTTTTCTTTTAGACCACCCGAGTTATATTTAGGTTAAAATTACGATTTTACCAAATTAAACTTTCACAACAAGGTTAAACATGTTCTTAGCTATACAAACATACCTTTTATTTCGTCGAACAAGCTTTATTTTGTTCCAAAATCCACGTTTTTATCGCAATTTTTGACGTAAAAGAGCTGAATACTAAACCCATCAATATACCATTACCAGAATTCAAAATTTTCTCCCAAATTTAACCCAAATTGTCTTATGTTTTCAAATTTTCCTCCAAAGTTTGGGGAAATTAAAAAAATGTTGGCTACAGTGAGACAAAATTGTTCTATTTTCTGAAACAAATTGAGGAAGATTGAAGTATTCATTGTGTTTATGATCATGTGATTAACAAGAGTTCACTGTAAAAGTGGAAATTCTTGTGCTACATTTATTTTTGAGCTTTTCGCAAAAATAGCAATGCACAAATATATATTTCTTTTGTGCATAGGTCAAAATGCAAGGAAACTTAGAATCACAAATTTAAAAACAAGGGAAACAGTTCAAAATTGGCAAAGTGCGAACTGCGAAAAAATTATTTGCATGGATATTTCCACTTTTTATTTCCACTTTCCTTTAAAAAATATTGAGACAAACAATGCCCCATTAGTGATGATATTTGTATTTTCAGTGTTTTTTTTTACAACGTAAAATGCTATGCAGTAACGATAATGAAATGTAGATTTTTAAAAAGCTGCACCAATATTGTAAATTGAAATCTTGTTTAGCAGTCATTGACTCCTGAAAAGCTCTTGTGGTATATTGGTTCCTGTAGTGATTGACGGTAAATTGAAACAAATATATAAACTGAGATTGGATGTGATGATTTGAAAATAAAATTGCAAAGTGTGTTTGAATAATAGCAAATTGAATATGCGAGTCTGGTTGATTTATGTACAAAATGGCTGCCTTATACATTATGAATTTTTCCTCATAAATAAAAACAATGGACATTATTGAACAATAGTAATAGACCCATAGCTGGGAGTATAGTGGTTTGAGAGAGGAGGCGGGAGAGGTCTACTCGGAGGAAGAGGGAGGGGTTCAGGGCTTCAATGGAACCAGGACAGGGGTGCTGGACATTTGAAACATGGACCTTTTTTGAATGAAAAGTGTGATTGGATGCTTTGTAATATGCTCAAGTTAAATGACTCCAAAACTGAGTTTTTCATTGCTGCCCCTCCACACAATATGCCCAGTCTCTCCAACATCAATATAAAGATTGGTGATGCTGAAGTAATTCCATCTGCTACCATCAGGAATCTGGGAGTTGTTTTTGATGCTACGATGAACATGTCTAACCATATAACATCTATTTGTAAAACAGTTAACTTTCTCTTGTGGAACTTGTCCAGAATTCGTAGGTTTGTCACCGAAGATGCATCCAGTAATGCCATGCGGGCACTAGTGTTATCCAAGATTGATTATGCCAACGCCTTCTGTCTGGATGTAGAAGCAAAGACGTTGCTTTCGCTTACAAAGACTACAAAACCGTGCTGCCCGCATTATCTTCCAAGTTCCACGCCACACTCATCTTCACCTCTTTTAAATTCGTTACACTGGCTTCCAATAGACCAGAGAATTTGCTTCAAAGTGCTACTTTACATTTACAAGACATTGAACGATCTGGCACCACCCTACCTCTCTGATTGTCTGACCATCCGTGTTCCAACTAGGGAAGGTCTTCGCTCAAATCAAGATCTTACGCCTTTATAATTCCTAAGACAAACAGACTGATAGGCGATGGATCGTTCAGTGTCTTTGGACCCAGAATCTGGAACAATCTTCCTTCATCCATTAGGTCATCTCCCACAGTTACTACTTTCAAACGTAGCCTGAAAACCCATCTTTTTAACCATTGCTAATTTTATGTTGTTTCTTTTGCATATTTTTGTTTACTTGTAGTCTTTAGTAGTAGGGTAAGTTTTTCTGTAAAGTGCAATGATCATTTCTTTGAAATTGCGCTATATAAATGCCGTTGTATGTATGTATGTATGTATGCTTGCGCAAATTTTTTGCAAAGAGCAAAAAGTGGATCTACACCATATAAAAATGGTCCTTTTTGGACTTTTTGAACACCTTATCCCCCCCAAAAGTTCATCTCATCAATTTTCCTACCACTGGATTGGGGTGGGGGAGGGCTGCTGCACCCTCCTGCATATTGTCCTGTTGATACATGATTGTTAGCAGATTCATGCATGATATCCTCCTGCCTTCTAACATTTTCAACATTAGAAATAAGAGGTGAAGTTAATGAAATTAGTGAGTAAGTGGAATGACTTTGCCTCCTGTGCATTCTTTCGCAAAAACACACAATTTTTTGGTTATGTGTATGTATGCCAAGATAGCTAAATAGCTGAGTGTCCCTCCCACAGGGGTCACATTCTTGTGTATCTGTGTGTCCTGGACCCCTTTTTTTGTTTGGGACCCCTTAAATTACTAATTGAAACTGACCAACGGGTCTGATCAAAACTTCTTGGATCTCTAGAAGCTTTTTTCATGTAATTCATCGCCGAGTTACTCATATAAAATTTTTTGTCATTGTCGATACAAAAAAGGAACCAATTATGACACAGAAAACCTAAGAAATCTTTCGAATAGAGCGTTCAAAAATCATGAAAATAATCAGTCAATACAATGACAACACAATAACAATAACATCAACCTTGACAGGTTACCACAAATATCTGGTTGCACATGCGGATCCCTTAGATTCTCACTGGACCCCTTAAATTTGGGTTTTGCAGGGCTTAAGGTTATTAATTATTTTAAACTGTTGTGATTTGGTAGTTCACAGCATCTTACTTAATGGTAGTGAGCTTTGGCAAAAACTGCATTGCTCAATTCATAGCGAGCGTAGAAGAATTAAAATATCACAGATATACTTTTATAGGTGCTGCGGTTCTTGAGTTACGTTGTATAGAGGGCTGAAACAACAACACTTTTGTAAAACGTACATAACTAATTAACAACAATTAAATTAAGCAAGTTTGCAAAGTATACGATTTGTAGAATGAACTTTTGCAAAACATCAAGGTGTTAATTTTCAATAATATATTGATCTAGATAATGAAAATCGAATTTTAGGTTGCTTCGACCAACAATACCTCGTCTACCCTTAAAGGGTTCGGAAAAAAATCAACTGGGCTCTTAACGTTTTTGAGCTTGTGCTACCCCTGCCTCTCCCCTCACCCACGTTACCCACTCACAGATCAGTAGGCAATATTTAAATGTCAGTATTTAAATTTAACAAATGGCAGCTTCAAAAGATGCAATTTTGACACTGATGATCATTTGTGAATGATGGAGGTTATTTACATGATGCTTTTAAATCTAGTTTGAATCTGAATCGATCTAAAAATCAGTGAAAACATTTATTGTCTACAAAGGTACATTAACCACTGTTCATGTGATTTTAATTGCAATAAATACAAGCAATACATATGCTATAAATCTGCTTGTATGTTTGTTAGGTATATTCATTATTAGATTTATTTTCATATTTTAGTTGTCCAGTTTGGTATGGATTGAAGTGTGTCGCATTGGTAGACCAGTGCTGTGATTAATTTGGTAAAAATCTGCAAATATTGCATATCAGTAATCAAATCATGATGATATATACATGATTGTTAGAAGATTCATGCATGATGGACAAGTTGTAGATTTGTTTAAATTATCATTTTTGTTGTTGTGTGCAGTGGAAATGAAATTATTTAACCCTCTTCACACTGGTATCAACTGCAGACAAGTTCAAAATTTTCTTTAAAAATTCAAAAATCTCAGAATTGTACATTTTTGTGCCCATATTTGGAATCAGCATGAAAAATGCATTAAAATGAGTACAAACAAGCTCAGTATTGGTTTAGTGGTTCTTGAGAAAGCTTATGATATTTTAAGAAATATCTCAAAACTTGGAATCTTTATGTTGAAGCCTATGTATTAAAAAAAAAAGTATTTCAGTGAGTTAAGGGGTCGGTCACCCACCTTTGCACAGTATTTTTTGTGGGCTTGAGAGCACATCTGACACACCAAATTGCATTCTGAATACCAGAAAATGTCCTTAGAAATTCGCGATGTAAAAGCCATCTTAATTTAATAGTTTGTCTCAAAACTCTCAAAGCCACCACACACAATAGTGAAAGTGCCTGTTTTTTGCGTGTTATATATGTGGATTTAGTAAGTTTCAGTTTTTTGGGGCTGTTTTTTTTTTTCAAAAACAAAAAAAAAAAATTTCATGTCTGACATTGTCAGACATCAAAATAGCCTCAATCGTAGATCTCAGTAAAATTCTTCATCTCGACCACAGTAAAAGCTCCTTCAGAGATAAAAGTTTAGTTTAGTTTAGCTTTTATTCGGATATCACTTTTACATCAGTGGCACTCATCAATATGATGGTGCATCCAAAAACATTAAAATAATAACAATGTGAATAAATATATAAAACAAAATTAAATGAACTGAAGTAAATACAAATGATACGTTTCAAACATGAAAAATAAGAAATATTTACACTGAAGTAAACCATAAAAATGTGGTCTATTTTTGGCAAAAAGTTCGTCCCACAAAAATTATAAAAAAAAAACCCTAAAAAAACCACATTCTGCATTAGGTTTTTAACTTGGGAAGAGCTTTGATACGAACTGTTAAAATAAGATGGCCTAATACAAATTTTGTGGCAGATTATTAAAAATTGATATATTTGATATGTAACAAATTTTTATCCTCAAAGTAAACTTTATTAATCTAGACTAATGATATTTACTTAAAGTCTATGTAGCTGGGAGAAAAAGTCGTCCATCATATGAAAATGTTGACCTTTTGTATTGAAGATACATTTTTCACCTGAAAGACCTAAAATTACTCTGTGTATCCACGGTACTCCTTCTCATCAGAAATTGGGTGATTTCTGCTGAAGAAACATGATTCGCCAAAGACACAAAAAATTAGTAATTTTTCAAAACACATTGTAAAACTTGTTATAAGAGGATGTTCTTCATCTATAAATCATATTCATATATCATGTTGTGCATATTCAATTATCATGCTCATAATATTGCTTGAAATTCTTAATTTTGGGAAACAAAACTGTGCAAAGCTTAATCAGTTTTGAGACTTGTCTAATAGGCTATGCGTTTCTGTATTTTTCCTCTAAAAAGTTCACAAAATGAGATGCAAAAGGGGGCCATGTTTTCAAAGAGTACCTGCGGATACATGGAATGGCAGAGGCTGGGTTCGAAATGTTGTCTAGGGGCACAATAATATAGCACCACCACCTGGGTTCGAACCCGCAACCCAGCGATTATAATGGAATCGAAATATTTTGCCAGTCACAAGTGTCAACAAATTCACCAAAAATACAAATGCACTTTATCAAGAGAAGCCCTTCCTGTAAAAGCTGTCTTCACATACTATTAATATTATGCAGTAAAGAATGCCACAACCTTTAGTTACTATCTGTAGTAATCGTAGTAGAACTCATGCAAGTAATGAGTGAAATGATGAATGAAGCATTTCGCTTCATTCTTTCTATAGTGAAAGTAAGGAAAAACACAGAGCACCAGCCAAACTTGGCAATAGATGATTTGGTGAGTTTTGAATTAGTGAGTTCAGGCATTGTGAGTTCTGTTTATGGCAACCTTATGTGCCAATTAGTTTTTGTATAAAACAGGTTACCGCAAATAAAATTGAACCTGGTTTGAAATTCAAGCTTAGAGGCTTTGCTGTTTTTATGCTGTGTAACAGTGGCATAACAAAGCAGGGGGGGGTCAGTTTCCCAGGGCAGTTTCCCCTATGAAAAACTCTTTTCACTCTCTTGCCCCAGCTTTGGGATGTTGGTCACTATGATATTTGAAGATTTTTAGGCCTTTTTTGTACTTTTTAGCCCATTTTGAACATATTTGTAAACTACTCCCCCTTTGCCTTGCTTCACCTTTGCCCACCCCACTGCAAATGTCCTGGCTACACCACTGCTGTGTAGTCTGAAATAAACTGATATATTTGTGTATATTCTCAGTCATCCAGGTATATAAAATTAAAATATCAAATTGAGGAAGTATCCAGGATAGGATGTGAAACGTCGCCAGTCAAACAAGAATTCCTGAAAAAAATTGGTGTCAGTTCCAATTTACAATGTAATTATTATTTGAATGTAATGTTAAAGATGGAATTGCATGAGAAGTTTTGCACTGCAGCACTGACAGGAACATTTAGTGGTAGTTCATTTATCATTAAATAATTATACACTTACATACGTGTTTTGGCGCAGCGTCAGCCTTCTATTCTAGCTAAAAACGTTTTTTAAAATAAAAAATATGCAAATGAGGCAGCTAATTTGCATATTTTGCGACAAAAATCACATGGGATCTTAATACTGCCCCTTACCCCCATCCCACCAAGTTAAATCTCTGTACGCCTCACCAGTTCCAAAAAATGGCAAAAAGCCTTTTTTTAAATAAACAAATATGCAAATGAGATGGCTAATTTGAATATTTTGCGACAAAAATCACGTTGGATCTTAAGACTGCCCCTTTACCACCACCCTACCAAGTTACATCTATACCCCCTACCAGTTCCGAAAAATGGCAAAAAGCGTTTTTAAAATAGAAAAAAGGAAATGAGGATGCTGATTGGCATATTTTGTGACAAAAATAGCATCTGATCTTAAGACTGCTCTTAACCATCACCCCACCAAATTACATTTCTATATGCCTCACCAGTTCCGAAAAATGGCCAAAAGCATTTCGACAAATAAAAAAATAGGCAAATGTGGTGACTAATTTGCATATCTTGCGACAAAAATCGCATCGGATCTTACGACTGCCGCTTACCACAACCTCATCAAGTTACATCCCTATACGCCTCACAAGTTCTTCGAAATGGCCAAAAAAAACCCCAAAAACAATTTTAAGTTAAATATGCAAATTAGCTACCTAATTTGCATATTTTGCGCCAAAAATTGCATCAAGTCTTAGGGCAGCCACTTACCACCACCCTACCAAGTTACACCCCAATAAACCTCACCAGCTGTGAGAAACTAACCTGGAAGCCAAAGGCATTTAAAAACAAAGTTCCCACAATGCAAATGTATAAGACCCCATTATAGCATAAGGCAATTTATAAGTCGTTTTAAATGATTTTAAATGTGACATATAAAATTTGTCTATAACACAGGGAGATATAAAATGTAGGATTTGGGTACTTTTTGTTCAATTTTCACAGAAATTGAAGGATTTTGACCCATGTTTTTGTTTGTCTGTTTACCCCAGGGTCGCTGAAACAAAGAATTATATTAATTAAATCACCTAATTTATAATTAATAAAGGACAAAGAAAGATAAAAGCAAAAGTATGCTTCATTTAGTTAAACAATAGTAACATCCCTGTTGTGTACCAAAAATAACTCTATACGACAATGCAAATCGGGATCAATTCATGGACTAAGTGCACAGGCAGAGGGAAATGTTGATTTCTCAGCGGATGGAACAGCCATTTTTCAGAGGGAGTATGTAAATTAAATGGAACAGCTATTTTGGGGCCATTATTTCAGAGGGAGTATATGCCAATGGGTATGTAATTTAACTAGAACAGCCTTAAATTGATATCGATATTGATATTGACGCCACAGATTCGATTTGTCATGTGATCGCCAAACCTGAGAAGGTGTCAGTTCTTCAGGAACTGACACAAAAATAGTAAGCCCAGTTTACTACACACTTAAAACTACGGGGTCAAAAAATGACCCAATTGGGGTCATTTTTGACCCCAGCATAGTTATCAACTAAACACCATACTACGGACGGGGTCATTTTGACCCCATTGGTCAGGGTCATTGCAATGACTACGTGTTTGGGTCAAATAGTAACCCCATTGGGGTCAAAATATTACCACAATTCGGGGTCAAATGAAATGACCCCTTCAAAAGGGTTGCCTTATTGGGTTACTTAATGACCTCATTTCGGGGTCAAATGAAATGACCCATTTGAAAGGGTTGTTTATAATAGGGTTACTCAATAACCACATTTAGGGGTTGTTTGGATTGTATGGTCATGCTGGTCCCACCAGGACATAAGTGTGTTTCTGCACAGAGCAAGCATTACATAAACAGCAAAATGCATCTGTGTATCACACTCACACACAGTCAGTCATCGCCTATGCATTGTTCACGCATTATAAGCTTACATGATATAAGCTTATAACAACTGCAGCCAAGACA
Organism: Amphiura filiformis; assembly: GCF_039555335.1. NCBI lineage: Eukaryota > Metazoa > Echinodermata > Ophiuroidea > Amphilepidida > Amphiuridae > Amphiura > Amphiura filiformis. The sequence continues at coordinate 41,867,918 of NC_092634.1, forward strand.
CCCGCCACGACAGCATGAAATTGGAATGAATCTGCGTGCATTGACAAGGGTCTATGCATCCTTGCAGTCTCACTTTTCAAGTAACTTTTCATATTCCATCATGCAGACAAGTACACACGACAATCCTCTGAGCTGCACAATCAGAACAAATATGGCGCTGATGTGTCCCCGTGAGCCGTTGCACACCGTGTGTGCAAATAGTTCCGAAATACAAGTCATTATAAAGTTGAAAAATTGGGCAACTTCGGTCAAAAAATTAGTTTTATTTATTAATCAAAAAACATTAATTGCAGCTCATGTTTAAACTCATTTATGAATTGAGATTTTCAAAGCGGAAGATTGAAACTGATATCAATGCGCGACGGTATCGGCAAAATGACCACTAAGTTTTTGAATGACCTTGTGAATGTGGTCAAATTAAAACAGTACAACCCCCTTGAAGGGTCAAAACAACCCCAAACGTGGTCAATTAAAAATGACCACGGAAAATATAACCCCGTAGTTTTTAGTGTGTAGATTTAAATTATCGATCAATTTGATACCCAAATAAACTGATTTTTTTAAACCAATGACGGAAAATATTTTGGATCCTATTTCTGACTAAATGCTGAAACTGATTGTTATTTCATAAATTAATTTTAGTGTAAACAAACTCTCAGAAATTTACTCCATACCTTGTAGTACTCCAGGTCAGGGGCAATACTAAGTGTGGTGGCTGTTGATAGATTGAAATCTTGGCAAATTATTTATAGATATGCATGGTCAAGGCTCTTTGCAGGGTCAAAGCAGCAGTAACTCCTTATTTTCTAAGTGCAAGAACTCACCATACCCTTACTCTGGTACCTTGTAATACACACTTAAAACTACGGGGTCAAAAAATGACCCAAACGGGGTCATTTTTGACCCCAGCATAGTTATCAACTAAACACCATACCACTAACGGGTCATTTTGACCCCATTGGTCGGGTCATTGCAATGACTACGATTTGGGTCAAATAGTAACCCCATTGGGGTCAAAATATTACCACATTTCGGGGTCAAATGAAATGACCCCTTCAAAAGGGTTGCCTTATTGGGTTACTTAATGACCTCATTTCGGGGTCAAATGAAATGACCCATTTGAAAGGGTTATTTTATAGGGTTACTCAATAACCACATTTAGGGGTTGTTTGGATTTTTTTAGTAGGCCTATGGTCATGCTGGTCCCACCAGGACATAAGTGTGTTTCTGCACAGAGAAAGCATTACATAAACAGCAAACTGCAAAATGCATCTGTGTATCACACTCACACACAGTCAGTCATCGCCTATGACAGTTCACGTATTATAAGCTTACATGATATAAGCTTATAACAACTGCAGCCAAGACCCCAGCCATGACAGCATGAAATTGAATGAATCTGCGTGCATAGACAAGGGTCTATGCATCCTTGCAGTCTCACTTTTCAACTAACTTTTCATATTCCATCATGCAGACAAGCACACACGACAATCCGCTGAGCTGCACAATCAGAACAAATATGGCGCTGATGTGACCATGTGAGCCGATGCACACCGTGTGTGCAAATAGTTGCAAAATGCAAGTCATTATAAAGTTGACAAATTGGGTAACTTCGGTCAAAAATTAGTTTTATTTATTAATCAACAAACATTAATTGCAGCTCATGTTTAAACTCATTTATGAATTGAGATTTTCAAAGCGGAAGATTGAAACTGATATCAATGCGCCGACGGTATCGGGCAAATGACCACTAAGTTTTTGACCACGCTCGTCAGTGGCTAAAATGACCTCGTGAATGTGGTCAAATTAAAACAGTACAACCCCCTTGAAGGGTCAAAACAACCCCAAACGTGGTCAATTCAAAATGACCACGGAAAATATAACCCCGTAGTTTTTAGTGTGTACTCCTTCTCAGACACACAACTTATCAAAGCTGTTGATAGATTTTAGTCATGGCAAATTATTTATAGACAAGCATTGTCAACGCTCATTGCATGATCTGAACATGGTCAAATCATCAGATGACTCCACAGCAACAGAACTCACTAAATTTTAGAACTCATCAAAACCTTACTCCATACCATGTAGTGCTCCATCTGAGGCACACAATCAAAGCTGTTGATAGATTTTAGTCATGTCAAATTATTTATAGACAAGCATGGTCAAGGCTCTTTGCATGATCTAAACATGGTCAAATCATCAGATGACTCCACAACAACAGAACTCACCAAATTTTACAACTCATCAAAAATTTACTCCATACCTCATAGTACTCCAACCAAGGCACGAGACTAAGCGTGGCTGTTGATGATAGACATGGCATAGCAACCTATATCATATTTACAGACATGCATGGTCTCAACTGATGGTCAAATCACTGAGTTACTAATATTAACTGTAATCTTATCTATGGACAAAGGGAAACCGGCACTGCAGCGTTGATCATCTTCAAGTTTTCTGTTGATTCTGTGCTCCTTGTCTGGGCCAAGTTTATCCGCACAGATCGATATATTCAGGGAAGGTATATAATTTTTTTGGAATGATTGCTTAAACACTTCTCCTTGCTTGAGTTAATGTACTTCTACTCTCGTTGCGATCTCATGCAACAAACAAACAAACAACTCGAGGCTCTCAGTTGCAGGGATGGAATCTTGACAACAGATTCGCCGGGTAGATTGATGACACAAGTTATTTGCCTTCGTACATAAATATATATGGATGACAATGATTGCAAATTGGTTGTTGTGAAGGTTCTTCATCATCTCACTGTTTGATAGGGAATATATTTTTTTTTTTTTTTTTTTTTTCGGATATTATATATTTCTCTGTGGTGATCTTGGTTGTCAGTGGCAAGTTCACCTATGGATAATACTGAATTGAAGAAGTCATCATGATTGGTAAGTGAAAATACTACTGTATTTATATGTTTAATTGTTTATTAATTTAAAATGCAATGGACTCAGATGTAATCTGTCAAAATGCATCTTTAGATAATCATGTTTTCACCCCTTAATTGAATCAAGGAAGTGAGAGTAGAATAATGATGCGACTCATGGCAGTTGTCATGCACTCTTGAACAGGGTTATAGCTAGGCAAATTTTAGTGTCGGGTGAAATTTATATGAAATGATAAAAAATTGAAATTTGGATAAGAATTGCTCATTTTTATACTGATTGTTCATTGATTTTGAAACATTTGAGACTGGAGTGCCGGGTATTTGGGCTCAAAATTAACTTGAGTGCCGGGTGGAAATTAAGAGTGCCGGGCGGGTCCGCCCGCCACCGCCCAGCGTAGCTACAACCCTGCTCTTGAAACACATCTACTCATTTTTGAATAGAAAGTTGTCAAATTTGACACTGGGGAAACTATTCAGATGAACTGATTTCTCTTCAAAATGAATTGGATATTCTCATCAAAATGACAAGAAACTCATCAAATTTGATCAGATTGCCTTGTCATTTTAAAATCTGAGTAGATTCTTGTCAAAATTGACCAAACTTTTTAAATTTGAGTAGTTATTCTTGTCAAAAATTACCAAAAAAGATAGTTTTGAATAGTTTGTCTTGTCAGAGGGGGACATAACAGAATCTTGTCAAAATGAAATGGGTAATCTTGTCAAATAATGAGTCAGAGATCTTGTCAATTTGAATAGGTACTTGTTAAAATAAAATGGAAACTATTCATTTGACAACATTATGAAAAGTATATCTCATCCAAACCAATAGTTACGGGATCAAAAATAAATGAGCAAGGATTCAATTAAAAAAATTCAGATTTTAATAATTCAGATATTTGTCAAAATTGGGGGGTGGGACTATACTCGAATTTAAAAAAAAAAAAATTTTCAAGATGTTTTGTATTTTTAATATGAAAATTGATATTTTGTATTCATGTCATACTTTATTAATGATTTCAAAATGCATTCAAATTCAATGCATTTTGAAATCATTAATAGAGTATGACATGAATACAAATTATCAATTTTCATATTAAAAATACAAAACATCTTGAATTTTTTTTTATTTTTTTTTAGGTCAACCATGAATGATCCTAGCATTTAGGTCCAGGTCCTGGGACACTCCAAAGCCGAAAAAATAAATAACTTAAAACTTTTAATTTCTGAAATTTTTCGAAAATTTGGGGGTGGGACTTTACTCGAAGGTGGGACTATACTCGCGTCAGTACGGTATTTACATAAAGTGCTTAGCATATCCACATCACAGGTGACAATGTGTATGACTGAAAAATGTATGTGTAACATCGCATATTGCTCTGCGTAGAATGTGCACACTTTATCGTGTTCCATATGCATTCAGAGCACATTATTTCAAGTATAGTGCTTTCACAAAGTGACACGTTTTGACTAATTACAGTGCCTAATTGTCAATAATGGGTCCTGAGGCTAATAGAATTAGGTTTTGATGGAATCCAGACTGGTTACATGCATGCATGGTTTTTTGAGGAATGATGCTCAGAAAGTTGATGGGAAGGAAATATAGGGTGTCCCAGAATGATCTATACCGAGAAAGATGGAATTTTTTAGGTATGAACGGCATATCTACTGGTCATTTTGTTTTTTATTTTAAGTTTTACATATATTATGCTTTCTCCGAATTTTTAGATTTTAAAAATCGTTTCTAGTAGAAGTTAGAGAGGATTGCGTAAAAATGGTGAATTCTAAGTTTTGACAAAGCAATTTTTTTTTAAATTCTGTAAAATTACTAACCGTTCAGCACAAAGTAATGTTATGCAGTATATTGCTGTGTCATGTTCTTACTTCTACTAAATAGTCGATATCTATCGTTTATTTATGATGTTACGAAGAATAATGTATGGAATAAAGGATTTGCTATGCTTGAGTGACCTTAAACTGTTCTTTCTTTGGCGGCAGTTTTGAAGACAATTATTGAGGTGTGTGAGTTTCATCATTTGAAATGCCGGCAGAGATGTATTTTTCATAAAAGTATAGAGAAGGTTCGTCCTTAGTGTCACAGCATGCATTTATGTCCACAGTATATGGGCAAACCCACAGCTATGTAACGAAGAAGATTAGCATTTACTGCGGAGGATCCTTGAGAAAGTTATATCCTATGTAATAATGACATTTTTGGGTAAAAATTGTAGTAAAAATCACATAAAAAGTATGTTTTTCAACCTAAATATCTGATGGCTCCCATATAATGACTTGGCAAATCCTACACCCAATGACCCCATTTTTTCAGTAGCCTACACTGAATGACCCCCTTTCTTGAACAATTAGTCCTCAAAATAAATGAGTTTTGTCTATTTTGTACTGTAAAATTGGGTAAAAAGCTATTTTTTATTGTCAATGATGTGAAATTTTGGGCGCTCCCATACAAAATCACCCCATTTTTTACATTGCCAACACCGAATGACCCCCTTTTTTCTGAAAATTTCAACACCGATAGACCCCTAGTTTCGTACGCTGGTGGGCACAGGTACGTCACTTTGACACTTTCATATTTTCACCAAAATTGGCTTAGAAAAAGGGGTCATTGATATACCAAAAGGCCAAAAATGCTACCCATATTTGCAAACACGTCCCGTATGGTCATTTGTACTAAGTACCCCCCCCCCCGGATAGTTTTTAGCTACCCTATCTCAGTGTAACCCCCATCACATCCATCAGGCCCCTTATATGGCATTTTTTGTGTTAAGGGAATAATTAGGGTAAAATGGAGTTATTGTCCCCCCCCCCTTTTATTTGCCCCTTTAGAGTGATTAGACTGGTATTTTGGTTTTTGAAGAAACATGCACAAGGATGACTTAAAGCCATATTATAACATTTCTGTAAACATAGATTAGTATTTATTTTCCATAAAATGTTAGCTTTTACTGTCAGATATGTCCCCTTTTAATTTTGAGCCGAACAAGTGAGGTAAACCATCGAAAATTGGAATTTACTACTAGCACCCATGCATATTACTCCTGCGGTTGTAATACTCTACGATCCTCAGGGTGTGTGTATGTGTATCCCACACGCCGTGTACGTACTGTGCATACGTGTTCGACTAATATTTCCATCGTAATAATAAAATGCCGGTTCCATCGTTTTATTCAAAATCTCGGATTTTGACAAAACTACAGCACCTATAAAGTCTTGATTTTTGCAGAGTATCTTTATTGACTAAAGTACATTACAATCGTGTAAAAAACAGAATTTTGGGGGGTGTTCTCCTCAGCAAATGTTATAATATGGCTTTAAAGAATAAACGGTAGAATTTTTGTGTTTACTATCCTCCACCGTGTGATAGAAGGGAGGCAGATCCAATATTTTGAGTAGTGGATGCTAAACCTACTACTAGTTTTATCAGGAAAAAATAATTAGTTACAAAACTTACGGTCATGAAAACACACCTTATTCTAAAATGAATGAAACCTGTTTACAAATTCACTTGCACGTAGTGTGTGGCTTATTACGCACTAAGCTTACAACATGCTACTTACCTAGTGCGCACCTCAACAAGCGTGTTCCGTAACGACGCAGACCATATGTGACCCGCTCTGCCAAAACCAGGAACAAGTCACATTTTTGACATTTCAGGTTAAATACCACTAATTATGTATTACACGGGTTTCAATGGGAAAATGGCTAATTTCGGGTGGAATTTTCTCATATTCAGAACTCTCACAGTTAAATGCCACTAATATCAGGTGAAACTATATGATTTAGATGCCAAATGATCAAAAACTCAACATAGGTTGACCTGAGACTTTTCTTCTTTTAACGCACTGAACCATAAACACCTTAGAATGGCAGTGCGCCCTCGAAGCTGAAAGTTACAATATGGTAGGGTGAATATTTACTAAAAACCGAAGCCGTGCGTATGAATTTTGGTACTATTACAACAAAAATGTCATATAATGAGAGAAAATATACCATTTTGAAGCATCAAACCCTAAAAAGTACTTTTTGGCTATATAACTTGATCAATTTCAGCGATTTTAATGCAGTCTTTTCAGATGCCATGCAAACAAATAGTTACTCGTCGTATTTCCATGTATCGCCCAGGCCTATTATTGGTATGTAACCTTCATGATTTGAATAAAAATGTAATCACTAGACAATAAACTTTAAAATGATACCAAAATTATAAAAATAGCATCAATACTTTTCAAGATATGGATAATTTTGTAAATGATACCTTGATATTTTTGCCAAATTGCTATTCTGAGTAATGGGCCAATCAGTTTCCTGCCTTACACAGGATTGAATAGGGATTACCATAGTTCAAATGTTATTTATTGATTAAATAAACCTGTTTTTAATAAGTACTTTCAATAATTTGAAAATCTACTTAGTTCCACAGTCAAATACCATGAAATTAAGAATTCCAAAATTTGATTTTTTTTTATGGGAATGTCATCTTTAAAGCCAAGGCTTATAACTCAAAAACATGTCTGGCGACTTGTTCCGGGTTTTGTTGGAGCTGATCACATATCGTCTACCGTGTGATAGACGACATGAAGGAACTAATGAAATTCAGCGCTTACAATTTAAACCACAGCCACTGAGAATATCCCATCGCTCATTATACATTATTCATTATTCAACTTTATTTGAATTTAATTATTGTGTTGGTGAGAAGTGGAAGTCAGTACCTATAGTACCATTGCTTTGATTCAATGCATTAAACATCTTGGTAGACATGGTGTAACATCAAAATTTAATTATGGAGATGCAAGTAGATGTTGAATAACTTTCACACAATTGTTTTTGAACATTTTATAAGTTACTTGAGCATTGGAAGCATGATGAGGGAATTATTAGCCCCAGGCATAAGCTAATTTCAGCGTTTTTTTTATTGTTTTCAGTGTTTTTCAGCCTTTTTCTTAATCAAATTCATAGAAAATGGCAAAAAACATGGTTTTCAGGGTTTTTTTCAAGACCAGTTTTCATTCCTGTAACCCAATACCAATCCCCACTGCCAAGGAAACATAATTATGTTATAGGAGAAAACAATACAAGGTTCATATTTTGAGCTGTTGAAATTTTAGATTTTGACATATAAAAAAACCAATGTTTGGGGAAAAATAATGATCGATACACTTAATCGAAAACAATGAATCAATATTTTTAGGTTAGTACTCAAGTACATCCGGTGTGAGATTGTAATTGTATAACAATCCTAATAGGCCTACAGCATGGATAGTGCATCAACATCTGTCAGTGATGAAAATTATAACCTATAATTTAACATAATTAATAATATGATAATTAATAATAATAACAACAACAACATCAACAACAATAATATTAACCTGTTGGCCAATAATTATAACAATTTACAATACTAAAAATGGGCTAAAAATAAGTCAGTGGAAGCATCAGGATGGGGGGGGGGCAAGAAAATATCACAGGGGATAACAATCTGAGAATTCTTATTTTGACCATGGGAAAGCGTGTTGGTGGAGGATGGGGAGAATCCCAAAATGGGAGGCAGATACCCAATTCCTCATGCTGGCCAGTGGCATAGCCAAGTGGGGGGCAAAGGGGCAGCCCCCTCTTGTGAAAAGTCTTCCCCCTCCCTGCGGGATGGTGGCCGCCCCGATATTTAAGATTTTTAGGCCTTTTTTGTACTTTTTAGCCCATTTGTGACCATTTTCGTCAATATTTGCCCCCTTAAAATGTGTCTCCCCCCCTTTGCCCATCCGCTGAAAAAGTGCTGGCAACGCCACTGACCCTGGTGCGCAGTCACTGAAATGAGACAACAATAAAAGGAAGCAACATGAGGATTTATCTACCACCAAGAGTAAAATTGGGTCAAGATGCAACGGTTTATTCCCAAATCAGTTGTAAGTTGAAACATATGTAAACTTTACAAACATAAAATGAAAAATGAAATTGAATTATTCCATGTGTAGCTTTAACACATGTCAGAGCATGTCTTGCACTATGGGCCATAAAAATAGATCCATTCTTGTATTTTGTCATCCCATACTAGGAGGTGCAAAAATGATGAAACCCATTTCAGTGGTGCGTCTTCATATAGCCATCTGTACCCCCCTTGGAAGGGTAGCCTAGTTTTGAATTACCAAGTAAAAGTAAAGTCTGTCCTGATAATTAAAAATGAAAAAGCAGATACTGTATCGGCTATTCCAGTTTAAACCCACACACCCCCTATGGAAGACATGTCCCTAATCTCCCACACAGGGAGTGTGAATTTCAAGTGGAGTCATCCATTCAGGTAACCCCATTTGAAATTCACACTCCCTGTGTGGAAGAATAAGGACATGTCTTCCATAGGGGGTTTATGGATTTCTTCATGCAACTGGAGCTCATTTTTACTTGGGATGGAAGATATTGACTCAAAGAGCCAATGAAAGAGGACAAAAAAATATCCATATAGAACAAAGAAGAATTTCAAAGAATTCAGTCCTAGTATTTTGCAGATGTTGGCAGTGAAAAACACAAATAAACTGATCAAGATTCATGTGAAAAATGTATTTCCAGACATTGTTATTTTAGCATGGATTCATTGTGACATTATCAAGTGCAATGCACTCTGACTTCAGGAGGATTTTAATTTATATTAACCCTATCTCTATAAATCTTACAAAATCTTACAAAGGAAAAGAATTGTGCATGCATGAAACAATCAGCTTAAGTCATATGTACGGTTTTGTTGGCTGGGCCAGTGAAAGACCTGTGGCTATAACACTGGTCGGTGATCTTCTGATTGGCACCCGAGGGGTCTAAGGTTCGAAACTTTAGATGTCCACAAGTAACTTCTTTGTTCATCCTTATCCTTCATCGTTTCTTCTTTCCTTTCCAATAACCCAAAACCACTTTTAGGTTAAAGAGATTTATCAGTGCGAACCCCAGCAGGGGCATCAATCTATCTTGAACCATGGGACACAGATTTATTTGGACAGAGGTGTCTGAAAAGTCATCAGTGAAGCCTCAATTAAAGGCACATTTGTCATTTGTCAATACTTGTGTGTTAGGGAGTGTCTGTATCTGAAATAAGTTTTTTTTCCGAATGAAGCTCCAAAAGAAGCATATTTTTACACTTGGAAAATAATTTTGTACTTGTTTGAAATCAAGCAACATTGCCATGTGACTTTATGATTAAAATGTTGCCCAAATTTGTGGGGTATTTGATATTTGGTGTCCACCTCTTTGAAAAGTGTGGGGGACATGCCCCACTGTCCCTCCAGGATAGACACCCTGATGGGAAAATCTGCAAGTCAAATTTACAAGATTTCTTACAAATCCAGATATTTTCCCCCTCAAATGATAATATGATATATTAGTTTTACTAACCACTAATTCACTTTTTGTGGATTGCCTGCAGTGATCACTCCAACAAAGAGTGAAATTTCACCCTTTTTACAAGTGAATTTAGAGTGAAATTTCACTCTGCCATATATGTGTTCTCTTTTCATGTACAAATTTAAATTAAAAAAAAAAATTGTTGTTGAGGGCTCCTCTTGAGCAGATTTTACAATATTGGATTAAAGTTTTTGTAAAATGTCATTTTTCAAATGTGTGACATATTATGGAAAGTAACACATGTTTTTCATTGGTTATAAACTCTTAAGAAATTAATTAATAAATTAACAAATAATGCACTTTTAAATCATATCTTGTTGTTCTATACCAAATATGTGACCCCTCAGCACAACTGAGCCCTGAAGTCGCCAATCATCATTTTTGAGATATTCAACAAAAATATTCTGCTTAAAATTAGCTTTAAAATGATGTATATCATGTCTATAGTACTTGACAAAGTAGTGAAAAATCAATAAAACAGTCAATAAATCCTTTGTTTCCTATTGTTTATTGTTAAGTTCGATGGAGCATATCTCAATAGTGGCACTGGCGACATCCGGGCTCAGTTGTGGAGGATGGTCACATATAGGCATAATTGGAAAATAATTGTTGTATTTATTTTGGAGGATGGTCACATATAGGCATAATTGGAAAATAATTGTTGTATTTATTTTGGAGGATGGTCACATATAGGCATAATTGGAAAATAATTGTTGTATTTATTGGTTATAAGACAAGAACCCCAAAACCTACACAAGGCAACAAAAAGGTCCAGTTTTACACTGACTCAGATTTTATATCTTGGGTGAATTTTTTTTTTACTCTTTGCTAAAATCACGTAAAATCAGCCGTTTTGGGCCAACATTTATTAATTTTTTGACTGAAAAGTTTTTGGAAAAAAATCAGAACATTTTCAAAATAAGTTTGCAAGAAAATCATCAAATTTTTGCCAAATTTTCAAGCTGTCAATGATATTTTATGCTTCAGAAAAAATCCTGACTGACCAACCAGTCCATCTGTCCGTAAAACAGTATTTTTTTGTTGCCTAACTGCTACTCCAACATATGAAGAGTTTGGATCAGATAAATGTCTCAGTAATATAAAACTGTTTGAGCCAAGACCACCAAGGTCTGCTGTACACTCGAAGAAATAAAGGTTCTAAAGTTGTCCTCTCAGGAGAACCCTTAGAGGTTCTAAAAAGAACCAAAAAATGGTTCCAAAATCATCGAAGATGGCCCCAAAATGTGATACAGAACCATTTTCGGTACTTTACAAACCGGTTCTCCAAAATTAATTAATCTTTTTGAGAGGTTCAAGAGGGAGGGTTCTCCTGAGAGGACAAAAAAGGTTCTATTTAGAACCTTTATTTCTTGACAACTTGACACCCTACTTTTGATAAGGTTAATTTTGGAAACTATGATCAAAGTATAGTAACCCTTTTTTGTTATATTTGCCTATATTTCAAATTAGAAATATGAATATATCATTTTTTGCATCTGTACTATTTATTTGAATTCCTTCAAATTGCACAGTCAATTTTATTAAAAATGATTTAATATAATTTTGACATTTGACAAAGTTGGATATGTGACAGTAACATTGACTTGTGAAATTAAACAAATTTTAATGTTTCCCTTGAAAATGTTGGTCATTGATAATTTAAAAGCTGATTTGAAAATTAAATCAAATTAAATCAAATTTGATTAAACAAATTTTAATTTCTTTAATTTCAAAGTCCCTTGAAATTGTAGGTCATTGATCAGTGGCGTGTCCAGGGGGGCTTTGGGTGCCCATTTGACCCACTTTTGAAGACTGGAAGTAAGACTACTCAAAACCGGAAGCCAGTTTCCCGGGAAAGTGGATCAGATGCTCACATCTGATGAAGTCCTCCGACGAGATGGACGAAATATTAGTAAGTAAAAACTTACTGGTTTTGCCAAACAAAAATTACTACTTGATATATCGTGTTATTGAAGAAGGTCACAGAAACACAGGAAATGGTAGCCGATTTTTACACCGACCAGAAGTGAATGCTTGGTGGAACTGGTCGGCGTAGTGCTAGGAGTAAGCTAGGTGTAGACACGCGGTAGGAGTAGAGAAAATATTTGTGGAATTTTTATCAATGTTAGCGTAAGTTTACGACGGGTGTAACTCTAAATGTGAACACAACTATTGAATATTAGTAGTTATTAGTGTTTAACCAATTAGACCTGATTAACCTGATGAGATGAAATTGCTTATGGCACTCCATTACAGGGTAACATATACATTGCGAGACATGATCCACATTTACCATGATACAATCAGGGATATGAGACATACAATCCAACATAGTCTGGATTAATCAAATTTAGACAAAGTAAGTCCCTTCTGGGGGAAAAGGGTTCTGATTTTATTTTGATATTCCAAAATATGCGGTTATTTCTGCTCAAAATTACATAAATTGGCCCAATTTTGAAAAATTGTCACAAATGTTACAAATAAACAATGAAAAACCTGCACTTTTTCCAGATTTTTCTGTAAATGTGGACCCAAAGTTATACCAAAAGCTTTAAAATGCACACCCAAATCTGTCCGGAATCTGCTACATCCTGCACCACCTCCCCCTGCCAAGTACAGAATCTTCTACATTTGATTTTAAACATAAGAATGCTATAAATTTAAAATCAGAGGTGTGCCCATGTAGTTTGTGTAGAGGGTGTGCCAGCATCATGGGGCCAGTGTCCATGCAGTGGCATTGCCAAAGGAGAGTTGGGGCAGTGCCCCAGCGGTTCTGACGCCCATCGGTATATATTGGGAGCCGAACCTTATCAAGATTAGTTTTCAGTGCGCTATTTTGAATACTATTTAGGTGTGAAGACGAAATTACAGCATTTGGAACTGGTTCCTGATTTGTCGTCTATGCGATCTCACTATATTTTACCCTGAGAACGATTTGAACCCAGGCATTTGAATAGCACTCCAAATAGCACTGCACATGGAAAATGGTAGGGAAGGGAAACCAATTGAAGTTAACAAGTTGAAAGTGTGCCAACATTATCTTCTTGATTGTAGCTGCCAGGGCTATAATAGCTGTATGCACAGTAAAAATGAAGAAGATTCGTCTATTTTTGAATTACCTGGCCTTCACTTTTAACAAGATTGCATGGTTTGCCTCTGCCTTATCGGTCAGCATCACCTTAAGGGAATTAAAAAATACAGAGAAAACAAATGGCTTTTAAACTTAGTAGCCACATCTGAAAACAAATCAAGAAACATTATACATTGTAGAGTAAAACATCCATCATATAGGAGCTAATATAGGGTGAGCATTGAGAGAGCATCAGCGTGAAACGTAAGCACGTGTAGCTCAGGCTGGTCACTACCAGACTATCATGTTGATGCTTTAGATTTTACATTGCCAAATAATGTCTCTTGAGGGCTCTCGTCCTGATCTGCGCTGTTTTTATATTGCGAATACTGTTACACGCTAATAAATTAGGGGTTCATTCATAGGATTGAGGGCATGATCGCTGTTTATGCCCGAGGCGAGAGCGAGGGCATAAACAGCGATCATGCCCGAAATCCTATGAATGAACCCCGTTCATACATACCCAACATTCTTAGCAATTCAATACAGATGAAAATAATAAGGGTTTACAAGTTTAAATAACATTTCCATACCGTTTTCCATCATAAATTGGAAGAAAATGAGTAGGCCTACTGCAGGAAGCAGCTCGGCTCATGAGGTCGGAGTCAACGCAGCGATACGCGTCATCTTTTAAAGCTCCGCGTGAGATGGGCGCTGTGACATGCGCGTGTACGCAACACTAGCAAATCGTGGATCGTGTTAATTGGGTTCCAACGCTGCGTGGCGCAGCTTGTTTATGCCCTGCGTACTGGTCATAAACGGTATTTATGACCAGCAAAAAAGGGCGCAAATCCAATCAGAAACGTCGTTATATCGTGAGTATGTATGAATCAATATTAAAAAGAAAAAAATTGGGCAGATTTTGGGACAAATTTGTGTCAGGTGTTTAAATGTAGGCTTGAATCTAAAGCATTTGCCAAGATTGAGAAAGATTCTGGGTTCTTATTGAGATTTTTCATGTATTTGTCACATTTTTTGATAAATATACCCCGAGTCATGAGCTTTCTGTAAAATTTGTTAAAAAATAGGATCCAATTTTGCAGAAGGGATAAAGGTCTATTTGTAGCTAAAATGAAGATTTCTCTTGAAAAGTCTGCATTTTGAAAATCCGCACCACAAGAAAAAAATCTGGCGACGGGCCTGCTTGTATGCCATTTTGTTTAGTATAAAACTGGAACAAAAACACAAAGTTTTAAAGGCTATATTTTGAATTCTGCACCCCCTCAAAATAAAAACAGGAATAATGTTATTTATTAAGAAGACAGTAAATGAAGCAATGATGATTAGAAGATGCCTGGATGTAATTCCCTTTTCCAGGTCATTGAATTTGATTTGCATTAAATAACATTATTCCTTGTTTTTATAACATCATGCTATGTATTTATTCTGGTCAAAGTTTTTCTGTCCTGCTTTGTTTAGTTTTAATGTGTTATTTATTTACGCCCACACCATTTTGTTCAACCAAGATGTTAAAAAAATGCTGAATTTTCCATACTTTCTTGTGTAAGTAAGCTTACCACGGTCCACACACAATCGATAATGGCCGAAAATGACATCGCAAATCCAGAAGTGAACCAGAAGTCGATGGCATCATCCTCCTGATTTTTCTCATTCTTGATGAATTTTTGGTATCATTTAATAGATCATATTTTCTCATTACCATCCTGAAATTGGACACTCCAAATCAATGTATTTTCGAAGAAATCTAGACAAAACAGGTGAATTGTGGTTACCAAGTTTTATATGCCCAGGAATTCTGGATAGGCCGAACGAAAACGGTAAATTCAAGACGTTTCACTCCAATACCAGCTCGCCAATACCAGTTTGAGAGCACGGTGGCCAAGCGGAAATGGGCTCCGACTCATAATTGGACGGGTTCGAGCCCAGACGATGCCATCATGTTGTGCCCTTGAGTAAGGCACTTTATTCTTGATTACTCTTCTCCACCCAGGTGTATAAATGGGTACCGGCATTCTTTAATGCGGGGAAGGCCATGAAGGTAACAGACTCGCTGTGGAGGCGATGTGGCGATCCGCCCATAGCAACATTTCACGGTGTAGTCTGGCCTAATCGCTAACGAAAGAGAGATGGGCACTCCGTCGGATGATTTTGATTATCAAATGGGCCTAAATGGATTAAGTTTGGACTAAAACAGACAACAAATCACATATTTTTATACATTTATTTAAAAAAAAACAGTTGCATGGCCATGGCCAGCATGGCCGGAACACTTCCGAACCTGATAATGAATAATGTCACTTTTTGTTAGGTATCCAATAATGGAAACTAATCCATTTCCATTACACATTATTTTTCATCTTAGTGTCATAATGACATTAACCTTCACGATGCCCAAAAATAGTGTATTTACCTTCTTGTCTGCTTGACTTTTAAAGACCTTTATCATATTAGTACAGAGGAAGTTCAAACTCACTTTTAAAGAGCCATAATACTTCATAAGAGTGAAATACATTTCCTTGCATCGGATGATTCCTCTTTCATAAGACTTGTACTTGTGTAGGTCATTGACATTTTTAGTGGGTTTTTTTTCCGGTAAATGTTATTTAAGTTCAGTTCAGTTTTAAACTTGTCTTCTGAAATTATGTTCAGGAAATAGGAAGGAAAAAAGAAACAAACAGACAGACACAGAAACAGACAAACAGACCAGTGGCACTAGGCATTTTTTTTTGTGAGGGAGCATGAGGGGAAGTGAAATTCAGGGGGGCAAAGAAAGAAGTAAAGATGGATGAGAAAGGGGATTAAACACAACAACCATCTCCCAGACTATCCCTGACTGTATGTGATCTACTTTTAATATGATATACCGTTGTGAACTGGATGGCGTGTTACCGGTTCATTCGCTGAATTACGTATTTTTCAGCATGGAAAAACAACATAGAAAAGGTCTTTTTTTTTTTTTAATGTGGAAAAAAATGTTCAACAGGTGGACTGCCTTTTTAAGTATGGATGGTCAGTCAGGATTTTAAAAAAATCTGTAAAACTGAAATGAACCTGAAATACACCAAAAGCTTGAAAAAATTTGGGAAAAAAATCTGATTATGTTTTGCAAATATAATGTTGAAATATTTTGTTTTATAAAATCAATACTTTCTGGGCTCCAAAATGGCTGATTTTACATGATTTCAGCAAACAAAATTCTCCCAAAATGTAAAATTGGTCGGGCCCGCCGATCTAACATTGCCTGTGATTGGTCAATTACATGATATCTTCACTTTAATCACCAATTGGAATGGAGTTTTGCAAATGATTCACCCCCATTTTTTTGTGTGGTGCAATTATTCTAACAATGTTGCTGATTGGTCCAATTGATAATGAAAACTCCTTTTTGACCATAGGCACAGGTAGTTCTCATGGGGTTAAGGGCTCGGTAATGCACCTTTGCACAGTATTTTTTGTGGGACTTGAAGAGTACATCAGACACCAAATTGCATTCTGAAAACAAGGAATGTCCTTCTGATATCAAATAGTTTGTATTATTTGAAATTTGCGATATAATACAAATTTTATGGCAAATTATTAGAAATTGACATTAACAGTCCTCTTTGTGTGTCTCCTGTAGTTTAGCACAGAGAAAAGACAGGACATTAATCTTGGCCTTTGACCTATCACTGTGCTAACAATTGTTTTTACATTATTCAGTGAAAAACCCTTTTAATTGAACATGGATCAGCTTTCAGAGATAACAAGCAATTCCGACTAGGCTGTCAAACTAAATACTGCCATTTGCGCAGATATGGCCGATAATATTTATTCACCTAAACAAAGGTAAATATTAAATGTATAGTGCATTCCAAAAATGGTGAGTTTGCTGTAAATTATTGATGATAAATTTATTTTGTGGCTTGAAAATGACCAGCAGTTGTTTTAGAGGTATCTTATCTAGGGGTGATGCGAGTGGCTTATGGGAGATTTTACATCAGTGGTGCAGTGGCGTAGATAAATCCCCCCCAATATTTTGTCAGGGGGTGGTCCATACAATCATCCCCAATGTTGACGCCTGATAATGGGTTTCTGACCAAATTAACCTCATATTTGCCCATTTTAGCCCCAAAAGTGCACATTTTCGCCTGCTTCACGAGCATTTATTCTACTTTTACACCATATTTCATCAATTTAGCTTTAAAATAGCAATATTTTTCGCATGCTTCGTGTGCAATAGTACCATAAACTTATTCTGTCGCCAGAAGGTGCTGGATTGACTATACTTCAAGAATTTTTTTATCCAACTCCGTCCCCCCCAATGTCAAAAAAAAATCTACGCCACTGAACTTGAGTACTCCCTCCCTGGACAAGAACTGACCCATTTTTCTTTGAGACACTGTGTAAATCGCAGGGTTTACATTTCAGGCCCAAGTTCTTCAATTCACAGTTGTAATAATATAAATCAAATAAAATGGCCATACATTCTGACCAGATTCTCTTTGGTTTAGCATCAAGTGTCTTATCTTTATTAGATTTTACCTGTTGATATGATTACTTTACTCTTGTATTATTAAAACAATCGGTGTGAGCTCTTGTATTATAACTTATTAAAACAATCCAGGTGCGTTTTGTTTCTAAGCATATTGAGTTTGCTGCTTGATTATTGAAACTATAGCTTTTTGATATTTTTACAGTCAGGGATGGATTTATCACAGGGTACAATAGGTACATCCCCAAGGGCCACGATCTGGGAGAGGGCAACATTTTGAGAGAAAAAAATATATAATAAAAACAAAATATTAAAAAGAAGAGGAAGTTTGAATATTATAACACAGTCAGCCTCCCTTAAAATATATATACTACACATGTACTTTTCACCCCCTTAGACTTCTATAGCATTGAAACAGCAAATTGTTGTATGCTACACACACACTTTTCCCAATGAAGTAATTCTGGAGAAAGAGATGTTAACTGAAAGCATTTAAACACTATGTTTTAACAAATTTTAATTGGTGCAGTAAGCTATCTACTGAAGATAGCATGTCATGCTTTATCTCAATTTGATCCATACCATAGTTTTTGCATGACAAGCCAATATCTTGTGAGTTGAATTCAAGTATTGGGCTGAATCTGAAAACATTTCCAATATTAACAGATATTGCAGCAAGGGAGTCAGTTGTTGCTATCTACTGAAGATAGCATCTGATGCTTCTCTTTTCAACTTATGCCCCAGTTCTGCATGCCAATCAATATAGGGTTCTAACATCTATGTACATAACAAGGACAAATCCTATGATTTAAAATGAAGACTGGGCCTAATCTGAAAACATGTTAACAATATTAACAGCTATTAGAGCAAGGGAGTCAGTTTTAGCTATCTACTGAAGATAGCATCTGATGTCACTTTTTAACATATGCTCCATTTTTGCATGCCAACCAGTATAGGGTTTTAACTTCTATGTGCATAACAAGGATAAATCTTATGATTTAAAATGAAGACTGGGCCTAAGTCTGAAAACATATCGACAATATTAACAGCTATTAGAGCAAGGGAGTCATGTGTTGTTATCTACTGAAGATAGCATCTGATGCTTCTCTTTCCAACTTATGCCCCAGTTCTGCATGCCAACCAATAGGGTTTTAACTTCTACTTGCATAACAAGGACAAATCTTATGATTTAAAATGAAGACTGGAGCTAAATCTGAAAATATAGCAGTTCTTAGAGCAATGGAGTCAGTTGTAGCTATCTACTGAAGATAGCATCTGATGCTTCTCTTTCTAACTTATGCCCCAGTTCTGCATGCCAACCAATAGGGTTTTAACTTCTACTTCCATAACAAGGACAAATCTTATGATTTAAAATGAAGACTGGAGCTAAATCTGAAAATATAGCAGTTCTTAGAGCAATGGAGTCGGTTGTAGCTATCTACTGAAGATAGCATCTGATGCTTCTCTTTCTAACTTGTGCCCCAGTTCTGCATGCCAACCAATAGGGTTTTAACTTCTACTTCCATAACAAGGACAAATCTTATGATTTAAAATGAAGACTGGAGCTAAATCTGAAAATATAGCAGTTCTTAGAGCAATGGAGTCGGTTGTAGCTATCTACTGAAGATAGCATCTGATGCTTCTCTTTCTAACTTGTGCCCCAGTTCTGCATGCCAACCAATAGGGTTTTAACTTCTACTTCCATAACAAGGACAAATCTTATGATTTAAAATGAAGACTGGAGCTAAATCTGAAAATATAGCAGTTCTTAGAGCAATGGAGTCGGTTGTAGCTATCTACTGAAGATAGCATCTGATGCTTCTCTTGCTAACTTGTGCCCCAGTTCTGCATGCCAACCAATAGGGTTTTAACTTCTACTTCCATAACAAGGACAAATCTTATGATTTAAAATGAAGACTGGAGCTAAATCTGAAAATATAGCAGTTCTTAGAGCAATGGAGTCGGTTGTAGCTATCTACTGAAGATAGCATCTGATGCTTCTCTTTCTAACTTGTGCCCCAGTTCTGCATGCCAACCAATAGGGTTTTAACTTCTACTTCCATAACAAGGACAAATCTTATGATTTAAAATGAAGACTGGAGCTAAATCTGAAAATATAGCAGTTCTTGGAGCAATGGAGTCAGTTGTAGCTATCTACTGAAGATAGCATCTGATGCTTCTCTTTTCAACTTATGCCCCAGTGCTGCATGCCAACCAATAGGGTTTTAACTTCTACTTGCATAACAAGGACAAATCTTATGATTTAAAATGAAGACTGGAGCTAAATCTGAAAATATAGCAGTTCTTAGAGCAATGGAGTCAGTTGTAGCTATCTACTGAAGATAGCATCTGATGCTTCTCTTTCCAACTTATGCCCCAGTGCTGCATGCCAACCAATAGGGTTTTAACTTCTACTTCCATAACAAGGACAAATCTTATGATTTAAAATGAAGACTGGAGCTAAATCTGAAAATATAGCAGTTCTTAGAGCAATGGAGTCAGTTGTAGCTATCTACTGAAGATAGCATCTGATGCTTCTCTTTCCAACTTATGCATCAGTTTTGTATGCCAATTAATATAGGGTTGTATCTTCTATTTGTATAACAAGGACAAATCTTACGGGGACATTGGGGGACAAAGTGAATTTCGGGGGCAAATTGCTACAAAAAGTGGAAATTTGTGTAATTTGGGGTTTTTTTGGCCTTAAAAGTAGGGGGAAAATAGGGGGGAAGGATGTAGAAGAAATTTATTATGCCCTTTGCCTCCCCCATGCCACCAATGGGCATAATATTATCTGAAAGCATTTTACCCATATTTGAACAGATATTGGAGCAAAGAAGTCAACACCAGCTGTCTACTGAAGATAGCAACCAATGCTTTCTTCTAGCTCACACTCCCAGTTATCTTCTGCATGGAAAAATGGTTGTTATTTCTTTTTCCAAATTCATTCTTTACAAGTACTTGAGCGTTATATCATAGCTGATCGTCTATCAATAGGGTTGTATCTTCAGAATAGGTATAATGTATACAAATTTTACGATTCAATATAATTAATAGGATTTTTATTTACACATAATGTTATATGTATCATTTGAACAATATTGGAACAAGTAAGTCAGCCCCATATGTCTACTGAAGATAACCTTTTCCTATTTTCTTTCATCTTATACTCCATCCTACATAACAATGTAAACATCTCAAAAAAAGTAATTAACCCCCCTTAAAAAATGGCCATTATTCAAAAAGGGACATTAATTGTATTACAAATCTGTAAAATGCATTGGAAGTAGAATTTATTTGTGCGCATTTTGACACCTCATTTGATACGATAGCCCAGAAAACAATAAAACAACGGTCAATTTAATGTAGTGAGGTCCAGATTTGAAAATTGCACTTACAATACATACAATACAAAAACACTCAGATATCATTATAAATCAATACAATATACTGCAACTTTCAAATCTTGGGTTACATTGATTTAAATATACGCTGTGATGTCAATATTTAGTCAATTGCTACAAATGAGGTGTCAAAATGTGCAAAAATAAATGCAATGCATTTTACAGATTTGTAATACAATCGCCCGTTTTTGAATAATTGTTATTATTTAAGGGGGGTTAGTTACTTTTTTTGAGATGTTTTAAATATTACTGTTAGGTTCAACTTGAGTAAGCATAACATTTTATGATTCAAAACAAAGCATAATATTATGAGAAAATAGTAAATGTAGCTAAGGGAAAGAGACTTACATCTGATTATTGAAGTCATAATATTATTATACCAACATTGATATCACAAGAGAGACAATATTTTTCTATTGATGCTGTGTCAAGGACATCCAATGGGCTATTCCATTTAAAATCCACACTATAATTAAAGACAGAGATAAAAAGAGTTTATCACGTCTGATGTCACTGTCAATTACGATCCTTGGTTAACACAGGTTAATAGCGCATAAAAGGAAGACCGATCTATCTGGTGCTGATCGGAATAGCAGCAAATGGCGAAAAATTACGTACTTTTACAAGGCAAAAAGCAGCTTTTCTAGGCATTGTTGACATGGTGCCTTCGTGAAAGAAAGTTTCCTATACTATAAAGACCTAACTTTTGAGATGGTTTGCATGTTTGAAGGTGCAAAATTAACTATAAGGCGCCTGGTTATACCGCCTCGTTCAGCAAGTCATCATCACGACACTTGTAAACAAACCATGCTCGAGTTTGATTGACAGATGACATCAGACACGATTAATTCTTTTTATCTCTGTCTTTCATTATACCCCTGTGGAAGATTTTTGAAATATCTTCCAGAAGGGGTGTATGTATTTGGAATGAACACATTAGGCAGTTCCATTTGAAACTCTCCCTCCCTCAGTGGGAGATTCAGGTTGAATCTTTCTCAGAGGGTGTATGAAATTCAAATGGAACTACCTAATGTGGTCATTCCATTTGAATTCATACTCCCCCCGTGGAAGATATTACCAACATCTTCATTCGGGGTAGTGTGGATATTAAATGGAATAGCCCAATCACTGGAAATAAGAAAAGCCTCTGAAGGCACTCATGTATACTTCATCAAAATATTGCTGAGTATCGCGAAGAATTGTTGCTTGCTCTGTGCTTTCATATAGAAACTTCGCTGGCCTACCCCCCAAAAAAAAGTTGAACCAAATCCACCTCTCCGCAAAGCGAAGAAACCTGCTCCACGAAAGAATTTCCTTCGCGGAGTCGTAAAATTTCAGCTCAAATTACTTCGCAGCTGTTGATCTCCATTGATAATGTTTAAATCACAAACTACTGTTGCTTCACAAAGTAAAGCCCGATGTATACTCCACTTCATGCACCAAGTGATACACATTGGCAACATCGGCGGTGATATTAAATTCCAATCTTCTTTGGTTTACCTTGGTTGTTTGGCTCAAAATTAAAAGGGGACATATCTGACAGTAATGGAAAAGAAATACTAATCTATTGCCCGGATCTATTGTTTATGGAAATATTTTTTCATCCTGCTTTTTTTTCCTTTTATGTTTCCTCAATTTTCTAATTTCCAGGAAGACTGCCCTGGCTACAAGCTGTTTAAGGGGTCGGTCTGTATTGTCTCAAATATCTCCGAAATGGGAGAAAACTGCCATGTTTGCTGTGAAATTGTGCCTAGCAATATCTATCTCAGGTAGCTCGAGATACTCTAGCTAAAATACAGGTTTACATTTACTATCTTACATTATCTTGCTGTATTTCAGCTAGAGCTCCAAACGACAAGCTTCCGGGTTTTTTGGAGAACAATACTGTTACGTAAGATGAAGAAGAAACCCACCTCGAGCCCGCCCTACTCATTATTTCATTGTACTTATTGCAATTTGCCTCCACACATTACGTAATCAACACAAAGCTTTTGTGAGGATTAGTGAGTGGATAAGAAATTGACAGTGGAGGATACTGAAGGACACGCCGATTGTTAGTTGTCAATCATGAATTGCCGCAACGTATTAATATTTTATTTCATGGCATTCCGCAAACACCAAGACAAATTATGCCGTATTTTTCCAAAGATCATCTCATATGTGGTCATTCCATTTGAATTCATACTCCCCCCGTGGAAGATATTACCAACATCTTCATTCGGGGTAGTGTGGATATTAAATGGAATAGCCCAATCACTGGAAATAAGAAAAGCCTCTGAAGGCACTCATGTATACTTCATCAAAATATTGCTGAGTATCGCGAAGAATTGTTGCTTGCTCTGTGCTTTCATATAGAAACTTCGCTGGCCTACCCCCCAAAAAAAAGTTGAACCAAATCCACCTCTCCGCAAAGCGAAGAAACCTGCTCCACGAAAGAATTTCCTTCGCGGAGTCGTAAAATTTCAGCTCAAATTACTTCGCAGCCTGCGAAATCGCGGTCGCGAAGTGGAGTATACATCGGGCTTTACTTTGTGAAGCAACAGTAGTTTGTGATTTAAACATTATCAATGGAGATCAACAGCAGTGGTTGCACCATGGGGGGTGGGAAAATATCCCCCCCCCAGCAGTCAGGACTCTTTCCCCCAGTTGCCCCCCACCCCCAGTAAAAACCTAAAATGACAAAAATGTCCACTTTTTGCAGCAATTTTATGCAAAAATTTGGTGACCTCCCCCCAAAAAAAAAAAATTCACTTTGCCCCCAATGTCCCCCAAAAAATTCCTGGCACCACCACTGATCAAGAGCAACAATAATTGAAACTGTAAGTATGCCAACAATTTCAATGGCAGAGCTATACAGCCTTTGTTGTCTACTGAAGATAGCTCCTTTTAACCCACCCTCAGTTTTTACTCTCCTAAGTAAATGTCTTTCTTGATTGCCACCCCAGTTGAAAAAACTCTAGATATGCTACTAATTGAATCCAGATTTCATAATCTTCCTATGTCATCATAGTCTGCTGTGGTCAAACAATAATATTTTGACCCTTCTCGCATGCACACACTCACTCACAGGGGCGGGGAAGGAGTGAACACATCCTGGGGATATATGTGGCAAAAAATGTAATAGAAACATTTGTGTTAGTGTCTGAGATTGCAACAAAATATTCAAAAACATATTAAACCAAGGATATCTGGGGAGGGGGGGGCTCTACCGGGACTTGATGGGACTTGGATACCAGGGGGCATAAGGTAGCCTTTTAGCACCCTGAATATGCCGCTGTGTGAGATACACACACACCCCTACACTCCGCCCGGTAAGATGTGTCAATCATAATACCTGAAAATGTGAACCAAAATACTATCAAACCGTGGACCTAGTCAGGACACATCCAGTGAACGGTGAACTTTACCCTGAACCCCCTCTAGTAATCACTGTCAAACACAATTTTTATACATTTTGCCATCTTCTGAGTAGGTTGCAGGCCAGTTTTACATACTTATTTTACTAAATGTTTTGCTTCCGCATTATCAAAGCTATGAAGAAATTATACAATGTTGATCTCCTTTTTAAATTATGTGATATTTTGTAAGATCATGCACAGAACATTAAAAGGAATCCCTGACGTCACTCCAACATTCAGTTTACTCCTAGTAGACAACCAGCAACATTACCCCGCACAAAATAGTTAGTATAATGTTGAACTCTTGTGCCCTACATGCATGTTAGGATGCAAAGAATCTGGTCGTAGAGCGTTAACACATGTTTGTCAAATTATCACTCGTTTGACCCTATCATGAACCATTAAAAGAGGTGAATGCAAGGAGAGGTTGGAGGATAATTATAGCTGACTGAGGCTTTGTAACCCTCTTCATGCGGATGTCGACTGCAGACGAATTTCAAATTTCAATTTTTTTTTTTAGAAATACGAAAATTTCAGAATTGTACATTTTCATGACCATATTTGGAATCAGCATGTAAAATGCAATAAAATGAGTACAAACAAGCCTAGTATTGGCTCAGTGGTTTGTGTGATAACTCTTGATAGTTTGAGAAAATATCTCAAAACTTCTTACGTTGAAGCCTATAATGGCGAGCATGTAAAGCATCAATGATGTTCTCCAATGAATGCATGTATGTTGAGGCATGTGTTGTCAGTCTAAGCACCCCTCCTTACACACACGCAATGTTTGTGTTTTTTTCTTCTCAAAACTGACCTGCATAAACGTCATTAATTATTAAAGGGAAATTAATATCAGAAAGCAATTTGGAAGGATATTAAGTTTTGGTTAGGCTCTCCCTTTTGTGTCTTGCAGGATAGACACAGTAGGGCCAGTATTATTATCTTTATAGATGGGAGTGAGAGCCATGAGAGAGAAGGAGGGAGGGGGAGCAAGGAGGGGAGGTAACCATGTGTAAAGGTGGTAAACCTGCATGTGAATGCTTGTCAAAAACATACTGTAGGGTTTTGCAGTTGTATCAAAATGATTGGTACCCATGAGTTTCCAGTGATATGGACAAGATGGTCACAAAATGCACACATGAGATTAGCTCTGGTCCTCAATTGTGTGGCCCACACTTCATTCTCCACCCCCTCCAAAAACAAAATGAAATTGCTTGCCCTATAACTTCTCCCTCCACACTTCTTTTGCAATGGGCTGTTCAAGTTGAAATCCCTACACCCTATGGAAAACACACAATCTTCCATGGGGAGTGTGTGAATTTCAAATGGGGTTACATGAATGGGTCTACATTTGAAATCTACTCTCTAAATGTGAAAGAGTGAAAAACAGCTCAAAAAGAGTGGTTTTTCCACTCCTCCTTGGAGCCGTATGAGTGACCACTCCTTTTAGAGTGAAATTCACTCTCCAAAAGAGTGAGGATATTCACTCGAAAAAAGAGTGAATAAAATCACTCTTTAGGGAGAGTGAATTTCACTCCAAAAGGAGTGGTCACTCATACAGCTCCAAAGAGGAGTGGAAAAACCACTCTTTTTGAGTTAATAGCTCTGAAATAAAGAAGTGAATGAGACTGACAAAAAATAATCACAGAAATAGGCACAAAATATTCATTCATTCATTCATGTATTTTTGTGAGCAAAGGAATTACAACACAATAAGTGTTGAATTTTGGCATGATTAAAAGCTTAGTGACGTAGGACCATAGGCCTAAGTATCACACATGCAGATAGACGTGCTGTAATAGTAGGCTACAGCCTTTTGGAGACTGGTCAGACATAGAGGCCTATAGTCCTCTGTGACTTTTGGCATCACACATATGCAGATATAACGTGCTGCAGTATATAAACATGATAAATTAGAGACTGGTCAGAGATAACAGGCCTATGCTTTGGCCTGATCCTATGGCCTAAGCCTAGCTAGGTATGGCCTTGCTGCATGTGATCCTGTGGCTACTAGCTACTGGTATGTATAGCATGACTAGCGATCGAACTCGGAGACGTGATCGGGTACATACTAACAATAAAAAGGCTGACGAGTATAACAAACATTACAATTATTACACAAGTACACTCAACCATTTACAGGTTTATGAAGTAATACACCAGGTATGCATAGCAGTGCATGAGTGTGCCACCGTAATGCTGGACCGACAATGTGAATCAATGTGTTCAACAAAATGAAGACGCTTCATGGGTACAATTATCACCTTTGAGACAGTAACATCAGATTTTTAGTTGTCGATTACAATCTGCAATGATTCAACATATAAATAAAATAGTTCAAAGTATACTTACCGACGAAAATATTGGCTATTTCTTCGCCAAACTGCTACTGACAACTCCACCGCCATTGCTGCAACGACTATTCGCGAATGAATAATCAAAAAAATGTTGTGGCTCTCAGCATGAAAATCCGGCTTTCTGATTGGCTGTACGAACTGTGTGGATTCACTCCGCAAAGAGTGCTTCTGATTTCACTCTGAAATTGAGCGGTAATTTTGGGTCACTCTGTAAGGAGTGAATCTAGATTGACCGAGTAGAAGCTTTTTTCACTCTAAAAGAACGACTAACCGCTCGAATAGAGTGAGAATGAAATCACTCCAAGTTCCGAGTGAAATTTTCACTCTTTTACATTTAGAGAGTACACCCCCTGTTTGGAAGATTAAGGTCATAATTTCCATGAGGGGTGTATGGATTTCACTTGGAATAGCCCAGTCCTGGTGCTGCTACTGGTTCTTGGCTTTCACATTTCAATCCTATTCTACATCTTCACTTAGCATGCTAAGGGCCGGTTTCTCAAAGCATGGCTATTGGTCAGGCTTATAAGCCATCAGGCTTAAGTCCAATTAGTCTTATAATATAGTGCTTACAATTTCACATCGTACATCACATAGAAAGAGTAATCAATAAAATGGATCCACATTGGTAAGGCTAGCCTGCTGGCTTGGGAAGCCTGACCACTAGCCAAGCTTCGAGAAATTATACCTTAGTAAGTATCCTACTCCTGAACTTGCTCTTCAGTAAACAAATCTGCATTGGACATGATAGGACTTGAATATGATCAGAAGAATCAACGGCATTTTAATATCTGTAACAGTTGACAGGTCTTGTTTCAGTTAACAAACTACTCAGTAGTGTGCACAATCTATTGGATTCCTATAGAGAGTGGAGTCGCATGACCAGAGGTTCTTGAAGGGGGGACAGTGGGTTGCAGTGGTGGAAATTTGAACATTTGTCTAGAATTAGGCATTTGTTGTCTTTAGTGGTTGCATTTTGTGTGTGATATGTTGGATATTATCGATAATTGCATCATCAACATCAACATCATTATCATCATCATCATCATCATCATCATCATCATCATCTGCATCATCATCATCATCATCATCATCATCATCATCATCATCCTCATCCTCATCCTCATCATCCTCATCCTCATCCTCATCCTCATCCTCCTCATCCTCATCCTCATCGTCTTCGTCTTCGTCTTTGTCTTTGTCTTCGTCTTTGTCTTCGTCTTCATCATCATCACCATCATCGGCATCTTCATCCTCATCTTCTTTTTTCTCCCTCTTCTTCTTTTTCTTCTTCTGTTTCTTCTGCTTCTCCTTTTACTTCTTCTTAATCTTCCACACAGGGAGTGTGAATTCAAAGTTGAATGGATGAATCCATTTGAAATCTGCACTTCCTATATATGTGGGAGATTAAGGTCATGCCAATTAATGCTCTTAGTTTATTGTGCTTTAAGGTATGGCCACTCAAATTTGTGAGGACTTGGAGGTGTTTATTATGAAACAATACAAACTGCTAAACACACTCATTTCATAGTTACGGTTATATTCATAATTATGAATTATGATGAATGAAAAAAGTTAGTCACTTGTAAAGTATACTTGTTATAATTATGAATATATATATACTTCTTCCAGAGACTGCCAAGATCGTAAGCAAACAATTGCAATACAGATATTAGTACTTCATAATGGAAGATTTCTCTCTTCAATAAACCTTTTATCTCCTTAGGTGTCCATCAAAATATGAAAAATGAATTTTGATTGAATGATTTAGTTCTGTATTACTTTGTATCTGATGGATTTTGTTTTTAAAATATGCAGTGTAATATTACATTGTACTAATATCTCTGTTGTTCAATCTGCATATCACTAGTAAAGGGTCTTTCATATATAGATGAATTAATGAATGAATAACAAATGATAATCAATGAATTAATTAAATGACAATTAATGAACAAATAGAAAAATGCTGTGAAGTGGAAAAAAAGCAAATTCAATTTAAAGCCATGTACAGGTGGTGGTGGATGCGAAACCGCCATTTTTGTGTGACCCTTAAGGGTATCCGTAGGGAGAACACTTTGTTTTACGGCCAGGTCTGGCTAGGTGCATGTTTGTTCGCAGTCTACAGGTGTAACTAGGTTGTTGTATATTCTATAATTTTCCTGGTGTGTTAACTGTGATTACATCTAGACACCAGTTTATTTTTTATTTGAACGGGACCCTAATTTAATGAGAAAAACGCCGAAAAGAGAGGCCCGGCAAAAGCCGATTTGCAGACAATTTTGTAGCTACAGACAGCTCAGTATTCCATATAACAACTACGGAAACCAATCAGTGCCAGAAGTGTTGATTTATATTTCATCCACTTAGGTTTGGCTTAACCCACTAAAAGGTAAAACTTTAAGGCTGATCATTTTAATTATAAATGTAGTGTGTGTGTAAAAGTATATTTCTCAAAATGGAGGAGAGCGCCTATGACTATTGTCCGTTCTGTCTACATGGTCTATGATAATTATTTTCTTACCGAAATATATTCACTTAACACAGACCACGGTTGCCAAACAAATGAGGGCAAACCATGGGTCAAATCATTGAAAAGTCGCCTAATATTTTTTTTTTATCAACCGTTGGTTTCTATGAGATAAAAACTACCAGAAGTCGCGTAAGCCAATGTTGAGAAGTCATGCAATATTTTTCTTAACCATCAATTGGTGTCTATAGGACAGGAAATTGTCGCGAGGAAAATCTTCAAAACTCATCCTATTGACCTAGGCCTATTACATCGCTGGGTTTGGCAACCCTGCAATATATACAGTTATATAACATCGCACCGCATTGTGAGGTGAACGAACTGAATGTTGACATTGTATTCAGGATTTAAAACAAGAACTGTCTTTAACCAGACAATGCGGTTGGTATAAAACATAGCGTGTGATATCATGATATCAACTTCAAAATCTAAAAACAAAAGTAAAGAAATAATTTAGGCTAAATAAATAAACAGCGTACAGCAGGTGCTATCTTGTCAATAATGATAAGAGGAACATGAAAAAAACCAGCAGAGAGCATGCACCCCAGTAAAGAGTTAAATAAAGCAAGGAAAAATCATAATGTGCAGAAGGCCTACTTTTCGGATGATTTTCACAGAAACAAAAAAAAAGAACTAAAGATCTAAAAACAAAAGTAAAGAAAATGAGGGCGAAATAAATAAACAGCGTACAGCATGTGATGACTTGTCAATAACGATAAGAGGAACATGTACCTCAATAAAGAGTTTAAATAAAACAAGGAAAATCATAATGTGTAGAGGCCTACTTTTCGGATGATATTCACTGAAACAGAAAAAAAGAAATAAGTTTAAAGAATTATATATTTTAAGATTAGATAATGAACAATCATACATAAAAATGTGACAGGTGTCTGATGATATTTATACACTTGAGCAAAAAATAAAGAACTACTTAACACGCGACACTAGCCATATTTTATGAACGAACTGAATGTTGACATTGCGGACCAGGATTTGAAACAAGAACTGTTTTCAAAAAGAAAACGCGGTTGGTATAAAAACATAGCGTGTGCTATCATGATATAAACTTCAAAATCTACAAAACACAAGTAAAGAAATAATTTAGGGCGAAATAAATAAACAGCGTACAGCAGGTGCTATCTTGTCAATAATGATAAGAGGAACATGAAAAAAACCAGCAGAGAGCATGCACCCCAGTAAAGAGTTAAATAAAGCAAGGCAAAATCATAATGTGCAGGAGGCCTACTTTTCGGATGATATTCACAGAAACAAAAATAAAGAACTACGTTAGTACGTTTAAAAATTATATAATTTGAAATTAAATAATGCAAAATCATACATAAAAATGTGACATGTGTCTGATGATAATTATACACTTCACCAAAAATTAAAAAAATACTTAACACGACATAAATAAACAGCCATCTATCAAGAATGACAAGAGGAACATGAAAAAAAACACCTAATATATGAGAGCATGCACCCCAATAAAGAATTGCTTTAAAATAAAACAATGAAAAATCATGACATGTGAAATGTATGTTGATACACTTATAAATAATACTCAAGGGTGAAATAAAAAAACACCTTATCTACCGATATTTCCACAGTTAAACATACTCAGTGATCACTTGTACTAAAACAAAAATAAAGAAATACTTCACAAATGATAAGAGGAACACATAAAAAATAAATAAGCGAGCATGTCCCCAAAAAAATTAGTAAAAGATAAAATAATGATACAGCGTACAAGAAGGGGCAAAATATTTGTCGCAAAAACTTATTAAATGCTCATTTGCTCTAAGATATTTAATGTTTGCAATTTACTCCTAGTTTATCATTTATTTATTATTTATCTAGGCTTATATATCTTTTATTTATTTATCTATTAATTTATCTATTTATCAATTTATTTCAATATCATTATTATTAAGTGCCTATTTATAATGATATTTAAATCTATCAACATTATGCTTACGTCATCCAGGAGTTATTATCCCACTTGAAATCGCCATATAAACACAAATTAATAAAGAAATACCCAATGGGTGAAATAAAAGCATGATCTATCTTTTCAAGAATGAAAAGAGGATATAAAAATATAACAGAGCATGTCCTATAAACATGATAAAGAATTATTTAAAATCGTACAAATGTGAAACATGTAATATGACATATACTTAAGGGATCTGGAATGAGCGTTTTGAGCGTTTCGACAGTATTTTTGTGGGAAATGAGAGCACATCAGACATATCGAATTGCATTCTGAATACGAAGAATGTCTTTCTCATATCAAATAATTTTCATTTTTTGAAATTCACGATATAATGCAAATTTTATGACAAATTATTAAAATTTGATATTTTTCAAATTGTTGATATATAACAGTCCTCGAAGTAAATTTTATAAATCTAATGACATATTCTTAAAGTGTATGTAGCTGGGAGGAAAAGCCGACGATCAATTGAAAATTTTGACCTTTCATATTGAAGATATGGATTTTATTTCCCAAAAGACCTATTTTTTTTGGGGGAAATCCATATCTTCAATACTGAAAAGGTCAAAATTTTCAATTGATCGTCGGCCTTTCCTCCCAGCTACATATACTTAAAGAATGTATCATTAAATTTATAAAATTTACTTCGAGGACTGTTATATATCAAAAATATCAATTTTAATGATTTGTCATAAAATGTGTATTACATTGCTAATTTCAAAAATCAAAATTATTTGATATCAGGACATTCTTAGTATTCAGAATGCAATTCGATATGTCTGATGTGCTCTAATGTCCCACAATAAATACTGTCCAAACGTTCATACCCCAGCCCTTAACATAAAACAAAATAAAACGGTCATGATAATATGACATTAAGGGCGAACACCACTAATGAAGCGTCTTGGTTGAAATGCATGTGAAAATGAATGTCTTTCTTTGCTCAATTTGAGGCCTTTTTGGCTCTCATAGTTGCCTGATGTACCCCGTTACATTTTATTAAGAAACAAGATAGTATAGTTTCTCTTCATTGATTTTGCAATAGCGTCTCCAGGAGGGGGGCTCAGAGGGGCTTTCAGATTTATGCGGTGGGGGGGGGGGGCTTAATGGCTAAAATCGCCAAAACCGCCTGATTTTACATATCCCTCTAGCGTTGGTTGTCAGTAGATTGCAGTCACCCCTCATCAAGTGTTGGCAAAGACAACAGTGGTTGTTTAAACGTACACAGTAAGTGCATTTTCTTGGATCAGATACTACGAACTCTGGTTTACTAGTTTACTCTACCGATCCTGATGAATTTGTTCAATCAATAACGATATCTGGGGACCAATCACAAGCCAGATTCATTTAAAGATGCATTACATCATGACCAATTTTAGTTAGGCCAGAAATTGGCCTAACTCTCCATAGAATCCCGTGTTAAAAAGTTATCCGCAATCCAAAGTCAGTAGTCCACTTGGGAAGCTAACAAACAGAGGGCGACGGTGACTGAAAAGATTAGATGTGAAAATCTATCAATTGTGCACAAATAATAATCAGAGTTTTAAGCTTAAATGCAATAGCCAGAAGCACAATTGGCAAGTGGAGTACGGAGAAGTCTAGCTACACCCTGGAAGGAAAAAACAGTATTTGAAACGAGGAAATGTGCAATATGACTTAATGTAATACATTAGAAAAGGCTTAAAAGGCAACTATTAGGCCCTGATTCATATTTAATCATCATTTAGGCCTGTAAATTAGATTGTCTGTGTAAATTTAGCAGGATCCGACTTTTTATGACGACTTTCAAAATGTGTTACATTTCAGAAACACCAAGCTGTTTGTGAGGTGGCGTTAGCTGTATGGGTTATAGGTTGAACTTTTTACAATATTTCTGGAAAAAAAATCCTGAAATCCATATATTAATTTTTACAATGGATGTCGTCATATGACCTTCTGCTTGCAGAAAGGGGAAGTTTTGAAGAACTGAGTTGTTTTCCCGGCCCATGTCTGTACAGAAAGTCAGTGGGGGTTATTTACTGGTGTGCACCCTAAAAGGCCCTTGTCATAACCAATGGTGGCGGCATGATTTTTCCGTGCATGAGGGTTTAGGGAAAATTAAATTATATGTCTAAACTTGAGGTTGCATGTGTAAAACATGGTCTTTTTTAACGCATGTTTGGGGTATTGAAATGATATTTTTTGGCTTGCACAATCATGGTAAAGATCCATGTCATACATAAGAGATTATAGGACATACAATACTTGGTAGGCCTAATGATAATGCGTAAACTTTGTACCTGTTAGGGAACTGAAATCAGACTGAAAACACAAACGTCATTCGAGGCGCTGTCTCACCAGTTGTATTTACAAGGCCCTTGTTATAACCAGTGGTGGCGGATGATTTTTTTCTGGGGGAAGGGTCACACAAGGTTCTGAACAGAAACGTCACATACGGACCAACCCACACTACCGAGAACCGCGAATGCCGAGAACCGCGAAAGCCGAGAACCGCTCTAGTTGATATTGCCATTGGATTAACACATAATCATGAAATGTTCACAAACAATATTCTAAATTTGTTATGTGGTGTCAAAGCAAAATTATCTTACTCGAAAACCGTTGGGGTATGACAATGTACCCCACAGTAAAAAAGTGTAAGTATGTTCTTTTTCAAATTATTTATAACTGCTGTCTATTTTGAATGGGGCTGTCAGCCTTGCGTTTTCGCCAACCTCGAACGTCACGTGCCGTGTGTCCTATACTGCTTGGCCATATTATAACATTTGCTGCGGAGGACGCCTCAATATTTTTTTTTTATTCTGTTTTTTTTCTCACGATTGTAATTTACTTCATAACTAATATTCCCTGCAAAAATCAAGACTTTTTAGGTGCTGTAGTTAAAATTAGAGATTTTGAATAAAGCGCAGGAACCATCGTTTAATTATTACAATGGAAATATTAGTAGAATGTGTGTCACACAATTTACATAACACAGTATGTACATGGTGTGCAGGATGGTCATGCACACATCAAAGGACCATGCTGTAGCATGACCGACGGAGTGATACACATTGGCAACATTACATGGGCGGTGGTATTAAATTCCAATTTTCTTTGGTAATAGTTATTTGGCTCAAAATTAAAAGGGGTCATATCTGACAGTAAAGGCTAACACTGTCATTTTTATGGAAAAGAAATACTATTACTAATCTATTGCCCGGATCTATTGTTTATGGAAATATTTTTTCATCCTGCTTTTTTTCCCTTTTATGTTTCCTTAATTTTCTAATTTCCAGGAAGACTGCCCTGGCTACAAGCTGTTTAATGCAAGTCCATATCCATTATTAAAATCAAATTAATCATTTTTGTGTATTTATGCTCATTAATCAATTCTTGCTATTCGCAATAAGGGCGACGCCAGCGGTTTGCGATGTAATCGTGATGTATCATGGGAAAAGGTCGACATCCAAGTCCATAATACGAATATTACCATGCTATTACATAGGAACACGTGACAATATTTTTTAGTTTGTCAAAATAAAGGTGTTACACGCGAATCAATACTCAATAATACTTAATAATGTGATTTGAAATGTGCACAATTAATTTTTCTCTATCGATTTGCGTGTAATACCGTTATATTGACAAACTAAAAATATTGTCATGTGTTCCTATGTAATAGCATGGTAATATTCGATATGCGGACTTGGATGTCGACCTTTTCCCATGATACATCACGATTTTCCCATGATACATCACGATTACATCGCAAAACCGCTGGCGGCGCCTTTATTATGCGAATAGCGAGAATTCATTGAGCAGTTTATCAGAGATGCCACTTTCCAGATTTTGCGAGTCCAAATTCCTGCATTTTTTTCAATTTTCAGCCCATTTTGGGGCTTTTTGGCCTGCATTCACATGCGTTTTCAAATTTTTCTCATCAGTTTCAGGTTTTTTTTATTGAAACTTAGTGGCATCTCTGGTTTATGCAAACTTTTAAAACAGAATATTCCTTTAAACACAAACATGACAAATCTAGGTCAAAGAGCCATGCAATGCTGTATAGCTTTCATGCCTATTTGATTTTGACAATAAAAAAAATTTAAACCCCAAAACACAAAATCTCAGCATCTCAAATTGTCTGACAAATCAGACTTGTCAAATGAGCAGTATTGGTATTGAAACGGGCAATTAATGTTTGCCATCTCCATGGCAACAAATGATAAATGTGAGGCAGATAACAAGGTCCGTTCCCGGAAATGAATATGTTGTGTGTTGACTTAGAGTAGAGCCCATAGACAAACTGATGAGTCTGAGAGTCAAGAGGTGATTTGATAAGTATCCCATCATGCAATGCAAAAGTGTTGCGCAACCAAAGATTATTAATATGGTTGGGACTTTTTTTCAATTTCGGACATTTTCCCATTCCTGAGAAAAAATTACATAGGGCAGAAATAACTTAATACCAATCTTAGGATCTCCTTCATAGAAGTCATATCCTTCTTGTGTGTCAGCTTTATTTGTCTCAATATTTGAGTGCAGATTCTGCCAGGTCATGCTCCCCTTCCACCTGCCTTGAAAATGGTACTGGATATCATATCAAAACAAACAGATAAAATAAGATCTTTTTTTAACTGTAAATGGTAAATGGGGGCACAGTAGTGCAGCGGTACAGACACTGCCTCATAATCAAAAGAATTATGGG
Source organism: Amphiura filiformis (assembly GCF_039555335.1). NCBI lineage: Eukaryota > Metazoa > Echinodermata > Ophiuroidea > Amphilepidida > Amphiuridae > Amphiura > Amphiura filiformis. The sequence goes on from NC_092634.1 coordinate 41,904,143, forward strand.
TTCAAGCCCCGGTAGATGGTGGTGCCACCGTGTTGTGCACTTGGGCAAGGTATTTTACCTCATTTGCTTCTCTACCCGGCTGCAAAATGGGGAGCTGTTATGAATAGTGTCCATTGAGCGCCGCCCAAAGGTATTAGTATGCCTTGTGCGTTGTATGTTAGCTGACATATTCTAACAACAGCGAAATAAAATGTAAAGCACTTTGATACAAGTGAAAGGCGCTGTATAAATGCCAACATTTATTTTTATTATTTTATTTAAATGAATTGTGGGATTGGATTAATACTTACATTTTGAGAGAGTGATAATCACTTGAAACTACTCGATTTGCGTGCTGTGATGGAGAGTCTGGTAGTTATAGTTAGAGAAGAGAATGGTAGAAAATTCAATTTGTTTTGTGGGCGTGACGATGCGTCAAAGATTATGTTTGAACAGTTGCTCAAAACAGAAGCTGATAATGACCGAAACTCTCCAGTAAAACTCTTCAGTTAAAGTGTCAGTCCTGTGTATGGAAAGCTACACCTCAAAGCTTTAGCTAAAGACCCGTCGGCTGTCATTTGGATGGACTGTCACGAGAATGGACGGCCTACAAAATGCTAAAGCCGTCCAAAAAAAAAAAAAGATTTTTACTGCGATATTTTTTTTCATGTTGAATGTTACAAACCACTGTTAGGAGCCTCAAAATGTCTATAAAAAGGTTACAAACCACTGTTAGGAGTCTCTAAATGTCTATTAAAAGGCACTTTATGATACGTTTTCGCAAGTACGACCTTCGATGGGCGCCATTTTGTTTAAGCATGTTTACTTCCAGGTTTGGTGAATAGCCGGATTTCGGCCATTGCGGCACTCTTCCAGAATTCCCAGACTGGGTTGGACGCCCTACTTTCAAATCCTGGCTAATTGCCCTGCTACACCTGTACTGTAGCTTGCAGTTAATGTCACAAAGAGTAGGGTGATGGTAACCAATAGAAGGTATCTTACCCTTCCCAGAATCCTTTGCAACATGACGCATCACCTCATTATAGTAAGATGACACTCGCATAGAATAGACTGGCTAAACATGGGTCGATAGTTTGATAAACATCTTTTTCAAAATCTCTATGTGCTCTGTTCATTGAGGTACTTTTTGTCACTATCGACCCATGTTGCACTAGATAACAAATCAGTACAGAAAATTGAAATGGAAGTAATGCATTGTGGGAAGTGTAAGATATCTACAAGATTAGGATTTAGCTATGTGTCATTTGGCAAAACAAGATAATATATTTTTAGCTTAAAAAAAATAGCGCTGTATTTTTCTTGAATCAGTAGTATGGACATGGTTAATAAAGCGATAGTTGTGGAGAAAACAACTATCGCTTTATTAGTGATTCTGTTATCTTCTATCATGTATATAGGGATTTAAAATGCAGTGACATTTAAAGTGTATAAAGTGCGGCAAATACCTGATTCTTCATCATGTTTTTCTTTTCTTTTCAGGTTTTTAAACCCATGACCTCAATCATGTCCAAGTACTGCTGTTCCATAATCCATTCAGTGCAAAACTTTGGGAAAATAAGCAAACTACACGTGTGAAAAGATTGCTTGTAAAATTTGACAAATTAGTTTGATAGCAGACTTGACAGCCCTTGACCAGTTTTTATGTTGTTCAACCTGTAGCAAGTCCCACAAGATGAAAGATGATTCTCCTGCTTCACCATGTTCACCCCACATCCGAGACTCTGATGAGTCCATTGAATGGCAATATAATAGGAAATCGTGCTAAAGAGAAGGAGAATAAGAAATCATGCAAAGGTAAAGGAGAGAAAACTACTATAAAAAGTCCTTTTTTACTGTTAGAGTTAGAATAATTATGCAACACACCCAGCAAGCACAATTAAAAAAAATATTACAAACATGCTTTTGTTTTGGTAAAAACTTTTAACATGTTAAATGTTGGGTTATTATAAAAGTTTTTAAAAGCTTTTATATGAAAAAAATCCACTACAACTACATTTTTAAATGTTGAAATGTATATTTTTTTTTTATTGTAAAATATTTTGGCAACAATTTTTGCAGAACACTTAAGGGAAGGGGTATGAACGTTTGGACAGTATTTATTGTGGGACATGAGAGCACATCAGACATATCGAATTGCATTCTGAATACGAATGTCCTTCTGATATCAAATAATTTAGATGTTTTGAAATTTGCAACGTAATACACATTTTATGGCAAATCATTTAGTATTGATATTTTGATATTTAACAGTACTTGAAGTAAACTTTATAAATCTGATGATTTATACTTAAAGTGTATGTAGGTGGGATGAAAAGCCGACGATCAATTGAAAATTTTGACCTTTCAGTATTGAAGATATGGATTTTTTTTTCCCCAAAACACCAAAAAAATTAAGCCTTTTTGGGGAAAAAATCCATATCTTCAATATGAAAGGTCAAAATTTTCAATTGATCGTCGGCTTTTCCTCCCAGCTACATATATACACTTTAAGAATATATCATTAGATTTGTAAAATTTACTTCGAGAACTGTTATATATCAAAATTTGAAAAATATCAAATTTTAATAATTTGTCATAAAATTTGTATTATATCGTGAATTTCAAAAATGAAAATTATTTGATATCAGAAAGACATGCTTTGTATTCAGAATGCAATTCGATACGTCTGAGGTGCTCTCATGTCCCACAAAAAATACTGTTGAAATGCTCAAAACGCCCTTTCCAGATCCCTTAAAGGACACAATATGTTTTGCAGCAAGTGTTCAAAAATGTTTTTGAATGTTATTAAAATGTTTTGTACCTTTATATAACCTAAGATTTAAACATTTTCTGTCAAACGTTTCATGTTTGCCTGGCAATTGGACTGGTCATCATGTTCATGATGAAGAGCAAAAAGAGCAAAACAATAATTGAAACAGAGAGAGAAAAACAGAGCAAAACCATTATCATGATTATGAAGTAAAGCTATTTACGTTTCACATGCACCACAGTTGAATATTTTTTATTGAAAGCAATCAAGAAAGAATAGCTTTGGCTGTATTATAAAACCCATGAGATTCAGATCCAAATGGCAGTATAGTATTAAAGTAGGCCAGATAAAAAGTGTCTTAACGATTTCCCTTCGGATTTCAAATTGTCCATTAAAGACGCTATTACAGAACATGTCCAATGCTCTATGTAAATGTGCCATATGGTTAGGGTATAATTTGTACGAACAACGGCATTACCAAACCAATCAATTTCACAGAAAATTCAAGACCTTTCTCATACAAGAATTGGGCAAAAACAATAACAAGAAAAAGAAAGGAGGAAGAAAGGGATGAAGGAGGCGAAAAAAAAAAGGAAAATAAAAGTAAGAAAGTAAAGAAAAGGAGAAAGAGAAAGAAGGAAAAATATCCCGGGGGGCCACTCATATATGAAACTTGTAAGCATTTGCGTGAAAGAAAATGCGGATTTAGGGTGGTTTTGAAAAGCAAAATGAGGATCCGCAATTAGGGGCGCAAAACACTTATTTTACTCAAAGAAGGGGTCTTTTTAGTAAACTATACATTGCGAAATAATATAAAATCATTTTAAAATAAAATGTGCATGTAAGTTGAGTTTACATAGCGAATTAACTAACAACTGCAGTGTATTTCTTGATTTTAATAATAAGCATGGGTAAAAAGCAGTAAAGACAAAAATACAGAACAATTTGGAGTAATGAATTAAAGAGTTGACAGGAGTTATAGGAGTTCATGTTTTTTGCTGTTTCAGTGTGCATGTTCTGATGGTTTGGTGGACTGTCATGTAACATGGATGTAAGCGTGATTTTGAGAGAGTGATAATCACTTGAAGCCACTCGATTTACGTGCTGTGATGGAGAGTCTGGTAGTTATAGTTAGAGAATGGAATGGTAGAAAATTCAATTTGTTTTGTGGGCGTGACGATGCGTCAAAGATTATGTTTGAACAGTTGGTCAAAACAGAAGCTGATAATGAACGAAACTCTCCAGAAAAACTCTTCAGTTAAACTGTCAGTCCTGTGTATGGCAAGCTATACCTCAAAGCTTTAGCTAGAGACCTGTCGGGCTGTCATTTGGACAGGGACTGTCACAAGAATGGACGGCCTACAAAATGCTAAAGCTGTCCAAAAAAAAAAAAGATTTTTTGCGATATTTTTTTTTCATGTTGAATGTTACACACCACTGTTCTCTCTCTCTGTGTCAGGTGGCGCTGTGTAGCGCTGCTGTGGTCTTCACAAGAGTACGCCATCTCACTCGATCTGATGCCAAGTGCGTTGCACCTTGCATTCCCTGGTTAGAAACCAGCTTCACGTCATTAGTCCAAGATGTTGGTACATGGTGGACGTCCTCTTCCTCGTTTGCCTTCCATAGCCCCTTGCAAAATCTGCCTTTCTACACCACCATGTTTCCTGACAATATGGCCAAAGTACTTCAGCTTTCTCTCCATTATGCCGCTTCTGATGGTTAGACTTGTACCAATCTTGTCGAGGATCCAGGAATTTGTTCTCCTGTCTTTCCATGTCACTCGTAGAAGCCTCCTGTAACACCACATCTCAAAAGCATCTACTCTTTTCCTATCATTCTTGGTCATAGCCCAAGACTCGCATCCATAAGTGGCAATGGAAAACACAGTTGCACGGCAAGTAGGCGTACCTTGAGGTCAATGGATAGGCCTCTGCTTTTCCATATGCTTGACATGCCCTGCACAGTTGTCCTTGCAATAGCCAGTCTTCTCTTAATTTCAGTTGTGCTGTCACCACTGTTGTTAATCATTGAACCCAGATATTCAAATTGCTTCACCTCCTCAATCTGCTGTCCATCTATCACAAACTCATCACTTTTCCGCTCTCTGTCTACAACCATTATTTTTGTCTTCTTTGTGTTCAGGAGAAGGTGTTTTTCTTCGCTGGCCTCTTTGATGCGCTTCAAAAGTTCAATCAGCTCTACTCTGCTGCTACAAATAAGAGTGGTATCATCGGCGTACCTCAGGTTAGTAATTCTTGTACCGCCAAACTTCACTCCACCTTCAAACCCCTCCAAAGCTGTTCTCATTATGTCTTCAGAGTAGATGTTAAATAGGTTTGGTGATAGCACACAGCCCTGTCGTAAGCCTCTTCCAATCTTGAACCAATCTGTGTCTCCACTACTTGTTCTGACTGCCGATTCTTGGTCTTCATATAAGCAGCTGATCAGATCCACAAGATGACTTGGGAAACCCATCTTTTCATAGTTTCCCACATCTGAGGGTGGCTAACACAGTCAAAAGCTTTACTGTAATCTATGAAGCACATGTAAAGAGGAAGTCTATGCTCTCTGCATTTCTCAATCACATTCCTGATATTGACAATTTGGTCCCTAGTAGTACCCCTTCCTTCACGAAATCCTGCCTGCTCATCAGCTATTTCTTCCTCCATTTTGTTCTTCATTCTCTTGATGATGATCTTCAGAAGCACTTTACTTGCATGACAAATCAGGCTGATGGTCCGGTGATTGGCACACTCTTTCAAATTTCCTTCTTTGGCAGTGGAATAAATACTGCCCTGCACCAGTCTCTCGGCCATTTCTTCTTTTTCCAGATGATACCACATAGACGCCCACATTAGGTCTATCCTTCTTTCCCAGTTGCCTTCCACAACTCAGAAGCTACATTATCAATGCCAGGTGACTTAGCATTTTCATTTGTTCCATGGCAAGCTCAACTTCAGATCTCAATGGTGGAGGTTCTTCCTCACTGGTTTCACACTGTACATACACCTTGGAATCTTGTGCCTCAACCAGCTGGGAACTATACTGAACCCATCGCCTTTTGATGTCTACACTTTCGGTAAGAGTGTTACCTTTCTCATCATTTATAACATCCATCCTGGGGGTCCACTTCTTGGTGAGTTCTTTGGCAATACCAAAAGCTATTTTTGAGTCACCCTTACATCTTTCCATTTCCACACATTTCCTTTCGATGTAGTTTCTTTTGTCCTCCTTAACACTTTTGGAGACCTCTTTGTTTAAGCGTGCCCATTCTTCCTTTCCTCCATCTGCCTTTGCTCTCTTCCTGTCATCAGCTAGGTTTAAGGTCTGCTGAGAGATCCACGGCTGTTTCCGTTTCATCTTTCTAGGGATGTACTTCTTTGCTGTGCTCTGGACTGCTTCTTTCATGTCTTCCCACAATTCATTTGGGGTCTGCTCCTCTTCATTAACTTTCAGTAACTCGTCAAACCTGTTCTTCACATCTACTGAATATTGAGTGGGAATGTTGTCAACATCATACCTGGTAGGTGGTGCATTGCCTCTCTTAGCTCTCAGTTTTAGTTTTACTTTGGCTACAAGTAGCTGATGGTCACTACCACAGTCAGCGCCTGGTCGTGTCCTGACATTTTGGAGTGATGTTCTCCACCTCTTCCTGACCATGATGTAATCGATCTGGTTTCTTGTTCTATCTCCTGGGCTCATCCAAGTCCACAGTCTCCGTGGATGATGCTGAAATAACGTGTTCCCAATGACTAGGTTATTAGCTTCACAAAATTCCTCCAGTCTGTCTCCACGTTCATTTCTGATCCCAAGTCCATATTGGCCTATACACCCAGTTTTCTCCTTCATTTTGCCAATCTTAGCATTCCAATCCCCAGTACGATGAGTAAGTCTCTTCTAGGTATACTATCCATAACTCCTTGTACCATCTCATAGAAGTCTGTCATCTCGCTCTCTGATGCATCTGATGTTGGTGCATACACTTGTATGATAGATACATTTAAAGGATGTCCTTGCAGTCTTACAGTCATCACTCTTTCATTTATTGGATTATATCCCAAAACACACTTGGCTGTGGTTCTTTCTATTATGAAACCCACACCACCTCGTTTCCTTCCAGTATCTTTTCCAGAATAGATGAACATACTTCCATCATCTGTAGTGAACCTCCCTTGACCAAGCCACCACAACTCTGTTACTCCTAGGATCTTAATATTGTTTGCAACCATCTCCTTCTCCACAACTTCAATCTTTCCTCCTGACATACTGCGTACATTCCATGTAGCAATATTTATTGGCTTCCTTAAAGGGGTGCTGTTCCTTTCCTTCCTGGGACCATCAAGAACAGGACTTCCTGTAGCAGGCTTTAATCCTGATCTGTCATCACCAACAGGTGTACTCTGAGCAGCATCTCTCTCTTCCCCAGTAGGCATTGACGTATCTTCCGGCCTGCGGGTCGCACCTTCCGATACCATCGTTTTCTTTTTACTTTGTACTCTCATGCTTACATTCAAGACCACTGTTAGGAGCCTCAAAATGTCTATAAAAAGGTTACAAACCACTGTTAGGAGTCTCTAAATGTCTATTAAAAGGCACTTTATGATACGTTTTCGCAAGTGCGACCTTCGATGGGCGCCATTTTGTTTAAGCATGTTTACTTCCTGGTTTGGTGAATAGCCGGATTTTGGCCATTGCGGCACTCTTCCAGAATTCCCAGACTGGGTTGGATGCCCTACTTTCAAATCCTGGCTAATTGCCCTGCTATACCTGTACTGTAGCTTGCAGTTAATGTCACAAAGAGTAGGGTGATGGTAACCAAGAAAAAATATCTTACCCTTCCCAGAATCCTTTGCAACATGACGCATCACTTCATTATAGTAAGATGACACTCGCATAGCATAGACTGGCTAAACATGGGTCGATAGTTTGATAAACATCTTTTTCAAAATCTCTATGTGCTCTGTTCATTGAGGTACTTTTTGTCACTGTTGACCCATGTTGCACTAGATAACAAATCAGTACAGAAAATTGAAATGGAAGTAATGCATTGTGGGAAGTGTAAGATATCTACAAGATTAGGATTTAGCTATGTTTCATTTGGCAAAACAAGATAATATATTTTTAGCTTAAAAAAATAGCGCTGTATTTTTCTGGAATCAGTAGTATGGACATGGTTAATAAAGCGATAGTTGTGGAGAAAATTAAGTGATTCTGTTATCTTCTATCATGTATATAGGGATTTAAAATGCAGTGACATTTAAAGTGTATAAAGTGCGGCAAATACCTGATTCTTCATCATGTTTTTCTATTCTTTTCAGGTTTTTAAACCCATGACCTCAATCATGTCCAAGTACTGCTGTTCCATAATCCATTCAGTGCAAAACTTTGGGAAAATAAGGAACTACATGAGAGGAGATTGCTTCTAAAATTTGACAAATTAGTTTGGTAGCAGACTTGACAGCCCTTGACCAGTTTTTATGTTGTAGCAAGTCCCACAAGATGAAAGATGATTCTCCTGCTTCACCATGTTCACCCCACATCCGAGACTTGAATGAGTCCATTGAATGACAATATAATAGGAAATCATGCTAAAGGGAAGGAGAATAAGAAATCATGCAAAGGTAAAGGAGAGAAAACTACACACTTAAAACTACGGGGTCAAAAAATGACCCAAACGGGGTCATTTTTGACCCCAGCATAGTTATCAACTAAACACCATACCACGACGGGGTCATTTTGACCCCATTGATCAGGGTCATTGCAATGACTACGTATTTGGTCAAATAGTAACCCCATTGGGGTCAAAATATTACCACATTTCGGGTCAAATGAAAAAGGGTTGCCTTATTTGGGTTATTCAATATTGACCCCATTGGCTGTGGTCATTTCAATGACCACGTATTTTGAATCAAAATGTAACCCCATTGGGGTCAAAATATAACAACATTTCGGGGGGTCAAATGAAATGACCCATTTGAAAGGGTTGTTTATAATAGGGTTACTCAATAACCACATTTAGGGGTTGTTTGGATTTTTTAGTATGATGCGATGGATGGTATTGATATTGCTGGTCCCACCAGGACATAAGTGTGTCTCTGCACACTAGCATTACATAAGCAGCAAATTTATACATAATGCATCTGTGTATCACACTGACACGCCTCATGACAGTTCACGCATTATAAGCTTACATGATATCATTGATATGTAAGCTTATAACAACTGCAACCAAGACATCCGGCCACGACAGCATGAAATTGTCCGAATCTGCGTTCATAGACATGGGTCTATGCATCCTTGCAGTCCCACTTTCCCAAGTAACTTTTCATATTCCATCATGCAGACACACGACAATCCGCTCAGGCTGCACAATCAGAACAAATATGGCGCTGATGTGGCGCGGAAGCCGATGCACACCGTGCGTGCAAATAGTTCAAATGCAAGTCATTATAAAGTTGTAAAATTGGGCAACGTCGGTCAAAAAATTAGCTAGGGTAGCTGCAGGTAATATGGGACAGCAGGTAATATGGGACACCTGTTTTCATTTTAACAAAAAGTAGCTTAGAGAAGGTAAACACTTTAAGTTGATTTGTTAAGTGTTTAGAGACATTAATTGTGCTTCTAGAAATGCAGTTTTGGAGTCTGTGTATCAAACTCTTGCAAATCAATGCCAAAAAGAGTGAAATTGCCCAAAAAATCATGTCGTTTTTTTGGCCTGATATAAAATCAATGACGTCACATTTTATGATTGTAGGCCCTATATCCAAAAACTCTGGTACTGAGGGGGCATTTGGCATTTTTTATGATCTTTAGGTGATGGGTTAAGCTTATCAGTAGGTAAAATTCCACTGACAAGTGGCACTTTCCTTTTATAAATGATTATTTTCTCTGATTTTCAACTGAATGGGTGCAGGTAATATGGGACACATAGGAAATTGTGTGCATTGTCAATGCGAAAAGCAAAACTATTTAGAAAATTGAATTTTATTGTAGAAATTTGCATTTAACATTCAAAATCATGTAACAAAAATGTTTTTAGAACAAAAGAGTGATTTTCTGAACTTTTTGATTTTCACCATAGAGATAACACAGTGTCCCATATTACCTGCACATGCAGGTAATATGGGACACTTGACGATGACGTCATTTTGACGTCATAGCGTCCAAACAAACATAAAAACAAGGTAACATTGCCTGTTTTATTAATCTTAAAAGGACAGGTTGTTCATCATAACAATCTCTTGTGGGCATATCTTCTTTAGTTTTTATGCAAATAAGCTAAACGTCCTTAATGGTCCCATATTCCATGCAGGTACCCTATATTTAATAATCAAAAAACATTAATTGCAGCTCATGTTTAAACTCATTTATGAATTGAGATTTTCAAAGCTGAACATTGAAACTGATATCAATGCTTGGCGACAGTATCGGCAAAATGACCCCGAAGTTTTTGACCACGTTAAATCGTGGTTAAAATGACCTCGTGAATGTGGTCAAATTAAAACAGTACAACCCCCTTACCGAGTCAAAACAACCCCAAACGTGGTCAATTCAAAACGACCACAGAAAATATAACCCCGTAGTTTTTAGTGTGTACTATAAAAAGTCCTTTTTTACTGTTAGAGTTAAAATAATTCTGCAACACACCCAGCAAGCACAATTAAAAAAAATATTACAAACATGCTTTTGTTTTGATCAAAACTTTTAACATGTTAAATGGGTTATTATAAAAGTTATGACATTGTTTTTAAAAGCTTTTATATGAAAAAAAAACCACTACAACTACATTTTTAAATGTTAAAATGTATATATTTTTTTATTTATTGTAAAATATTTTTGGCAACAATTTTTGCAGAACACTTAAAGGACACAATATGTTAGAATGTTTTGCAGCAAGTGTTCAAAAATGTTTTTGAATGTTATTAAAATGTTTTGTACCTTTATATAACTTAAGATTTAAACATTTTCTGTCAAACGTTTCATGTTTGCCTGGCAATTGGACTGGTCATCATGTTCATGATGGAGAGCAAAATGAGCAAAACAATAATTGAAACAGAAAGAGAAAAACAGCAAAACCATTATCATGATTATGAAGTAAAGCTATTTACGTTTCTCATGCACCACAGTCGAATATTTTTTATTGAAAGCAATCAAGAAAGAATAGAATCCAAATGGCAGTATAGTATTAAAGTAGGCCAGATGAAAAGTGTCTTAACGATTTCCCTTCGGATTTCAAATTGTCCATTAAAGAAGCTATTACAGAACATGTCCAATGCTCTATGTAAATGTGCCATATGGTTAGGGTATAATTTGTAAGAACGACTGTATTACCAAACTAATCAATTTCACAGAAAATTCAAGACCTTTCTCACAAGAATTGGGCATAAACAAAAAAAGGAAGAATAAAAGAGGAAGGGAGGGATGAAAGAGGCAAAAAATAAGGAAAGTATAAGTAAGAAAGTAAAGAAAGGGAGAAAGAGAAAGAAGGAAAAATATGAAGGAAGGAGAGATGAAAAGAATTAAATAAGGAAGAAAGGAAGGAAGGAAGGAGGGAAGGAATGAAGGAAGGAAGGAAGGAAGGTGTGGGAATGGAGCAGAATTGGAAGCTTGTCGTATAATGCACTTCCACAGCGGGGCTATTATTTTCATGAAATGTTTGTTTTTTCATGACTTGACGTTTTTTAAGTAGGAAAGAGATATATTCCCCATACCAAAGTAGGGAATCTGCAAGTTATATGCTTTCTAATTCTTTTTTTATTATTATTGTAAAAAGAGACACAATCAACAGCAATTTACAAAATGATATAAATACTTATTTTGCATATATTATAACCAGAGTCTTGCAGTAAAACAAGCCAATTAAAATTTACAAAATGCATTAAGGCCTTGTAAAGTAGTCAGGAAATCCTTAGGTAATCTCTGTTTATGCATAAATTGATCATTATAAGACATCTCTAATACCAGATATACAGCTAAAATCCTTATTAAATCCAGGGTTTATAATTAATACTCCATTAATTGTTCAAGTTGCAATTTGTGTTAATATTTTAGATGTTTTTGGTTAACTTCGTGTTTCAATTTTCAATTTTTTTTGTGTCTAACAAAATATGTTTTGGATTATTATGCAGTATAAATTTAGATTAATATTAAGTGTGTATATATAGTGGGTAGTATCTTGTTACCCTTCAAATTGATTACAAACATTGAAGGTCAGCATGCATGTAGTTGGGTGTGTTAACACGGTTATATAGAATGTGTCACATTTACTGGACCGATTTGACGGTGCCAAAAAAAAGTTGAGATTTTTATACCATATGTTTATGTACAAACAATTTCTTGCAGATTAATTTGTTTAGCAAAAAAATTGTATTGTATTCTGGTTAACCTGAATAAAATTACAACAGTGGCCTATGGAGCAGTGTAATACACATAATCATGCATAACTCACAAATGCAAAATCGGAATCAACTAAAATTTGAGGAATAAGCTTTTTTCGTGGATATCTATACTGAAAAAAATTCATAAAAAGAGTGCTAGGATCACAAAATATTCCGTTAATTTGCATGAATTAAAAGGGCATTTTGTGATCCACAGCATCATCCCCCCCCCCACTTTTCTCAAAAAAAGTTGAGATTTTTATACCACTGGAAACCTCTGGCTACATATAATGCTTATCTACAAAAAAATTCTTGCAGATAAATTCATTTTGCAAAAATATCGTAAAATTTGAATTACTTTCTGGTACACCAGAACAAAATTACCACACATTGTCTATGGAGCAGGGAAATACACATAATCATACATAACTTCACACACATAATCATACATAACTTGCAAACGCAATCAACTGAAATTTTGGGAGTACGTTTTTTTCGTGGATATCGATACTGAAAAAATGACATCCTTAATTTATATAGTTTGAACATGGATATCTGGGTATGGCTGGTATTACAGATATAGATGCGGCCTTCTTGCACTAGCTCCTTCTTTCTCTTTCTGGCTCCTTTCCAAGTTCATTTGTAAAGAGATCCCAGGTAGTCCATCATCAGCAGCTATAGCAATACCAGAATACCTGAAATGGCATTCAAGAGATGTGTCTGACTGATGGAATTTTGACATGAGGAAAGCTGATATGCTGAATCACAATAAGAGCAAAGGCCGCAAATCTTCTATAAACCCTTCATCAACTATTCTATAGACCTTTTTCCCTCTATCCCACAAATATGCACTATTCCAGGGGGGTATGACGTAGTTCATCAACCTCATAGATCGTGTGCATCCGATGGTCTTTGCCAGGCCTTTGCAATTATTTTGTCTTAATATGGGCATACTGATTCCATATATGCGGATTATCGTAAAGGCCATCGATGTTACTAATTATGCAATTATTGAATACACGAGTGATGCAGTTACGGAGCGATGCAGAACATCTGTGTAAGAGATTTTGTGTTCGTTTTATTTTCAACTCCGAAAAAAAGTGAAACGGACGCCGGTAAAATATCACTGCGTGTCCCGTCATCAGTTTTTCACCATTAGGTCTATAAAATGTATGCAAAGTTAGGTTTCAATAACAGGAATTATCGGGGATTCCTTTTTTGTGATGAAGGCACCAGTCGAAATGTCCGTATTCCAGAATGTGATGAACATAACTCTGTACTCCCCGGGAGATGATGTATTTTATGACACTCATACCCCCCTGGAATAGTGCATGATGGGAAAGAGGGAAAAGGTCTATATTATTATTAACCCTTGGTGAGTCTGTGACGTCAATGCATTAGGTCAGTTGAAAAGTAAAATCTGGGGGGGGGGGGGCAAACATTGGATAATTTTGCATTTTTTGCCAGAAATTGGGATTTTAATGATTTTTTATTCTGACTATTGGTGTGTGTGGGGGAGTGGGGCAGGAGGAAGCCTATTTTTCTGGGAGGGGAAAATAATGTCCTCCATGGCATCACCACTGCTTTATACATACTATGTATGTACGCCAGAGCTTTCAGCAAACACTTGCAAATTGAAGCTGCTCCATAGTGTGAACTGATGGTCACTGACTCGCCAAGAATAATACTAGTACCATTTGGTTGTACAGTGAACGTTGAGAATACACCCGGGGGGGTCACTCCCATTGTGGCCTGTACACCATCCGCGATAATCAACTTTTGAAAAGCACCCTAAACAAGGATTTAACCCTTGGCTAAAACGACACCCTAAACAGGGATTTCATTCCTAACATCAAATTTCATACCCTAAATTTCATTTCAGCGTGATTTAGCAATTGCAATTTTGCTACCCTTTTTTCCAATTTTTCATGTTTTTGACACCCTAAACGCGATACGCGCGTATCGTGCCTACCCACGACCCTTTTTACGCGTTTTCATTATCGCGGATGGTGTACAGGCCACAATGGGAGTGACCCCCGGGAGAATACAGGGTTCACAAATCATAGGCTTAGGATCCGGGGGCTTGCTCAGCCCCCCCCCCCCAATAATCCCAGGTGAAGTAAAAAATTATGATAAAATAGAAGGAAAATGGGTGTTTTTGACCTATATTTTGCAAAATTTTCCAACTCCAAGGGGGAAACCCCTTACCACCCCCCCATATGTTGGCCCACCAAATTTTATATATTTTCAGCCCCCCCCATGTTGAAAATCTTCCTAAGCCAATGCAAATGATTAGTACAGGAACATACCATGGCTTGTTTAAAGACCTAAGTGAACTATTCCAGTTGAAATCCACAGTACCCATGTGGAAGATGTTGGAAATATCTTCCCTGGGGGAGTATGTTTTCCAAATGTAATTGGTCAGGGTAAATCATTTTGAAACTCATACTCCTGTATTATGGCTTTATTTTTATCTTCCACAACTGGAGTGAGTTTTTCAAATGGAAGTTACTCTATTTGAAACTTATATTCCCTCTGTGGAAGACTTCAGCTAAATTTTCCACAGGGGTAGTGTGGATTTTAAATGGAATAGCCCAATGACAGCCTCATTTGCCCACTTTACCCCAGTAAAGAGTCTTTGTGGTACATAATGCTGGAACAGTTGAACTCAAACTTGGAATAAGAATGTTTGGGTGATGTGCCTCAATGTGAAATAGAAAACATAACGTGTTACAATCAGACCATCCACTTTTAAAGTTAATTGTTTAATTTTTGTAATTATAACACTTTATATAGCAAAGATGTACCTATTCATGTTTGCAAGTCAAAAGACCGTGGAACCTGATGTCATTTGGATGGGTTGGGTACAGGGGCATAGCCAGCTTTCTTTGTGGGGGGGGGGGGCAAAATAAAATTTGGGGGGCACAGACCAACAAAAATTACCGGTTTTGTTTTTTAGAGAGACTGTCATGCAAAACGTTTGTATTTTACCTATTTTCACCCATTATCAGGATGAAAAGGGCATTGTTGTAACAATGGGCGTGCTCGATATATATGTGAGAAAGAATGGCAAAACATGCATAAAATCAAATCGTTAAGACAACAAGACTTTGTTGAAACTGCTTTCTAATACTTGAAACCTAAAAAAAGCATTCGATCATAAAAAGAAAGGATCTAAGGAATAAAGGTGAGCGTGAAAACACAGTACAGACCACTCATCCAGCAGTTATTTCATCCCATCTGACTCATTTGTTCTCCTCTTTGGATGTGTAATCCAAGAAGTCAAATGTGGTTAAGTCATGCTGTTTGATATGTTAGGCTGATAGTGTTGCCAAAACATGCACTTGCCAATGGCAAGGCACTCCAATTAATCTATCTAACTCTATACTGATGAGTTTATGTTATCTTATTTGTATGGGACCAAACATTCTCCAAAGTCACAGTGCAGTTTGCAAGAAGAGACTCCCATCAACAGACTTATACTAGCCACCCGGTGTGCCCCTCCCCTAATTTTTGCAGAGCTGTGCCTGACTTTGTGCATTTTTGGCAAGCGGTGCCTGACTTTGCGGGTGCTGAGCTCGGCCGCCCCCCCCTGAAAACTCTTGGATCCGACCCTGGCAGATACCCACAAATTTCAAATCCCCACCAAGTCGACTTTGTCACATAAATTTGCCTATACATAAAACATGCAAAACTGTCAAAAACAGATATATTTTATGCTGACCTTTGATTTTCAAGAGGTCATAGTTCAAACACCTTTAGTTTTACGAAGCTGTCATGGTTGACTTTTTTGATGTAAACATTCATAATAATACATTGGTTTACTTTTTATATCAAATTTCTTAAATTGTTTAAAATTATTTTCATTTACCATGTAAAATGATCTTTTTGGGGTCAAAATTTGACAAGAACATAAAAAATAATGGATTTCTACTCAAATATTGAATGTACATGTGACTTGTATTCTTCACAGCAAATATGTTAGTTATATAGCTATTTCAATATTGACATTTTTTGGTAAAATTTGACAACAAAAATGCATTTTCAGCCCAAATAACTTGCTTCAAGTAAAATGAAAAGATCAGAGTTTGTAGATCAATTGTAAAACCATTAGACATGTTAAACACTTTGTCCAAAAATGTTGCTTCAAACCTGATTTGAATGATCCCCATATTTATGGTGTATCTCAAATCAGAAATTGTTGACATCATGCAACCCAATTGTGCAGCTAACTCAGAGCCACGGTAACACTGTATGTTGGTAGTAGCACACTTTGATTTCATTACACATTCTTGCTCTATATGATTGCAAGCATGGATGGAATGGGCTGATGATGTCAAATTGTTGGATAGAAATTGTTGACATGGCCTAATTACGATGGTGACAAAAACATGCGTAAGCTTTACATTGTCATAAAAGATTACGGATCAGTATGATTTTAGTTAAAATGAGATTTACTGTATTGTTGAAAAGTATATTTTGAAGTAGTACATTGATAAATCAGTTCCATTATTTATTTATTTATTTATTTATTTGTATGTTTTATTTATTTATTTATTTATTTATTTATTTATTTATTTATTTATTTATTTATTTATTTATTTATTTATTTATTTATTTATTTTATTAATTAATTAATTATATTTAGGCAAAGTAAAAAATAAAACATGTTTCTCGTCCAGGTTTTGGAAAAATAGGAGGAAGAGGGGCTTTTTATTTTTTATTTTTTATTTAAAAAATGCCCTAAATTGCCCTATTTAGACGCTTTTTATCCTTTTTATAGGGTAAAGATTAGAAGCTGAAAAACATGAAGAGGCTCTTTTTATTTTCTTGTTTTGAGATGTCAACCCCTCTGGTCATCACAAAACACTTCACAAATGCTTCTAATACTATTGTAAAGGCTTATAAGAAGAAGTTGCAACTTCTCTAGTATCTTTGCAAAAAGTTATAACAGAAAGATTGCAAAATCAAAATCAAAAATCTTCAAAAAAGGAAGCGTGAGGGGACGAGAAACATGTTTTTTTATTTACTTGGCCTTATATACATATATTTGCAAATACAATGATGATAATGATGATGATGACATTGATGATGATGATGGTGATAAGCCAGAGAAGATAACTTACACTTCCCACAATACATGTCTGTCCTGTACTGATTTGCTATTCAGTGCACAGATAGTCACACGAAATACCTCAATTCCAAGATGTAGATAAGCTCTGTTAATTGAGGTATTTTTGATCATTATCGACTAAATCGGTACAGGAAAGAAATGCATTGTGGGAAGTGTATCTCTGATGATGATCAGTTATAAGGACAATAAATAAATAAGCAAAAATAATGGCATTGGCTGGGGGAAATCTGATGCAGGCAACAGTCAAAGGGAAAAATAATAAGGTACAGTATTTATATGAGTACACCTTTGGTTATCACACAGTACCGGGTGCAGCCGGTTCCTATGTGAGTGGTCTACCACAGCCGGTTGACCGGCTGCATCGGTACTGTGATAATCGATGGCGCACACATAAAAATACTTCAACTTATTATGACTTTCCATCGAGCAAGCCTATATATATACTATATTGAAAAATGTGAGTGTTGTAAATATTTTACGCACTGTTTTTATGAACTTTTCAGGTGAAATTTGTATTGCAGTCAAAAATATGTAAGATTGGGCCCTTTGTTCAGAGTAGGCGTTAGTTTGAGGGTTATTTTCATCAAAAAAACTGCTGGGCGTTTATTTGAAGGAGAGCGACTATTTGAGGATACACAGTATTTGAAATAATAATCCTTGTATTTTTTAAGCAGCCTTAAATGTCAGGTTTGACTGCAGTGTGACACTCAGTGCATCAAAAATTTCAATAATAAACCATTTAAAGTGTAAAAATAGATGATGTCATTGTGCAATGTAAAATGTCAAAGACACAAATAAAGTACAATGATATTCAATAATCATTAAGAGCTGTAAACATTAAAATAGAAACTTATTTCAATCATGCTTGTAATGTGATTTGTTTTGGCAGCAGCATCAGGAACTCATTATTTGTGTTTTCCTTGTCAACATTTTTGAATGTAGATAAAACATAATATTGCTTCATGCGAACATAATTATTACCAGATTTGATCCATTTAGTCAACGATATTACACAAATGATGAGTTAGTATGAGTCAAAGAAAATTAGATGACAAAAAAATTGATTTTTTTCCCTGTTACAAGTCACAAGTCAGATAACTTAGTTTTGCTTTATTTCTTTAATTTCTAACAAGTCTGAAACTGGGGGGTGTTGTTGTGTACATGCATTTGTAATTGGCTGTATGTATATGTGTATGTGCCGCAGTGACAACCCCCTTTTTCAGGCTCCTCTTCTCAGACTCCTTTCTCAGCTATATAGCCAACAGTTCTTATGCCCAATATTTTGCACTGTTTCAAAAATCGTTGGGTGCTTTACATTTTGCACTAAAGCTTCAAATCCAAAGACACTCTTTTTTGTTTCTAACCACAAATCAGTATTGGATGTTATCGGCAAACTGGCAGTTTTTAATTCTAAAGCCCTGTTGTAACATTTCCATGAAAATAGATAAAGAGACTAGAGGTTCAAAATCTCTGATGTTGACAAAACTATAGCATCTAATGTCTTGATTTTTGCAGAGGATGTTAGTTTAATAAAGTACATTTCCTCAGCAAATGTTACAATATGGCTTTATATAACTGATTGAGACTGGGAAAGGCTCCAGAGAGGTTTCTTCAAAAAAAATTGTATGGGGATGTGCCACACAGACTTTCGGATGTTAACTTTCTCTATACTTACTTTTTACTGTTTTTGCTGCCTATCGGTATACCAATTAAAAAAAAAAGCACCCAAAAATCACCAAAATTTGCCCTAACTGGTTCGATTTTAAGGTCAACATGCCCAATTGGGCACATTGCGTTTGCAGAGTTCTACACCATCGTAAGTGCAGTAGAATACCGTACAATAGCTGCCATTTGCAACATTTCAAGAAATGTACTTACTTTTAACCAATAACACTAGAAAAAGGCAACTATTGTAAAGGTGATATCTTGGGGTTACCTTAGTGACCATCAGGAAAGTATACAG
The DNA here is from genome assembly GCF_039555335.1 of Amphiura filiformis. Classification (NCBI taxonomy): domain Eukaryota; kingdom Metazoa; phylum Echinodermata; class Ophiuroidea; order Amphilepidida; family Amphiuridae; genus Amphiura; species Amphiura filiformis. Next base: position 41,923,366 of record NC_092634.1, read on the forward strand.
AACATCAACACTTTATATAATGAGCATGATGAGGGGATTGTGCTGCATAAGTGTTTTACAAAAGGCAGCTATTGTATTCTACTGCACTTACGATAGTGTTGAACTCTGCCGACAAATTTGGTCTTCACTGAAAACCCACCCATCGATATACCAAAATCGGTGAAAAGGTACCTCAAAACCGTGGCATATCCCTATATACCTGCAACCAGGGAGAGACACCCCAAGGTATGCCCTAACATTTGCACTTAGTTTTGTGATTCAAGTTTCTCTTTAAAGGTTATACACAAAATAATATCATCATCATTACCCATAGGACCTTATGTGACTCAGTCCGATTAAAAAAACAAAATTAGACCTAATTGTACAACTCTCCTCAAGCTAATAATAACACCAAGAATTGTCAGGTAATACCCAAACTCACCAGGGATGCAATTGACTGTGACATAAATATGTGAGGTCATTGAACTTGGTCCTTTGATACTGTGTAATGATGCATGTAAGTGATGTCATGTATACTCCGTGGATACATCCTTGATGCCCTCGTCATCTGTGTACTGCAGTGTTGTAGGTCTCGAGACCAGGTCTCGGTCTCGAGACCATCTCGAGACCTTTTTTGTAGTGTCTCGGTCTCGGATGTCAAGGTCTCGGTCTCGGAACTCAAAAGTCTCGGTCTCGGACCTCAAAAGTCTCGGTCTCGAACGTTTTTTTTTTTTTTTTTTGTCGAGACCTGAAGAAAAAGATATGATTTTCTGTTGTTGTTAATTATTTATTCCTTACCCTAAATTTCAATGAATGTTGAAGAAATTGTTAAGAATAAAGATACAGAAATCATTTTATAAAGTTATAAAAAGTTATAAATGAATCATAAGTGAGCTTGTTCGGATGTGAGCTTCCAATTTCAGTTCATGATTAAACATAGGTGGGCAGGTGGTGGAAGCGAGGATCCCATTTAACTTTTGCAAGGGGAACATTCTCCACAAAAGCAAAATAGATGAACAAATAGTTGCCCTGTGCAGTGTGCATCTTCTTTTCAGCACGAAAAAAAACAAGTTTGTTTTGGGCCCAAATATGGTAAAATTGCTCAATTTTGCACGCTTGGCAAGACTGGTGTTTCTGGCCCTTCACACACTAGCCTAATTTTGCCTCCACTATCGCCAACATTTTTGAAATTTTCCCAAAATTTGGAGAAAAAATTGTAAAAATTAAAACAAAAGTGTTAACTGCAGGTCCAAATTTCTTGAACAGTTGGTACAATGATGGGTTCCCTTTCAAATTCTCAGCGGCACACCCCTACCCAAACCAAACTTGAGTATACCAGGGGATTAAACCAAGGTCTCGGTCTCGGTCTTGGTCTCGGAACTTAGAGGTCTCGGTCTCGGAAGGGGTGGTCTTGGTCTCGGAAGGTTTGGTCTCGGTCTCGGTCTCGATCTCGGACGGGCAGGTCTTGGTCTCGGTCTCGGTCTCGGACATAGAGGTCTTGACTACAACACTGGTGTACTGTCTGGGAGGAAACGAGATGTGTGAATGCAATACTTGGGTATAGCTCCTGCAATGTTATTTTATGCAAAAATGGAGGAAGTCGATAAAATGAGAAAGGGTCTTTGTCAAAATGACGGAAGTCGATAAAATGTGGAAGGGTCTTTGTAAAAGAAAGCATTTTTATCAAAAATCAATAGGCTATTCTATTTAAAATTCACACTACCCCTGCGGAATATTTTGGAAATACCTTCCACAGGAGCAAAATCTTCCACAGAAGGAGTATGAATTTCAAATGGTATGAGCACATTAAGCAGTTCCATTTGAATTTCATACACCCTTTGAGAAAGATTCAACCTGAATCTTCCACAGAGAGCGAGTTTCAAATATAGAGTTGGTTAATGTGCTAATCCCATTTGAAATTTGTACTCCCTCTGTGGAAAATATTTCCAAAATCTTCCACAGGGGGAGTGTGAATTTTAAATGGAATAGCCCAGTGGCTTAGTTCAAATATTGGTAACTTGTAGGTAGGGGCAGATCCACTAAGGAGAAAATTTGGCATACCCCCTTAAACCCCCATTCGTAATTGATGGACATCCAGACTTTTAAAGTGCAAGGTGAAACAAATCCAGCAAATAATAGTTGAAAATTGAGAATCCTTAATTTTGAGAGCTCATTTTTTTTATTTCTCATTCATTTCATTGCATTTCCAAGCTTTTCCAGTAACATTAGAAAAGCATAAGAAATTAAGCTAAACTAAAAAAAGTCATGCCAAATAGCCCACTTTCAATTCTATCCTATATGTATCCCCCTATTGACAATCCTGGATCCACCCCTGAAATCTATGATTTAGTGTGTCAGTCTACAGTGGCATAGTCAGTGGGGGGGCAGGGGGCTGGCTCATAGACGGAAGGCGTTGGTGAAAAAAAAATTGGGTTAACAATAGACTATTTTGTACCCAGGGTAACAGAAAAAAGGGGAGAATTGTAAAAATAATTATGAAAAATTGTGAATGAAATCGAATTTTACGTAAAAATTTTGTGTTTTTATGTTGGTACCGCCCAATATCCTTTTTTTTTTTTTGCTCTTCACTTTTTTCAAACCATGCAAAAATTTTTGGGTCAACAAATCACAACTTCTGTCGACAAAAAATATTTCCATCGGTACATTTACAAGTTGTGCCCCCTCGGTTCCAAAATCCTGGCTACGCCACTGTCAGTCTATGTAGAAAACTTGGAAATAAGGCCAAAAAAAAAAAGGTTTGTCTCAAAGCTGATGAGTGATCTGAAAACAAATGCGAAATGCGATTTTTTTTTTTTTCCAACTTGATATTTTTATGGTGTGTCAAAATTGAAAATTAGTGTGGTGGCTGTCGAATTCAGCAGTGCCAGTGTTGTCTATACCCATCATTTCCAACACACAAGCTATCGGAGCACATGGATTCTCGCCGTTAAGTATTTCTAAAGCAACATCTTTTAGTGTGTTCGTAGTTTTGGTTTTGTGTAAAAACCCGCCTTTCTCTTTATTTTTCCCGGATAATTTGATTTTCAAGATCACAAACTCGGATGATGCTGCCGCTGAATCCATCCATGATGACTTCGGAGTGGGAGGATTAATACTGCCATGTATTTAATATTTAAATTAAACAAACGTCATCATGCGTCATAGTCATTCATATTGCCACGCATACGTAAAATGACAACTTTTTGAGAAAAAAATCTGATTTTCGCCCGAATTTTTCGGAAAAAATTTAAAAAAAAAATTTTGAAATAAAAAAATTTCCGCATTTCTTTTTTTTTTTTTTTTTCGTAGATTTTACAAACGCGCGTCAGCTTTGAGACGAACCATTTTTTTTTTTTTTTTTTAAGTAAAATTAGAAACAATTTCATTTTTTGAATTGTTGCAGCGCAAAACAATCTACCATGTGAAAATTTAGCACCTTTACTTACAGTGTATTGAAAGCAACATGCATCCTTATGATAATATTTTTCTTATTTCTTTATGAAGAAATATTACACAAGATAGCATGGGAATAGGAATTGAAACTAATCCTGATAACGGTGACAAGATATGAGCTAAACAAACAAAAGTCCACAATAATGGCATTGAGATATGGGCAAAAATATGAGCAAAATATAGTAAAAACTTCAGAAAATGAACACATCATTAATATGATATCAAATTAAGCGGAGGTGCCCTATTTAGTGGTAGCTTTGGTATTAAATTATTTTATTTATTCACCCTTAAATTATTTTATTTATTCACCCCCCCCACTTTCCTGGGTGCAAAATCAAAGCTAATGTTAAGTAGGCTTAGCCTAATTTGCAATCAAGTATTTGTCAGTGGCATAGCCCAATATCAGCACATGCCCCCAATGGATTTGAAATTTAAAAACACATAGTAAAATTGCAGAAAAATGGTTTGTGCCCCCTCCCCAATCAGGCCTGATTCCCCCCAATTATGGTCGGTGCCCCCCCAATATGATGACCCATGCTATGCCACTGACATCTGTTAGATAAATAACTAAATTTTTCATTCATTTAATTGCATTTCCAAGCTTCTTCCAGTAACATTGGCAGCTGGAATTCCAGTCGTTTTCAGAAATCGAACTTGGAAATCCAGACATTTCATTTTTGATTGATAATATACTCTTCTTATCTACAAAGGGGTGAGTGTGTGCACTTATTTTCTGGGATAGCCCAATTTTCAAAACCGACTTTGGTCTGAGTGGTTCAGATCATGTGACATATTACATATAAAGCAGCTATGCATGTTATACCACCTTTCCCATCACACCCCATCTCCGCACATGTACTCCTCCTACACCGCAACATCCATTCATCATCCCAATCAGCCTATCAGTATTGCCCCTGTGATTGGAGGACAAAAGTTCATCACCATGTCATTGTGTCTCCATAATAAAACACAAGTATCTATAACATCCTCATCTGTCAGTACTAAGTTCTTTAATCCAAATACACTTGTACACATTATAGAACGACCTTTGGATGAGTTTGGTACAAAAACTCATACACTTCAATGTGAGGTCAATTTTTGAGCTATTATAGCATGTGGAGGTTATTGAACTTTGCGATTGGTATGAGACCATTTTGGTTCATATATAGTAAAGTCATTTATTTTGCTCCAAGCATAGTAAAACGTTTCAGTTGAGCTGGATATTTTGGACGTGCTCTGGTCTTGTGAGATGCTATGGTATGCCTTCAGTGTGTTGTTTTGGTTGGAGGAGGATTTATTATTTACCATAAATTGGTGTTAATGATGTTTGAGTGACGTGGATAGTTAGACTTGAGGAATGCCTGTGTACGTAGATGATGATCGTAATGCACTGCATTGGACACCTTATATGTAAGAATATTATAATTAATATCTATTGTTTCAATTAAAGCCATAATGTATGATCTTACAATTTTGTCAAACCTGATTTTTGGCTATATTGTAATGTTAACACACGTTCAGCCAAATCGGTTGTGTTTGTAGGTCAACAGAGCAATTTTGATTTTGACACAATTGTAATGTACTTTGTGATAAACTAACATACCCTGCAAAACTCAAGACTTTTAGGAGCTGTATTTGTGACAAAATGTGAGATTTTGAATAAAACATTGTTTAATTGATACAATCGAAACATTCGTATAGGCGTAGATCCCATGGGGGATAAATCCCCCCAATATTTTGCCAGGGGGGATGGTCCACACAATCATCCCCATGTTGATGCCTGTATGTGGGTTTCTGACCAAATTAACCTCATATTTGGCCATTTTAGCCCCCTAAAGTGCAATTTTTTCGCGCGCTTCGCACACATTTGTACCATGAGCTTATTCTGTTGCCAAAAGGTGCCGGATTCACTATATTTCAAGATTTTTTTTCCAACCCCATCCTACGCCACTGGTTGAATGTGTTAGGTGATGTTCATAATGGTGTACGTACATGGCGTATGGGATAATCACAACACTTCAGTCATGAACAATACATTGACACCCAGTGACTATGTCAGAGCTGGAATGAGATAGCATTTTTCTTTGTTTTACCTCTTTTGTTTGGCTCAAAATTAAAAGGGGGCATATCTAACAGTGTGAGAAAACTGACTTTTTTGTGGAAAAGAAATACCAATCTATTTTTTATGGAAATGTTACAATATTGGTTTTAACTGGCTCAAGACTTATGAATTGGGAGTCAGTGGACTAGCGTCATAGGGGCACGGGGAGGGGGTATGTACCCCTCAATCGACTGCCAAAAATAGCTTGTCCCCACAATCATGGTTGGTGCCCTCCCAATATGATGACCCATGCTACGCCACTGTTGGGAGTAAGTAGTAGATGTATCATTTAAGGGTAGACGAGGTATTGTTGGTCAAAGCAACCTAAAAATCGATTTTCATTATCTAGATCAATATATTATTGAAAATTAATACCTTGATGTTTTGTAAACGTTCATTCTACAAATCGTATACTTTGCAAACTTGCTTAATTTATTGTTGTTAATTAGTTATGTACGTTTTACAAAAGTGTTGTTGTCTCCGCCCTCTTTACAACGTAACTCAAGAACCGCAGCACCTATAAAATTATATCTGTGATATTTTAATTCTTCTACACGCTTCGCTATGAATTGAGCAATGCAGTTTTTGCCAAAGCTCACTACCATTAAGTAAGATGCTGTGAACTACCAAATCACAACATTTTAAAATAATGAATAACCTTAAGACAAACCATCATGATATGCTAATTAGGGTCATGGGTTAGGATTTAGGGTTAGGGTAAGGGTTAGTAACCCTGACCCTAATTAGCATATTGTGATGTTTGTATTAAATGAGACATCTATACCGAGTAAGTGGGGGAGGGGGGGGGGTGAATTTTTAACAGGATGTGTTCATCAAGTTTTTAAAAAATGTTGCAGAAATAGTGTTAATTGTTTTTAGAGTGTAGAGTAAATCTAATAAAGTAAATATTTTCAAACATGAAGAAATAAACTTTCAGTCATCCTCACAATCATAAGCTGACTAGCTTGTTCGAGATTCATAAGAAGTATAATATTCTTGTTGCAAGTAATCGGGTGAATCAAAGGGCAACCAATTTCCAACAAAATCCTGCCAAAATTGGATTGTATCTTCCTCCAAAGCCATGATTTAGCGAAAGAAATATGACATTTGTCATTCTATAACTTCATGAGCTTCAGTTCCAAAGACCCATGTCAGATGACAGTAAGGTTTCTATAAGCCCTCACTTGCAACAATTTTACATTCAAATCAGTTCTGTAATACGGCAACTTAGCCTCAAATTCATCCCAGATCATCCCCGAGATCATCCCTTACATACAACTGCATATAATATTATGTTATTTTATACAGCACTATGGTAGCATAATTAAGTTCAGTTTGATATCACAATTTTCATGCGGAAAAAAGGTCACCTTTTTGGAAGTCCTGCAAATTCAAACCATAAAAAAATGCTGCATATGGGCCTGGGATTGAGCTTTGAACATTGTATTTTAAATGGTTAGTCAGATGAATATATTTGTAATTCAAATGAATTTTTAATTAAACCATTTATAATTGTGGCAAGTGGGGCATTTGCACCCCCCTCCCAATATTTCTCTCACTCCCCCCTCCTGTAAACACCCAAAATTATGAAAATTTCCACTTTTTATGGCAATTTTGCACAACATTGGTTGATTTGCCCCCCCCCCCAAGAAATTCACTTTGCCCCCCCCACCACACCCAAAATTATGAAAATGTCCACTTTTTGCAGCAATTTTGAGCAAAATTGTTTGATTTTTTCCCCCACCCCCTTGAAATTAACTTTGCCCTCCCCAATGCCTCAACCTTTAAAAAAATTGCTACCACCGCCACTGTAGATAGCGCCTTTTGGCCTAAAAATGCTATTCTCTGTTAAAACCAAGTGACCGTATATAAAAATAAAAAACTACAAATTTTTACCATCTCCTGTTATTCTGCTATCCTGCATGTATCCCCAACCCGGGGCAAGATTTAGTATAGTCATTGCCAATAAAAAAATTATAGAAAAAAATCCCTACCTATGTTATGTTACACCAAATTAAACAATTTTTATAGGCCTAAAGGGCAATTTCATGAAGAAAACAAACGCTTTAACAGGACACTTAAGAGTTCTCAATACGAATAGATAAATTTGATTATATGAAAAGATGGGGAAAAAGAAGTCCTTTTCCAGGCTGATAATTGTGTAACCGTACACCTTTAAAAAATCTTGGGATGAAAGTAGCGTAAAACATAAGCCGTATTCAGACGTAGGGTAGTTAACTCGAGAAAAGGGTATTTACCTCGAGTAAAGTGCCCAGTCGGGGCAAGCTCGTGATAAAGGTCGAGTTTGTGCACGTCTGGACAGGAGTCGGGGCAGTTTATCCCGACCTTAACCCGACCGATTTACCTCTGAAAAAAGTCAGAGGTAAATCCTTAACCTGACCTGAGCAGTCGAGGTAGATGCACGTGTGGATCGCACCAGAGGTAACAGTCGAGGTAAACAATGACCTTTTCGCCAGATTTAACCTCCCTTCTTGCTCCCGTCACATCCTAACCAGTTCAAGCATCATGATTATTGCGATAAGCTTTTGCTGTGTATCATTTGCAACACCAATTTGCCGATGAAGCAACAGGAAAAACAATAGCAATTTTACATCCATTTAATACTACGCACGACATTTGTTTACAATCGGATTCAGATTTATTTTTAGAATCCGCGCGAATTAGCCCAGCGGGTCAACGTAAGTGGCAGTACAACTTCCGGAAATTATACCCAGGTACAAAATGGTCGGGGTAAATTTACGTCGCCGGGTCGAGCTAAAAGGTCGGGGTAAAGTAAGTGTGGACAATCAGTCGAGTTAATGAAAATATTTGTGGTATTTTATCAGGGGTTGTAACAAATTTAACTCGAGTAATTATTCAGGTCTGAACGTGCCTATAGTAAGAAAAAGCAACATGGCTGCATTACACTTTCTGGAAAGGGAACTAATTTAATTAAGGTCTTCCTTGTTTTGAATATGGCCACTTGGGCCTGAATAAACATGTTATCATAACAGAATATGTATGTTGCAAGATGGGCATTTTTCAGGTGGTGAGCACCACAAATTCTCTAAATTCAGTACATTTCCGTTGTCAATCGTGTATAATTCAATGTGATTATATTGAAATTTTAAAACGCTTTAAATATCACAAACAAGTAGGCCTATGTTAATAAATAATATCAATACAAGCTAAAACCATTGGAGATCAATAATGAACCCCACAAAACTAACCGAGTGTATGGAAAATGCCATACGGCTAGTTTTTGCCGTCTCTCCCCGCCCATCATGCCGCTCGCCGCCTAACATTGTTGGTGATCCATTTTAACTCATTTCTAGGCCAATGTCATATTTTTGTACGGACAAACAAATTGTAACAAAGAAGAAGTTAGGCCGAGTAAAAAATAATACATGTTTCTCGTCCGCGCCCTCCTCATTTTTTGAGGATTTTTCAAATTTCTTTTTATTTTGTAAACTTTCAGTTATAACTTGTTGAAAAAGATGTTTCAGAAGTTGAAACTTATTTTACGGCTTTGTAAATGCACAATACATCATTTAAGAAGAGTTTTGTGATCACTAAAGGGGTCTACCTCTCAAAACAATAAAATAAAAAGGGCCTCCTCCTTTTTCTCAGATATCAATCTGTATGTCGAATACCCGAATATGGTGCCAAATACAGGTATTTAGCGTCGTTTTCCAATAAAAAATAAAAAATAAAAAGGCCCTCATTCTCATAATTTTTAAAAACCCGGACGAGAAGTTTCATGTTTTTATTTTTACTTGGCCTTATCTTACATTTCCCATAATGCATTTCTTTCATTTTAATTTTCTGTACTGATTTGTTATCTATACTAGTTCAGCTCGTAATAGGCGAGAATTATTCGGGTTTTTTGTACTGGACGCATCAATAAAGTCACAACTTAGGCTTGCATATAATATTCAGTCAGGCAATACGCAAAGCGCGGTTCACGAAGGAGGTGCACCTTAAGCTGTTTGTACGCTAATCTATATCAATCCACGATGTTATGAATCCCACCGATTACGAGTTGATCAGAGTATACTGCAACGTGGGTCAATAGTGACAAAAAGTACTTCTACCAAAATGATGAACAGAGCACATCCACACCTAGCAAAATACCCAGCAAACACAAAACGTTTTCGACATCATTCGCAAAAGGTTATAAAAGTTTGTCAGAAAACGTTTAAATGTCGGGTTATATAAAGGGTATATTAAGAGTATAAAACGTTTTCATAACCTTAAAAAACATTTTTGATAATCTACTGCTCAGCAAACAAAAAAAAAGCGTTTAAATGTCGGATTATATAAAGGGTATAAAAACGTTTTAATAACATTCCAAAAACATTCTTGAAAACTTGATACAAAACATTCTAAACAGAATGAAATTTTGGTGTTGAAAAAATATTTTGCGAAGAATGTTTGCCCAAAATATTTTCAATAACGTTTTAAAAACGTTTTCATGACCTTTATATAACCCGACATTTAAATGTTATTAAAAGGTTTTGAAAAAACATTTTAAGAACATTTCTGTGTTTGCTGGGTTCAAATATTTTAACATAATGTTATTTAGGTATTGACATAATATTTGGCAAAAATGTTTGGAAAAATAGTTTACAATAACATTTTTTGAAAACATTTAATAATATTGTTGTAGTGTGTTTTCATACAAAACGTTTTAAAAGCGTTATCATGACCTTTATATAACCCGACATTTTAATGTTATTAAAACGTTTTACCTAAACCAAAAGCCAAAATATAACTTATTTAAAACGTTTTTAAAACGTTTTTGTGTTTGCTAGGTATGTTTATTTCTTGACTATCGAGTATCGACCCATATTTAGCCAGTCTCTATTCTCAAAATGAAACAAAGAAAACCTGTACAAAGTAATGGGAGCATCATTTGATGAAAATAATGAGAGGCTATATCATGTTGCAAAGGATTCTGGGAAGGTAAGATATCTTCTGAGTTGATACTAATGTGCACTTGATTTCTGTAATTTATACCATAAGCTAAAGAAAACCTTACTCTTTATTATAAATCAGAAGATGGAAAAATAAGTACAAGACTTTCCCAGACTGATAATTTTGTTCAAAAAGCTTAAGCATGAATGTGTTTACCCAAGAAAAAGCAACATGGCAGTGTTACACTTTCTGAAAGGGAACTCTTAACTTAATTAAGGTCCTCATTAAATCTGGCCACTTGGGCCTGAATAAATATGTTACATTAGGCATGATCACACGGGAGCTTACCTCCGTGTTACCGTAACACGGAGGTAGTGCAAGGTCGCGACTTAACACGGATACTTGTCCACACGGTCCTTCCTCGTGGTCTTTAACTCTAAGCACTCCGTGTTAGCTGCAGTTCGATCTTTACTTCGTGGTAAATATAGGAATTTCCTGGAAGTTATAGGGCCGTTTGCTATACTGCAAGTCCACTGTGGAAGCCGATCTCTCTTAGTTTCAGGGCAATTATGTCCTACACGTGTTTTTTAGCTGTTATTTTCTTCTCCACTCAATTTCTTTGTCTTTCAAGACACTTATCAGCTCTTCCGTTTCTTCTTTTGACCAGTTAATGTTTTGATTTGTTAGGGTCTCCTTTTTGTGTGGTGCTTCTTTCATCATGTTCATTCTCGGTGAGAAACGGAGATAAATTATTGTGAATTTATGTTAAAGAAATTTAAAATACTGCGAAATGGTAAGTGTTGTATCCATAAGGTCAAGCTTACCCGGAATCTTGTTCATACGGGCACTAACACGGAACGATTCCTACCACAGAGATTTCTCTGTGGTAAATCTTCCGTGTTAAGCTTCGAGGTAGTTAACACGATACTTGTGCAGAAGCTACCTTAGAGGTAGCTTCGTTTTATCTTAACACGAACTTACCCCTAAGCCCATCTGAACACAGCTATAGCAGAATGTGTATGATGTAAGATGAACATTAATGTTCCATTTTAACTCATTTTACATCTAGATGTCATAATGTCCACTTTTTAATCAAAATTTGCAATTTCTAGACATTCTTTTTGTAAGGAAACTTGTGTGCAGTGCCAGATATCTTGCAGCATCACAGTGGTACAAAAAAGGTCCTCCATTGCATTTGATGCCGCTGTGGTGCTTGATTTCTGTAATTGCCATAAGCTACGATTCACTGAATTGCCAAATCTCATTGCACCTGAACCGGCGGCTCCATGACCACTTAGATAGCTGCAGTTTAATTTTTGGACTTGCTAAGAGTAAAAGAGGAATAAAGTCAGACCTGGTTTAAGGGTATACGATGTATTGTTGGTTGAAGCAGCAGAAAAAAAGTAGTTCACAGCATCTTGCGAATGGTAGTGAGCTTTAGCAAAAATTGCATTGCTCAGTTCATAGTGAGCATGTAGGAGAATTCAAATGTCACAGATATACTTTTGTAGGTCCTATGGTTCTTGAGTTATGTTGTAAAGAGGGCTGAAACAACAACACTTTTGTAAAACGTACATAACTCATTAAGAACAATAAATTAAGCAAGTTTTCAAAGTATACGATTTGTAGAATGAACTTTTGCAAAACACCAAAGTGTTATTTTTCAATACACTTCTAGTGCCCGTTTCTATTCATCGTTATGTATTCTTCTCCCGTGCATTATTTTCGCGAACTACCCTTCACAGCCCAAATTATATAAACCTGCACGCTAAACAATGCATTATCTAAAACCTGCACGCTAAACAATAGATTCTAGATAATACGTGCACGCTAAACAATAGATTCTAGAAATACTACTTTCACATAACCATAAAGTAGAGTTAGGTGGCGCTTTAGACACAGAGATCACATAACTATATAAGTGTCTGTTCGATATATATACCAACAAAAAAGTACGAATATACATTCTGTGGTGTTAAAATGGTATAGTTACAAGCGGTGTTCTATAATAGTGTACAATTACGAATAAGGTGCAACTCGCTAGACTTGAGTCCAGTCCTCGTTTACGGAGTTTAGGATTAGGGTTGGGATAGGGCAGTCTTGTAATAAGACTAGTAGAGTTGCACCCTTGCAAATATCATTGTCATAAATTATGATTAATGACCTCAAATAAATCAAACATCAAATGAGAATAATCGAGCTTCTATTAATTAAAAAGGGCCAAAAACAGGTGGATCATAATTATACAAGATGACACCATTGCAAAATATTCAGCATTTTACAAATGAAATACATGTAGGCCTATATCTAAAATATCATAGCCGGGCCCGGGAAACACACACTAGCGCATAATATCATGATCATGCTTTATAATACCATAGGCCTTCAAACACATGTGTTTGAAGGCCTATGATAATACTGAACAAATTGTTAAATCCCAATGTCGTGTGTTTTAATATAAGTAGTTCAAATTATAGAGCTATAAAGTCCAGTTGATATTCACCGTAGTACTAGTCTGACATCTAAATCGATCGTTTCCAACTGGTTCAGTGCTCTCTGTGTTCGAAACCACGATATTAAATGATCACAACATAAAGTCAAGTCAATTAAACCATGCGTGAATAAGTTACCTAAGTATGACGTATGGCGCCAATCGATACCATTGATTACAGGGATTGATTTTCTTTACCAGTTAAATGCTACGTAGCTGGTCAATGTCCTGACGGTGTTTTTAAAATGTAAGATATTTTCCCTAATATTAAAACTAATATAATGAATGCAGCAATTAATATTGCCTATTGTTTTAATAGGCCTACACTCAAAGTGTATGACGGATAATGTACTCGTGCAAATGCATTCGTCAAGATAATTGCACTTGCCATGGAGTTATTGCATTTAGCTTTCTAGCCTATCGGCTCTCAAGCTAAATGCAATAACTCCACGGGCAGCGTCTTGATTATCTTGACGAATGCATTGCACTCAGTTCATTATCCTTATCATAATATATTGATTCAGGTAATGACAATCAATTTTTTTTGGCTGCTTCGACCAACAATACCTTGTATACCCTTAATTTGTTTTGTGCATACAGACCTTTGTGTCTACTTCATCCTTACCGTATGGTTTCTGTGATATTGTTTGAGAAGAAGCAAATACATTCTTAAAGAGGCATGTCATGATCCATAGCCTCATTCATCAAGTTGAGATTTTTATAGCACCGGAAACCTCTGGTTACATAATGTTTGTGTGCAAAATATTTCTTGCATATTCATTTGCATAGCAAAAATATATTCAAATTTGTATTTATGTTCTATTAACATAACAAAATTATAGCACAGTGGCATACGGAACAATATTGCATATCATGCATAACTCACAAATGCAAAATCAACTGAAATTTGAGAATAAACTTTTTTCATGAAAATGAGGATGCTCAAAATGTTAGCATCCTCATTTTATGGTATGGTTCAATAGATAAATCCACAAAAAAAGCTTATTTCCAAATTATGGATTTACTGTAAAAAAAACCTCTCAAGCATGCTATGTTTTTAAAATTTACATTTAAAATACCAAATATCATCACTTTAAATAGATATCATCACTTTATTTCTCACGCTTTGCAGATATCTTTAAATAAATATCTGTCATAGTTTTGTTTCTCCCTTGAGGAGATGAGGATGCTACAGTGTTTTGTAAAATATTTGGTGTCAATAAACTTTCAAGATTATTATTTTTTAAGCGATGGGTTTTTGCTGTTGCAAGATATTTAAAGCAGATCCCTTGAGCAGAATTTATAAAAAAAACATATAATTTTGTAAAGTTCTGCGAGTTTGATATGGGTTTGTCAAATTTGTGAAAGTGAAAATAAAGATCCGGCAAAAATAAATGATATTGAAGGCATCCTCCTTGTTGATACTCTAAACTATGCTGAATGTCTCGGTATTCTCAGTAGCTAGCACCTATTACAAAAAGGGTTTATACATTGTATGATTTTGATCGTTTTGCTTTCTTTTGCATTTGAAAAGCTGTTTTCATCATGCTATCCTGTAGATCATAATAACTATGGATGGTGTAAATAGCAGTCATGTAATTTTACTATATTTTACTTTCTTTATTGTGGAATCTGTAGAAAATTGTTTGCCAAAAGGGCATTTATAGCATTTGTATTTGATATCATTTTACACTCTTTTACTTTGGTGTCTCTCGGTACACTCACTATGGCCTCATCTTAGGCATAGTCCAATAACCTTTATACAAGCATCATGATTACAGTGCAAAAAATTTGACCTCAAGTTGAGAAGAGTATGAGTTTTTGTACCCAAATTTTTAAAGGTCATTCAATGAATGTGCAAATGTATTGGGGTTAAAGAACTGCCCCTAATAGATGAGCATGTTGTGGATCCTAGTGACTGCATGTGGGAGTACAGCTGTAGTCTCAGGGCAACGAGACAAGGTGTAAAATAGTTACAATGTTTTTGGAATGATTATAAAATTGATCACTTCTGAGGTAGATAAAATGTAAATTTTTGTATTGTTGAGGTAGAGACACATTTCCTGCAGATATTGTCCTCAAACACACCATTTGTGGCAGTGATTTTCTGACAAAAAGCTTTTCACACAATACTTTTTTCATTGAACAGAAGTCAATACAGCAGATCCTTTTAATCTAAAAATGCTTTGATTCTGAACTCATGTCAGAAAACTCATGTCAAAAAAGTGCATAAAAGTAGGTGTCTATCCAATATATTACATTCTATTACCCCCACGACCCATTATTCAAAATCGCGCACTGTGATTTGTTGTAACGCGTCACGTGACAGACCATTAATTAGCGATAAAGTGTCAAGGGCAACGAACTTTATGTTCTTCTATCCTCACAGCGCACAGCAGTGCGCACAGCACACCTGCTTATGTAGGGAGAATGGAATGTCAGGGGTGTGTTATTGTATGTGCATACCTGCTTATAGGGAGAATGGAATGTTAGGTTGTGTTATTGGAATGTGCATACGCTTTGGCTACTGCGTATGCGCTCCACCTTGAGGTAAACAACTTGAAATATTTGGGCAAAAAATTTGATATTTTCTCTTTAAATCAAACTATTTTGTGGTAATAGAATAGAAATAAAGTGGGTGCAGCATTATCCTTTACATAAATAATGTGTCCTCGGCAGTAAAACGTTTAAATAATGGGTTCGACTGCGCCTCACCCATTATTTACGTTTTACTGCCTCGACACATTATTTTCGTGTAAAGGATCATGCATTACCCTTTATTTCTTAATTATTATGTTTTGATGAATCCAAGTGTGTGAAAATATTGGATAAAACATAATAATGATAAAATTGGACGCTTTACGCCCAATATTTATTGGTCTCGCTATGTGTTTAAAATATTGGACGAGACGTAGTCGAGTCATAGCTCGACCAATAATCGATCCAATTTTATATCACAGTAATAGGAACAGAAAATAAAATTGTGCCCACCATGAAGCAAAAAAAAATGAAGAAAGAAGGACTGAGAAAAAATGGAACAGGAGAAGAGGAGGAAGAAGAAATGTGGGAGAGAAGAGAAGGAAGAAAAAAGGAAATCCTCTGGCTGAATAATGTTTATGTACAAAATATTTCTTGCAGATTAATTCGTTTAGCAAAAATATCATCAAATTTGAATTACGTTCTGGTATACCAGAACGAAATTACAACAGTAGCCTATGGAGCAGTGTAACACACATGCGTGCATAACTCGCAAACGCAAAATCGGAATCAAATGACATTTTGGGAATGAGCTTTTTTTGTGGATATCATACGAAGAGGATGCTAAGATCACAAAATACTCCAACCTGCATTCCAAAAGTAAAGTAACATGTGCAGTCACAGTTTAAACATGGAAGTCATTTGGGTGAAAAATTGTGCAAAGAATAGGGGTCTTATTGGGGAGGGATGCTAAAAAAGAAAGGTCTTTCACAGCTACAGGCTATATCAAAATGATTGGTACTCATCTGGTTTTGGTGTTTTTGATGAACCTTGCTTCTTCAATATGCAACATTGGATCCTCTTGAAATGCCCAAGATTTATAGTTGTATGAAATTTTATAGCATTAATCTATAAATACAGTAGCTCCCATGTTGCATGTTGCATTGGGCTATTCCAGAAAATAGGTGCACACCCCCTATAGAGGAGTAAATTTTCAATCAAAGAAATGTCCGGATTTCCAGGTCTGTTTTCTGAAAACGACTGGATTTCCAGTTGCCAATGTAACTGGAAAAAGCTTGGAAATCCAATCAAATGAAGGAAAAATCACGGAAATATTGAAAATGAAATTGAGGATTTCTGATTTTAAACTATTTTTCTGGTGGATTTTTTTGCCTTCGGACACTTTAAAAGTCTGGATTTCCAACAGTCACGACTGGCCAAAAAGTCCGGATATCCGAACTCCTCTATAGGGGGTGTGCATCTATTTTCTGGAATTTTTGTCTTGTCCATATTCACTGGAAACTGATGCGTACCAATCATTTTGATACAGTCTGTAGATGCTAAAACATTTGTGTCCTTTGAAGCAAGATCCTAAAAATTGGGTCTTTGGGGGAATATAAGAAAAATACTGGGTCTAGGGAGCAAAAGTTAGGGGTCTTAGGGAGTACACACAATCTACATCGTAATAGTGAGTGCCCCCTGGTAAAGTACACAATGTTGTCTTATTAAAAATTAAAAACATGTTTATAGGCCGATATAAAATTTGAGGACATAGTTTAAGGGGGTACTACACCCCTCGATAAATTTGTGTCTATTTTTGCATTTTCTCAAAAACTAATAACATAGTGATAACAAAAGTTATGTATATTATAGGGGCAAGGAATCCAATTACTACACTGGAATTTGGTGACCCAAGACAAGCGATTAGATTATTTATGATAAGAAAAGAGGTACAGCTAGAATGTACCTCATTTCCTATCATATATACTGAACCGCTTGTCATGAGTCACTGAAATTTCAGTGTAGTAATTGGATGCCTTGCCCCAATAATATACATAACTTTTGTTACCAGTGTGTTATTATTTTTTGAGAAAAATGCAACAATAGTCATGAATTTACCACAGGGGTGTAGTACCCCCTAAGACAGTTTATATTCCTTTGTCACTAAACATGTAATGATGAAGGAGCACAAGTCAGCTGGGCTGAAACCAAGAGTATGTGCGATAAATACGCAAAGTGGCTGGTGTTTATAGTGAGACTCAGTTTGTGACCGCACAGAATTTATTTGTCAGTAACGTACCGAGTATCTGCTCCCAATTTAAGCATGCTTTGCACAGGGGGGATTAGATATGGAGAATAAGATTTCTTACAAACTCACAAGTGAATAAAATTGCATTCTGATTATGTTGATGTAGATGTAAAAATGCTTCTTAAATCCTCCATGATGTCAAATACATAGCATGTTTGTTTCTATGTTGATGTGGGAGTAAAATAAATGTTTTTTTAAATCCTCCATAGCGTTTGATAAATAACATGTTTTTTATTCTCCCCATGTTATGTCTCTGGGGAATGATTGTAAAGTTTTGTGATCCTAACATCCTCTTTTTATGACATAAAAGTTTTAAAAACTTATTCCCAAAATTTCAGTTTATTCTGATTTTGAATTTTGCAAGTTATGCATGTGTATTGCACTGCTCCATGTAGGCCTGTGTTGAATTCAAATTTGGTGATATTTTTGCTATAAAAACTTTTTTTTTGGAGAAAAGTGGGGGGGGGGTGAAGCTGTGGATCACGAAGTGCCCCTGTAATGAAATGAGCTATTCCTACACCCCTATGGAAGACATAACCGTAATCTTCCAAGCAGGGGGTGTACATTTCAAATGGAGTTGCCCATTCGGGTAATACCACTTGAAATTCACACTCCCTGTATGGAAGATTAAGGTCATGTCTTCCATAGGGGGTGTATGGATTTCAACTGGAACAGCAAAATTTGTGCATATTTAAATTAAAAGTTGACAATTAAAGGTGGATGACCCGATTAATAGCCTCATCCCCTCACTTTACTGCAAATATTTTTGGGAAACCAAAAGGGGAGGAATGCTCATTATTTTGGCACATCACAAAGAGAGGAATGATTTTTGGCATGTAATTTAAATTTGGTCACCTTTTATACATTACAAAAAAGGCATTGGGAAACAGTACTAAATGTTCAAATATGCAAGCTTTACTGATCACTGTGCGCACATCACATAATTAGTCAATTTACTATAATTATGAAATTTGGATTCTCCAATATTTGGTATGTGAAAGGGAGTAACATGTTCCCACTAATTATTTCTCAGTTATTCCCGACTTGGTATTTTTATGGTATTTTGAGAAAAAAGTTGTGATTTTCGCCAAATTTTTCCAGAAAAAACTATAAAAAAACCATTTTGAGATAAAAAAAATTCTGCATTTCTTTTTTTCTATTCTTTTTATTTTACAAATATGCGCGCAAGCTTTGAGCCAAACCTTTTTTTTTTTACCTTATTTCTTTTTAAAAAAGTCCCAAAATGCAAAATCTGGGTCGATCAGGCCCATTTTAGAATGGGGTTTTTCTGTCGCCTTTGTCCTGGTCCAGCTGGAACTAAATTAAAAATAGGCTGTATGGATGTCCCCAATATTACAAGCCTCCTATATATTATAACAACATATCTCACTGGGTCAAGATAGTGCAACAAGTTTGCTGTGATCATGGTGATGGGATGGCTGTATCATGTTGCTGGCTGTCATGTTATTTTAGGAAAGTAGTGCATCTTGTGACTCCATCCCTGCACCATTCAGCCATTTATCCATTTGTAAAGAATGTCAGAAGTGTTAAGTAGAACAAATTTGTGTGTGCGTTAATTTGTATAAATTTTGGAATAGCTTGACACACTTAGCTTACCAATTAAATATTGTTGATGATCCATTGTGGGGGGAGTGTGCTCGAGGTGGTCCCCTTCCTTGGAGTCAGAACATTTTGCACAAAATATGTTCAAACCACCCATTTTTCCTAGCTTTTCCTGGTTTATGATGACATTTTTTCATCATGGAGGGCCTTCAAACCTTAATGTACGATCTTTTTAAATTTTGGGATTTTTCTTTTTTGCTTCCAAAATGATAATATGCAATCATTATGAAAGTTCCCAATACATTTGGATGCCAAAAAAACATTGAAAATTTGCAAAGAAACAACATCATAAACTTCGCCTCTATTACTCAAAATATCTCGCACTTTTTGGATTAGGACACCGAGTGCAGCCTCAGAGTTAGTCTCCTGTTTGGTCATGCTCCCTCCACATGTGTGGAGGGAGCGTACCCAAACTGGCTTTGTAGGAGATTAAGATTTACGATCGTTCCGACATATTATCATAATCTGAAAAATTATGATAATATGTCGGACCAACAGAAAATCATCCTGTTTTACTACAAATAGGGCGAATTTGACAGTTTGCTCATAGATGTAAGTTGGAACATGTGTAAGTATTACAAATACCGTATTGTTTGTAATAAACGCTCCCCCTCTAATAAACGCCCCCCTCCAATTTTTCTGTGAAAAATTAACA
Organism: Amphiura filiformis; assembly: GCF_039555335.1. Lineage (NCBI taxonomy): Eukaryota > Metazoa > Echinodermata > Ophiuroidea > Amphilepidida > Amphiuridae > Amphiura > Amphiura filiformis. Next base: position 41,943,371 of record NC_092634.1, read on the forward strand.
AAAATGCGCATTTCCATGAAACATGTAGGTAAGCTTAAAACTTGCATCAGTCATGTCAGTCACGTTCGCTAAATTGAATGGACAAAACCTATTATGACTCAACTCCCATCCATTTCATTACCTAATTATGGTAGAATTTCACTAATTCCATGCACTTACAGGTGTAATTTTGTTGTATTCCCCACGAAAATATAATTTTCCGTGGGCGCCGCCATCTTGTATAGTGTGAAGCCCTCCTTTTAATAGGAGCACCATCGGGAAATTGAACACGATTTTCATAAGCTTTTTTCACTGACAATTCATTTCCAATAAACGCCCCCCTTTTGGAAAAATGCAACGCCCCCGGGGCGTTTATTACAAACAAATCAGTACATTCTGAAAAAGATCATACATTAAGGCTTTAAGGGTATTCTGAGCCCCCAAGCTTAAAGCCTATGCTTTAATCTATCCCTTTAATATCCATAAGCCAGTATAGGATGTGGATTTTGCACTGAGCACTTCCTTGCACTGTTATAATTCTACGTAATTTGAACTTTCATTTCCGGTTTTGGTGTTTATATCATACTGATTCTATACTGGTATGTGAGTTCCATCCCTTTTAAAGTTCAAAATAGAATTTGCAGACTGCTTGTTTTGCAGTGGTGATCTGAAAGAGGGGAGAGTCAACTGGTTGACTTATGACATTAGTTGTAGTGTAAGTTAAATTTCCATCTTGTTTAGATTGTGTGACACAAGCTTCATGATGCTTTGCGGCATCCACATCACTTCACTCTTCATGTTCCTATAGTTTATCTTGACAATAGTTTTGATAGTTTATATGACAATGTAGGGCTATTCTTTATCTTGCATTTTCAAATTAAAAAAAACATTGATGTGAATTGAGATGAAAACAAAGAACTTGTTGATATTGCGCTTTGCGCAAATTTATTCCACTTTTGCATCATATTTCATCACTTTAACTTCAATATAGCAAAATTTATGGCATTTATACCGTAAACATATGTTATTGCCAAAAGGTGCTGGATAACTATACTTCAAGAATTTTTTTTCCAATCCCATCCCCCCAATGTCAAAAAGAAATCTACGCCACTGAATCAAAGAAGTTTCTCATCTCCTCTTGTAGAAAATTGTATAATTGACTGTAAGTAGGATAATGCAATGTGCACTGCCGCTGGCCAGGAACATGGGCTGGCCATAGTATAAGAGAGCGTCTTGAACAAGACTATTTGTATTTTATACTTTAAATTATAGTACCATGCATTAAAAAAAAATTGTTTGTGACCCCATTGTGGGGTTGCAACCCATTGCTTGACCTATGCCAGGGGCCCTGAAAGATTTTTAATATTGGGGGCCCAACATTTTTGGCCTGCTCCAGAACGTGAAACGCTGCAGGGGGTGGGTGTGCATACATTTTTACATGAATTCTAACCTATATAGGGTACTTGGGCCCCCTCACCAAAATTATTGAGGGACCAGCCCCCCGCCCCCCCCCCCCCTGTATGCCATAGCTAGACTCCCATTAGTTTGGAAAGACAAGGAATTTGGAGTGTATTCACATCCTTTAAATTTAGATAAACTCTGAATCCAATTTTGATGCCAAACAAGGCAGGATATTGTCCTGACCTTTTATGAACTTTTTAGAATATCACTTCCAGTTTTGATGTTATTATTATGCATATTGTGTGAGAATTTTAACAAATATTTTTTCAGAATTTTTGATGGTATTATTATGCACATTAGGCAAAAAAAAAAAAGAAAATCTGTCTCAGGCACATTTGGTAAAAAAGCTCGAGTTCTATGCTTTTTTTTTTTAGAAAATGAGCTATGCGATTTTTTTAAAACAGTTAATGCAAAATGTTTATATACTTTGTGATATTCAAAACAGAAACATAACAACAACCGACCGACCCTACTAGAGAAGTCCATCCGCTCGTAAAACAGGGTTTTTTTTTCGCCTTAGCCTTCATTTATGATGTATCAGTGAGCAGTCTATATAATTGAAGACATTGAAATGCGCATTTTAATATTCAAATTATTTCATAATCTAGTAATTTCATAACCATGACTAGCATTATCTGACATATCTTGAAAGGGCAAACAAACATTTTTAGACCTAGCCTAGAAATGCATTGTTGCTATGGTAACTTCAAACTAACTTGTAATATAAATATAAAGGAATATGTTAAATAAGATGTCAAAAATTCTGTAAACATGTTGAAGTGGTAAAAAATCTATATACTTGAAATATAATATTAATTTAGTATGAAATATGAAGTGGTTTCAACTTACTGGAAATATCTGAAATTTCAAGTTTAATTCAAAATACAAACAGTGCATAAAATCAATGTAAAATGAAGATGTAAGAAGAAATTTCTGCTCTTAATAATATATCAATTTAATTTGAAACGAGTTTGACTTACTGAGAATGTTAAGGTATAGGCTAAATACAAAACTTTTAGTGTTAAATATTTTAAAATGAACCATTTTTGGGGTGTTTTAATTTTCATTCTTTTTGTGGTTCAGAACTACTCCCTATTCCAGAAAAATACAGAACCAATTTTTTTTTAAATAAAACAAATATTATCCTGTTTTGCCACATGAAACATAGCTAAATCCGAATCCATTAGTTAGTCCTATAACTAGCGATTAAAGTTAAATTTTAATATATAGCCAATTTTTGGAAATAAGGGCCAAAAACATGTGTTTTATGGTGTTCTTCGTATGCTGTGACAATCAACCCCAAAGACTTGTACTAAGACTAATTTCAGTTTATGAATTCTTATTTTTGGAAAAGACTTGTTTCATTCTTATAACCAACCATTTATTAAAGTAACACAAAAAAAGTGAAAATTGGATCGAAATTTTGGCATAGGCCTATACTCAAGATTTTAAATGCTTAGACTTGTTTCAAGTCTGTGATTTTTGTGACTCGATTGCCAGAAAACATGTCGAATGTTTGGGCTGTTTTTCAAGAAATTAGTAAAATAGTGAACTTTTTCTTTTATCTCCAATTAAGACTAAATGATTATATAGGATTGAGCTATGTTTCCTTTGGCAGAACTTGATAATATTTTTTTAATCCTGCTGTATTTTTCTGGAATGGGAGTAGGCCCTACAAACTTAAAAACCCAGTACAAATATTTTGTCAGGGGTGGTAGTACGAATATATTCTAGAAAAGGTACAGTACGGTCGTGTGTCTTGAGCTCGCCACCAAAAAAAGGTGGCGACGTTACATTTTGCCAAAGTCGACTCAAAACAAATGATGATATCTCTGTCAAGCAAGAAGGTATTGTCGTGCCTGTGGTCTCATTTTATTGCTAAATGCACTTTCAACCTTGTAAAAAGAAATACTTGAACTTTTTTAATACTGACACTGTGCTTCATAGAATTCAGAATGGGCAGGGTGGCGGTGGTGGGGGATGTGGTGGTGGGGGATGTGGTACACACAAACTCTATGGGATTGGTATTTTTAGTGCGTAATCTGCTTCTGTAAAGGCTGTAAATTGGACTTGGACTCTATTTAGCATCTAAAACACTCATGGCCTCATAGTTAAACAATTCTACTAATTGTTTTTAATAATTTATGATTGGTTTAGTCTAGAAAATATAAATTTTTCCATACAAAACTACCCGTTGTCATATTAAACACTGTAGTAAGTAATGCAAATGTCTTCAAAATCTAAAAGTTACTGTAAAATTTTAATTACTTATCCTATCATAGTCAAAGTATAGATTTTCTGAAGGGAAATTTGACGAGGAATCTAAATATGGACATATTTTTTCAGTATGGGTTAGGGGGAAAATGTTTAGGTTCAAAATATGTTAAATTGTAAAAAAATCTAACATACTTTGGGACACCCTATATTCCTAGATTACCAAACAGCTGTGATTTTGGTTTCTTCCAAAGTCAGTTGGCTCTCCATATCCTCTAACCAAATGAATGTTGTTTACTTCCAGTTTATTACTGTAAGTTGGTAATAAGCAATGCATTGAGTGACCCATTTGTTATCAAAATCTTTTTTATTCCACCCTGTATAACTTGCAGGTCACCCTGTATAATGAGTTGAAATGTATATATGTGAATTGCTTATGCCTTCAGCTTTCCAAAAATGTATACTTTTGCTAGTTTAGGGTTGATGATTGTCGAGATAATCTAATTAGAAACCCGGTTGGTGCAAAAATTCATAATATTTGTCATGTAACGCTAAGGGTGGCGAGTTCAGGACACATGGCCGTGCATATGAGCTGTTTGTGTGGGTTACATTTTCACCTCTTACCTTAACAATAGGTCATTTTATGATGTTTTTGTTGTCACATTTGACTATAATAATTGTTTTGTTTCGGGTTTTTTTTTACTAACACTATGGCAAAGTCCAATTTTTGGAGAATACTGTATGAATGGGTCATATTTTTGGAGGTTATTTATATATAAGAATGGGTCATATATTAATTATTTTGTACAATTTTACAACGTTTACAGTAAATTAGGCAAAATACGAGAAATGAAAGGGGAAGTTGTGAAAATTTATGTAGTTAAAAAAGTGATATATCCTGAAATGGTTTCAATTTACAAGGAAAACATATACTTGATACGTTTTAAGCTGTCATCTTGTGTTGTATTAGCTCTGCACTAATTGTTTCAAGTCTGAATTTGTCTGTTTGCTTGTCCATACAGCATGTTACAACTATAATATGGAGGCAATTGTGTCGTCTGTAAGTACTTAATCTGTAATATAAAACTTGCATTTGAAGAACTGTCAAGTAGAAGGATTTTGTGTGTTTTTATGTTGTGATTTTATGTAGAATTTGATTTTTAGGTGTGGGACTGGGGCTACAATTGTAGCATCTCTGAACATTTATATAATATTTTAATTGCAACTGGGTGCAAGATTGCATATCATGCTATTTCGAGCTGACTTCCTTAAGGGGTTTATAGGCCAACTTTCTTGGGAGGGGGCAAAATAAATGGTGTCTAGGCTCTCAACGAAAGACCTATAGTTTCGAACTGCTGTCCGCACATCCTGTCACTTCCAAAGTCGAGTGCCCCCCAGGGTTCTCGATATGGTAACTGACCAGTGGCGTAACTAGGGGGGGGCAACATGCCCCGGGCGCTACCGTTAGGGGGGCACCAAATTGACCAATTCAGCCTGGGCCAGCATCGATTCTGCGCCCCTCCAAGTGATGAAAGTCAAAATTTTCACGCGCTTCGCGCGCATTTCAACACAAAATCAATTGCAAGAACATTTTAAGACCGATATTCAACTTCTAGTAACCAAAATTAATTAGTGGTAGGCCTTATTTGTCCAAAATTTCGCGCGCTACGCGCGCAATTCTTTCATAATTTAACTGAAATTCTCGGGGGTATAGGGCGCCAATTTTGATTCTTGCCCCGGGGGCTACCGACCCTAGGGGTCTTTTATCTTTTCAGTTTCCGTAAGTCTTTTGTTCAGATACGAAAACGCAAGGGATTCAGTAAGTTACTATAATCTGACTTCATTCTGACTAACTCTGAAGTACCAATCAGCTTATTTCAATAGAGGTGATTGCTTATGTCAATAAAATCGGGAGAGAACAGATTATGTTAACACCAGTGTTTTTAATGGCCTAGCGCCCTCTCGTCTTTAACATTGGTAAATCTATATTAATTTGACAAAATGCATGCCAATCCGAATGACATAGTCCACTTTTTTCTGTAAAAACGTTGCAAATAAGCCCTAAAATCACAAAAGGTCCGCTTATGAGCCTGTCGAACCCCAAAGCACGTGTGCATGGCCACAGTGTCGCCCTTCCATCAATGTCTATCTCCTATTTTGCTTCCTCTTGCCCCCCCATGATCAGTCTCCCACCTCCCTCCCCAGTCCCTACTCTCTCCTCTCGAGTTCTTCTCTTTCTAGTCTTTCAGTCTCTCCTCTCCTCTCTTTCTTCCTCACCCCTCTTGTTCAGTCTCAAGTATTTCCCTCTCTCCCTCCCTCCCTCCCTCTCCGTCCCTTGCGAAATTTATCAGTATGATCCATGACTGAAAATAAGCTCTGCAAAAATAAACATTTAAAATAAACCCGAGCCTTGCATATAGACCCAACCAATTATCAGATTAGCTTGCCAGTGATACGAATGAATAGAATACATTATCTTTGCTCCAATGCAATTCTTTTGTTGTAATTCAATATAAAACATGATTACCAAATCACCACTTGTACAGCGCCTCATTGGGAGATATTTGACTATTTTAGGCGCTTCGTTTCATCGCCAATATGAAAAACTTTTGCTTATAACTTGGCAAATGGTTAGTATATAATTTCAATGCAAGACAATTTTTACGAGCCACTTACGTCTAGGCGTAAGTGCATATACACTAAACACAAGTCAATTGAAGCCGTACAATTTACATGAATTTAGGACCGTAAAATTTAGACTCTTCTTTTGTCTATATTAGCACCCAACCGCACATCTCAAGGTTTTATGTAAAAAATCTATATAACTTACCAAAACGAAAACTGAAATTCACGAGCTTCAAATTTTCAGTAACTAACAAAAGGCTAGAATAAAAGATTGGCCACACCTGGGAGACTACCACTTCAGAATAACAATGACTTACAAAAACTATTACGGTTACGGAAACAGAAACTGAAAAGATAAAACGACGGTAGTTACGCCACTGTAACTGACTTCAGGATTGTGTGTCAACAGTTGAATAGTATACTACAGGTTCAAATTTGATGTCCTTGTTCATTTGTTTGACAACACTTATTGCGTAGGAGAAGGTGTTCGCTGCTAAACAAGTCCATATTTGTGGTAACACACCTCCAACCGTGGACACACACCTAAACGTGGACTGTGCACGGTCTGTCGCTAGGTGCAGGAAGACGGTAATGATATAAAATGCTATTTACAGCACTCTCTCTCTTTGTGGTTATAGGGGGTGTATCCCCCTAAGATACCCCTTATGTCCACAGTATGTTGAATCACTGTCGGAATGTCCTTGATTGGATAGTACAGTGCTTTTTTACTTTAGGGCCTATACATCCTCGTTTGGAGGTGCTTAACGGCGGGGGGGGGGTGCATGTGTGGTGATTGCTACAGTGGGGAAAAATTAGAGGGTTACCTCAAAATTCTCTTGGACAATGAATTGATGTACAGATACTGAGATATCATTGGAAAGGTATTAATCATTCTGAGTCACCCTGTATACAGTTCTTGAAATTCACAGTTCACAGAGGGGTTGATTTTGGATTAGGTAGGGATATGCGGCTGGGATTCCAAAAACATACCATTATACAAAATTTTACCAAAAAAGACTCAAAAGGTACCTGTTTTCTATTATTTCTTTTCGAAATTTGCGGTAAATTAGCCAATTCTAAAAAATTGATCACAAATTCAGCTAAAAAACAGTATAAAATCTGTACCTTTTCCACATTTCAGAGAAAATTTTGGAAAAAAAAAAATCCATCCCTAAGCTAGTTTTCTGAAAATGGCGACACAAATATATCACAAAAAGCCTGAAATGCACCCTAAATCTGGGACATATTCCCATAGCCACTTTTGCACTAAGAACCTGGGTTTTGGTACCTCTTGCAGTTGTCAGGTAAAAGTAAAAGGTCAACTGTTAGGGCCAGTTGATTTCCAACTTGGCAAAAGAAAATACGAAATTTAGATTTGAAGTGCAAAATTAAAGCAAACACAAAACAATTTCCCAGCAAACACAAAATGTTTTGGAGATAATGTTTAAATGGTCATATAATGCCTTTAGAGATCCAAAGTCAGTGTCGATCGGTCGGTTTACTTTTGTTGTTGTTTTTTTGCCACCTTCAATAGCAAGAAAAGTTCACCACAAAATACCATGATTTATATGGTTTCTTAGGCTTGATCAGAGTTGTCAGTTGTACAGTACGAAACTACAAATTACAAACAGGAAGAACATTATTGCAACATGTTTGTGTATTTTATACCAACTATGAAAATTCAAATATGGAAAAAAAAAGAGACCTATTTTCGGTCGAAAAAAGGGCATTACAAATCTTTGTTTTTAGAGCTAATGGGTAAATAAAGGGTATAAAACATTTTGAAAACTTGCTGCAAAATATTGTAAACAATGTTATTGAAGTGTTTACAAAATCAAAATGTTCTAAAAAAATGTTTGCCAAAACTTATTTTATAATAATATTTTGACAACATTTTAAAGATGTTGAATTAGGGTTTTTTTCATATAGAAGCTTTTAAAAACATGGTCATGGCCTTTATATAACTGGACATTAATGTTACTAAAATGTTTGGACCAAACCAGAACATGTTTATAACCTAGATCTATTTATAACATTTTTAAAAACATTTTTCATATTTTTACATCAACTAAAAATGTTCCACAAATTCTACTGAAAACAAACAGCAAGAAAATCAATTATTTTGTGAAGTTTCAAAGGAAGAAAAACGTAAGGTGAAAAGACATAGAAAAGGAAAAAATATTTTCTTAAAATCACAACAAAATCAAATAATCTTTAGTTGATTTTGATCCCATGTTTCCTTTAATCTCAAATGCAGTGAACATGTTACTGTCGGGTGGTATGTTTAAAGCAGCGCACCGTAATCCTGCTTGTAGGTCACGTTTTGTCCATACTGAAATTTTTATTGCTTTACATGATGAGACAGGCAAAGCCGCTTATAAGCTCTTATAATTGCTTGCTTTTGTCTCTGAATAGACTAATTCAGTTTCAGGTTTTAAAAATTTGGTTTTGAAGTGATTAAAGCAACTTGAAATGTAGGTAAATGTCACATGGAATCAGGGCCGTCGCTGTACTGTACGAAATAGGAAAAGAACTAATGATTTTGCAAGATTGGCCAAGTATGTGTGTGTCCCATCACCCCCATCACACTGCACTCTTCATCAGCACCAATGGAGTATCGCCCAAGGGCAGGGTGGCCCGGGGTGGCAAATTCCCCTCCATACACACTCAGTCAACAGAAATATTGGGACCAAATTTGGGGTTTCCATCTTCCTTGTGGTCTATTTTAGACCCAAAATTAACATACTTTTGGCTCCTTTAGCATTAAAATGCCAAATTTCAGCGTGCGATCCCGGTAATTGTAAGAGCAGATCAGTGAGACGGGCCCCAGGAAATTTGCTTTTTCATCTTGAACTTGGTTAAAAATCAGATCTATAATTCCATCCTCATTATTGAAGTAATGTAAACCCATTAATATGTGTGGTAGAGCAGCTCTCCTGATGCCTCAAAGCTAAACTTATAGAAAACAATCAAGAAAATTATACCAAACAAGTCTTCAAGTGTGGCAACTTCAATTTCCAATAAGGGTACATGATGATCAAATGATAAAGCGATTGCCAATTAATTCAATGAGTACTTTACATCTATTGGTACTCAACTTGGCAACAAATTTAATGATAATATAATGTGTGTTCTAGACAATATTGTAAAGTAAATCAGTTTAAATTTAATGAAATTACACCAGAACATTTGCTGAATTTGCACTGCTGTCTCCTGGACCCCACCATGCACCTGAAACGTACGGATCGGAATCAAGGAGGGAGGGGAAGACAAATTTGCTCCACCATACCCTAAAAAGAGGATGCTAGACCACAAAATGCCCCTTTAAGGTATCCAAGTGAATATGTGACTCCTCGCCACAACTGAGCCCGGATGTCGCCAGTGCCACTATTGAGATATGCTCCATCGAACGTAACAATAAACAATAGGAAAGAAAGGATTTATTGACTGTTTTATTGATTTTCACTACTTAAATGTCAAGTACTATAGACATGATATACATCATTTTAAAGCTAATTTCAAGCAGAATATTTTGGTTGAATATCTCAAAAATGATGATTGGCGACATCCGGGCTCAGTTGTGGCGAGGAGTCACATATTGTCTTAATCCCATACTCCTAATCCCATAATCTCTGCTTTGTATTGATTACTCTATAGGATTATGTGCTAATCCATGTCATCCCTGAAAAAAAAAATTGTGTTGACCTTCAGTAAATCATAAATAATTTGTTTTCAATATGGCTAGGATTTTATGAAGCTATGTCAGTTTAATGATGCATTCAAATGAGTACAAACATACCTAGTATTTGGACTTTGTAGACTATATTAAGCCTATATCACATCATGGAAGTAAGTCCATCTTCAATAGCTGCCATTTGTCATATTTTTAGATGTGTACAGTATAGAATGCAGAAATTGTCAAATGTCTATGGGGCAGCTATTGCACTTAAGACCTTGCGCTAAGCCCTTGACTTCCATGATCACATGAACAAGATGAAACTCAAGTCTTATCTTTGATAACAATATAAACCTTTGAATGTTTTTTTTAATTTCTCTTATTTTGAATAGAAAAAGACACAGAGCTACACAGAGATCAGTTTCAGTTGCGTAACCATGCAGAACTTTTTCAGAGGGTGGGTAAAGGGGGGGGCAAGGCAACTTTCAAGTTAGACAATTTTGACGAAAATGGTCAAAAATGGGCTAAAAAGTACAAAAAATGCCTAAAATCTTAAATATCAGGGCAGCTGAGCTGTGAAAAATTATGAATACAAATATATAAAATTAAAAATGCTATAGTGTGGTCATTCCTGCATATAATAGCTTCTAGCCTATTGATGCATTATAACTGTCACAATCCTGTTACGTTTGGATTAAGATTATATCTTCCATCCTATTTTTTGGAGGTCTCTCTTTCAGACATTAAAAAAGCCTCATGCACAATGACTAAGCTCATTAGTTACATAACACATATTGCTGAAAAATTGTATTTTGCTTTCTGTGTATTATAAACTCATGTGCTATATATTCAACTTCTGTGTTTGTAAAATGTAAAGGTTATAAAATTGAGGTTGCAGTTATTTTGTCCTGCGATGACATACATGTATTCCTTATGTACTTCGAGTAGTAAAGACTTTTTCTTTCTGTGGGTGTAAATTTAGTATTGACTCCACCATCATCATCATTATGTGCATCTTCTTCAAATGGTCATTGCAAATTGTGAGTTGTTTTGATCCTGTGAGCACTCATTTATTGAGAGTATTGACAAGTGTGCATGCATATTGTGATAATGCAGTTTTAAACACTAATGTAGCAGATTTATGTACATTTTGAAAGTTGCTTTGGAATAACATTTTGTTGTTGTAACATCTTCAGTATGCAGAGGATATACTGTAGACAGGATGATTACAAATTGGTTTAACTAAGTTACACTTTATGTTGAATATATTCCTGATGAAATTCTCCATGTATGGATCTGGAAGGATAACAAGGTATATTGTTGTTTATTATAACCTTTTAATTGTTTTGGTGTTGAATATGATTGATTGATTGATGCATTGATTAATCAAGAGAACATGGTGGCTCAGTGGCCTTGGACTTATAATCTAAGAGCTTGCTCAATTCAGGTCCGGCAAGGCCCGCAGAGCTGGCATAGTATTTGTTCGCGGGCAACTCAACCCAAACCTACACGTGGTGTCGGATGGGTAACGCAAACTTGGGCAATGGGGAACGGGCTTGGATGCGAGGAAGTCAAGCTAGCGGAGGATCATGTAAAGTTTTGACCACGTTCTAGCCCTTCCTCGGCTGACTCAGCCTGGTGTGGCTCTGAAGAGATACCATTTGGTTTTTTACCACGTCTGCAATGAAATAAATTTGGATTCATTGTACGAATGTACACATACAGCAAGAGACATACAACATGGCACAATAACTAAGATGCAGTGAAGCATATAACGTTTTGTGACAGAATGAAGATATACAGGTGCAATTTGACAAAGTTGCGCGTGCATAGCAACCAGCTCAAGGAAGGGGAACTACACATGCGCACACTGGTTTTGCAAGGCTATTTCCCTTGTTTGACATCTGTCCAACCAAGAGCATGTGCATGAGTTTGAGTCCCTGTCCCACCACTGTGTTCCACCCTTGGGCAAGGTGCTTTGCCTCGCTTGCCTCACCCCACCCAGGTGCAATGGGAAGCTGTTAGGGGTAGTCACAGTCATTCAATATGCAGAGGATATACTGTAGACAGGATGATTACAAATTGGTGTAACTAAGTTACACTTTATGTTGAATATATTCCTGATGAAATTCTCCTTGTATGGATCTGGAAGGATGATAAGGTATACTGTTATAACCTTTTCATTGTTTTGGTGTTGAATATGATTGATTGATTGATTGATTGATTGATGCATTGATTAATCAAGAGGACATGGTGGCTCAGTAGTTACGGCCTTGGACTTTATATAATCTAAGAGCTTGCTCAATTCACTCGGTCGGACAGGTCCGGCAAGGCCCGCAGAACTGGCATAGTATTTGTTCGCGGGCAACTCAACCCAAACCTCAACGTGGTGTCGGATGGGTAACGCAAACTGGTGTGGCTCTGAAGAGATACCATTTGGTTTTTTACCACGTCTGCAATGAAATAAATTTGGATTCATTGTACGAATATACACATACAGCAAGAGACATACAACGTGGCATAAAGAAGATAGGAAATAACTAAGATGCAGTGAAGCATATAATGTTTTGTGACTGAATGAAGATATACAGGTGCAATTTGACAAAGTTAACGGCGTGCATAACAACCAGCTCAAGGAAGGGAACTACACATGCGCACACTGGTTTTGCAAGGCTATTTCCCTTGTTTGACATCAGTCCGACCAAGAGAATGTGCATGAGTTTGAGTCCCTGTCCCACCACTGTGTTCCACCCTTGGGCAAGGTGCTTTGCCTCGCTTGCCTCACCCCACCCAGGTGCAATGGGAAGCTGTTAGGGGTAGTCACAGTCATTGTACTGATAAACACTGCGCCATTTGTAGGCAGCAAACGTGGTTCCGACATATTATATAAGTTATAAGAGATATAAGTTGAAAAGCAAATGAGTGAATTGTTTGATTGATCGGTTGATTGATCATTCTTTGAACAAGAGATGTGAGATATACTTTTTTATAGGTGGGTAAGCAAATGAGTGAATTGATTGATCGATTGATTGATTGATTTATCAATTGACGATTGATCAAAGAATCAATCCGATATCAATCAATCAATTGAGTGGTAAAATGAGTGAGTGAAATTTATTGTTTGATTTTGAACAGTTCTTTTTAGAATAGGCTTTAACCACGGATGTAATCATCCAAATTCCATGAGCCATAGATAGCTGGCAGTTCCATGAAATGATATTAGAAGAGAAAATAGCCATGCCACAAGGAGTGTATTAGTACTAGTGAGGTTGAAATCCATACTTACTAGTTTTATTAGACCAAAATTGGAAAATCTATTTCTGTCTATAATATGTAGAATTGTTTGATATCGGATATACAAGGCATACGTTATGTTTAGAGGGGTTAGTGCAAGATTGAGGCCCAATCTGTGATAGCTGCCATTTAGATGCATATAATATAGAATGCAGAAATGATCAAATGTCTACAGGGCAGCTATTGCTGGTAGGACCGTCTTGCGCTAATCGTGATATTGATCATTGAGTATTCCATCATGGGAGTAACCTGATGTTTATTGTATTGTTGTTTTCTTCTTTACTTTATAATTGACAAACTTGACCTAAGGCCAAAATAAAAATGTTTGGTTGTCGTCCACCGATTGACCCTAGTTCTCCAGCTAACCCAAAACATATTATTTAATATTTTTATTTTATTTACTGTTTATAAACCATTAATATATTGCCACAATATAAATTAAGAAGCCCAAGAAATTATGACATAAATGATTTTATGAAGCTCAGGCAAACTTACATAAAATGATAATAAATTGAGAGAACAGAAAAATCAGGACTCAGCGGGGTTTGAACTCTGGACCTCATGATTACTGGTCGAAAGTTATACCACTGGACTACATGAGTTCACAGTTGATATAAATTAAACACAACATTTTCAGGGTACATAATATCAATATTACTTAAATGACTTAATGCTATCATATCTTTCTCATGATGAGATCTTAAGATATTTCTGTTCAGCATAGCTTAAACAATAAGTTGTGCTCTTGTTTACTGTGTACTAGTTTGATTGTCTCAAACCAAAATTTGAAAGTGTTACTCCTCTCTTGAGCCAACTTCATTGGTTCTCTGTCAGTGAGATGATTGTGTATAAGACGTTGCTTTATCTCTGAATGGGCTCACTCCCCAGTACATGAATAACTGTCTCACTGTGAAAAGATCGGCAGATTGTATTTCCTTCTTGGTGCTTCTTTCTAAAAAGGGTGCTCGGGATAGAACCTTTTCATTGGCAGCTCCATGTTTGTGGAACACCTTACTGGTTCATATCAGGAATGCTGCTACTCTGGAATCAGTTAAAGGTCAGGTATATTGCTCGGACAACATCATATCATTGGCAAGGTAATATTATGAGGACAATGAAAATGACTCTTGTTTTGAGAAAATAAGACGTTTAAAATTGACATTCCGCAAAAACCAACTCAAGCGATGAGTTCCTTCGAACGAGACAGATTTGGCCTAGAAAAAAATTGATGTCATGAAATGACTGTGCCTGCTCTGCGAGAGGGACTATAAACATTCTCAATGCACAGAGCGTATAAGTTGTTGTTCACAAAAAAGAAATATTACATACAAACGCATAGTAACAATACTGTGTGACGCTTTGTTCCCCAAATGAGAACAATAGTCTGCATATTGTTATGCAGCATTGTTATGGTAAATAATAGTACAACTCATTGTTGCTAATGTCAAACTTGTCAAAGTGATTGTGATTGTATGATGAGAGCATGGTGCAGTGTCCACTTTATTTACTTACGTCATCAGCCAAACGGGGGAAGAACATGTACGCTTCAACGGGGGAAGATTGAAGAACACATGTATACGAGGCTGAACTTTACCCACACAATTTCTCCTTTTTCAGGAGAAATACGCATAAAAAAATTGCAACGAGTGTCACAACTTGTAATGTAATAATTATTCTCTTCGAATAGAGATTAACTTGTTTTTGCAATAGACCTGCCCTTTAAAACTATGCTTGAGACATCTTTTTTCATAATATTGTTGCCTTTATTTATTGTATTTGATCATTTTAATGATCTTTTTGATGTTGCTTTTTTGCACTTTGAAGACATTGGAAAAGGCACACAAGTACTATAAAATGTAGTAAGTTAATAATTACTCTGTGTAGACATCACCAACCACCCCCTTCACCAGATTAATACAAGCATTCAAAAGTTGACAACATTTTGGCCATGTTTGAGGACATACAACCCATATCATGTGCAATTAATGTTTGCCATTAGATGATTAGATAATGAAGAAAGAAATCATGCATAGATTTTCTTTCGTTAAGCGTCATTTCCATTTTCAAAGTCACGACAGGACACTTCATCCATTCACATGATCTATGATAAACACACTCTCTAAAGCATGGAATGTTGTGCGTATGAAAATTTCATGAATTGCACAATTGGGGAGGTGTTTGTAAAACTGTATGCTCTCAAATATTTCATTTTTCTGTGGAAGCTAAAAGGTATACTAAAAAATTTCACTTTTTTGGCAAAAAATTTGTGCTGCAGAAATGAAGTTTTTCCAGAATCGCTAAAATATTTTGCCGCAAAAATATCGTGCTTTACAGAACCATTATGCAATCAAGTGAAATCCCAGGAGCAGCCAATCAACTCAATCATCCTTCACTAATCAGTCCACAATATTAGAGACCCAGAGAAGAACTCGTAGACATCCCATAATGCCATACAATATTTCCCATAATGCTTTGTACCAAGAGGCCACCGATAAACTCAATCATCCTCCACTAATCATTGCTAATCAATCCATAATGTTAGAGACCCAGTTTTGGGCTCCTACAATTTTTACCAAATTCACATTAAAAACATAGGCCTTCTATGCTAAAAATGGAAAAAAGGGAAAGGGGATTATGTTGCTCAAATAATCTGGATAAAAAATTGGATTTTTGGGGTAATTTTCTCCAAAACTGAGCATTTGTACTCAAAGTTGATGTTACAGATGGATTTGTCAAGTCTTTGCCATCCTAAATATGTATACTTTTGTATTATTCCTGGGTTAAGACCAAATAACCATAAGCTTGCACTGCAAAAACTTGGGTGTTAAAAGTAACACCTGTTGGAGTCAATAGAGCACCACACCCAGGTGTGTTGTTTTTTAACACCTTTGGTGTTATTGTTATACCTTCCAGGTGTCAAAAATGACACCAAGAGTGTAAAAATAACACCTAAAAGTGTTAAAAAATAACACCCCTGGGTGCAGTCTACTGACTCAACCGGTGTTGCTTTTAACACCCGAGTTTTTGCAGTGTAACTATTTCAGATGCTGACTAGTATTTTGGACAAACGTTGTGTACATGTTAAAATTGAAGGTGCCATTTTTGTGAAATCACACAATGGCCCTTTAAAGCAGTTTGTAATTTGCTGCTGTAGCAATATGTTAGAAGTTAATTGTTTTTTAGTAATTTTGTTATTTTGTATTATGTTGTTTCAGATATCTATAAAAAAGGAAATAAAAACCAACACAGATGGAATATGGACAGAAATGTGCCTTTTCAAGGTAAGAATTAAATCATTGTCATGATCAAATTAATTAATAATATGTGAGTGGGCGCGGCGAATCAGCCGTAAACTCGGCAAATTGTATTCTGAGTTAAAGTGTAAAATGTATGTGAAGGTCGTATTCATAGGTGTATCAATTTGTTGCGACAAGTATCTTATCAAACGCTGTTTAAATCAATCAATAATACTACTGCTGAAGAGGATAATAAGCTTCTACCTATTTCTATAGAATAGTTCATGTCTTTGTTTGCTTTGGCTAAATCCTGTTCAAGTGGTAGATAACAAAGCATTGTATTTTGTCTATGTATAATGAACAATGAGAGGATATTTCTGAACCTCTTTGACTTGGGGATGATTTGAAATGACCGCCAATTATGACTGTTGGATATTTATTACCAGAAATTTAGAAAATGAGACACACGTAGAACCGATAAAAATACAATTTTGTCGAAGGAACAGAGTTCAACAAATCATAACCCCGCTTTTGGATATCGTTTGAAGTCAAATGATATACCATTTTAAAGCTTATGGTATATATTTTCTAAACACGAAATAAAACAAAATTGACCGGGGCCGACTTTACGGCTGATTCGCCGCGTCCAGTCACATATTATGACTGAATATGATTCAAACCATCAGGCCTATAGCCTAAGGGTGTGAGTGAGTCCCGGGAATTCGAGTCACGCCCGAGAATCCTATTACCGGGCAGGAAATTCCCTGCCTGGGTACCCGAAATTTTGTTAAAAAGATAATAATAATAATTTGTATTCATGTCATACTCTATTAATGATATCAAAATGCATTCAAATTCAATGCATTTTGATATCATTAATAGAGTATGACATGAATACAAAATATCAATTTTCATATTAAAAACACAAAACATCATCCATTTTTTTTTTAGGTCAACCATGAATGATCCTAGCATTTCTAGGTCCGGGAACACTACAAAACCGGAGGGGGGGGGGTTCAATTTCGGGTACCCGGTTACAAAATTACCCAAAAATCACACCTCGACTATAGCCATGATTTATGGGGGGAGTGGAGGGCTAAAAAGTGGACCTTTTATGAATTATTCTTCAAAAAAGTGCTGATATTAATGCAGTGGCGTAGTGTGGGTCATCATATTGGGGGCACCGACCATGATTGGGGGGCACCGTGTCTGATTGGGAGGCACAAGCCGTTTTTCAGCAATTTTTCTATGGGATTTTTAAAAATTTCAGATCGACTGGGCCCTGCCCCCTGCCCCTGTGATGCTACGCCACTGTAGTAATGTCTTTATCAAAAAACAATCAATTTTTTGGAAACTTTTCTTCAAAACAGGGCTGAATTTGTATGTTCTTACAGAAAAAAGTGACTTGTTTGGATTGGCATGTTAGTGTGGATGTGGGAGTCCAGGGGGATACTCAGTACATATGGGTACATGCTGCAAACATGGGTAGCATTTTTGGCCTTTTGGTATATCAATGATCCCTTTTTCTAGGGCAATTTTGGTATATTCAGCTGAAACTTTTGGTATATCGATGGATCCAAATTTCTTGAAAAAATTGGTATAAATAAAAATTGATTGGTCCACTTTCAAATACCCCCCCTCGGAGAGGGTTGCATGCATCCCACACAATGCTACCACTTTGCACATTGAATTCTGCCATAAATTCTGATCCTGCAAGTTCTCATCTTTTTTTAAACCTGACAGTTTTTAATTCTATTTTCATTTATTCACTCTGTGTTGTGGAATATTACATGGCTAAAACCCAGACCAAAACCATGCTATTTTTATTATGTTTTTGTCCATAAAATGTGATTCGATAAAGCAAAATCAGTCGGAACTCGGAAATACTGATTTTGAGATATAGCCATACAAAGGAAATATTTCCTTTTATTTCCTCTTGATTTGGAAACTCTTAAATTGTTCATTACCTATGAAACTGGTTGTTCAATTTTTATGGGGTTTTCTGCAAAATCCAGCTTTGTAAATGCTGTTTACTATCCTATTAGAAACTGAAAATTTAAAATTTCTGAGTTCCAACTGATTTTGCTTGATCGCATCACAAATGATCAAAATATTCAATAAGCCTTCTTGCACTGATACTGGGATACTCCAGTTGAAAGCCATTCTCAGGGATTTGCTCACCTTTAGAGGTGATGGTATGTACCTGTCATTAGCCCCCTTTTTTGAAGTTATACCCAATGAACCCCATTGTTTTAAGATTTGGATACCCAGTGACCCCCCTTTTTCTTGAATTTAATCATCAAATGCCATCAAATAATGGCAAATAACTTATTTCAGCAAATTTATATTGTATTTAAAAAACAATTCGGCTAATTTGGAACAAAAAATTAAAATATTTTTGAAACTTTCTACCTGATTGGTCATCAAATTTGTCCTAAAATGGAGTCTTTTTGACAAAGGGCTATTCTATGTAGAAGATTTTCCACAGAGGAGTATGAATTTCAAATGGACCGAACACAATAGGCAGCTCCATTTGAAACTTGTCCTCTCTCAGTGGAAGATGCAGAGGATGTATGAAATTCAAGTGGAGCTGCCTAAAATGTCAATTCCATTTGAAATTCATACTCCCACTGTGGAAGATATTTCCAAAATGTTCCACAGAGGTTGTGTGGATTCTATATAGAACAGCCGATATGACACATACTGAGTACTGCAAAAATGTTTTCAAATTTTTGTACTGAAATTTAGAGATGATTATGAGTTTCATTATTTTTTCTCTTTCATCCTATTTCTTCTTTTATCAGTAAGATGAAACTGCTCTCATCGACTCATCATTTATAGCGTAGTCACTACACTACCCCTACCTGGAATAATTATGTCGTGCCGTCCCAATACCAGGAGCTCTTTACCTCAAAAGATGTATACAACTGGCATTGGCAGTAGCAAAGCTTCCCAAGCCAGTATCAAACATAAAATTGATCGCCATAGTGTTCCTTCGCGGAGATTAGCAAGTTTTGAGGAGGCATGCGAAAAAGAAACATTTGCGCGATGTTTGGCGGATTTGTCAAGACGTTCAAGTTCTGGAATACCATCAATGTACTCTAGTCAGAGGATAACATCATCAAGATATCCACCACCGTTTGAGAGAAGTCTATCAAGTTCTCAGTTACCAAGGGGGGACTATGGGTACATACGAAATGTAAGAAGACCGACTTCTCCCAGAGATAGCGGAAGATATAGCGATCCGTTCCCTGGTAAATCAATGGTTCGGCAACAGAGTGAACCAGGTATAAGCACTTTATATGAGAAAAGAACAACACCTTTGGTGTCATCAGCACCAAAGCCATCAAGGAGTGTAGAAGCTCTAGTTTCACCTACATCAAGACAAAGCCCCATGTCAAATCGGAATTCATTGAAACCATCTAAAACAAGAGCTTGTCAAAGCTTAGAAGCTATAAACGAACCTACAGGGAACCAAATGGTTACAAGTCGGTTTGTAGCTCGGATACCACGAAAAGCATCAGATCCAGGTATGACTGAGGAGAAAAAAGGTGGTTCAACCCAACATGCAAGTGTCAAACTTCCTGCAAAGAATAAAGACAACAATACAACTCAATCGGGAAAGAAAGAGAGAAGAGGGACACAAAGACCAATGAGAAAATCGGCATCTGTTGACGACAGGCTGTGTAGCAGTACTCATGAGAGAGAAAGGCACACCAGACGCACTAGCTCAATTCCAAAAGTGAAAAATACTAATGCACCTCAATCGCATAGTAAAAGTAAAAAGGATCAAAATGGCAATGATACTAGTCCTATTGTTTTTCGAGCGAAATCTCCGGGTAGTGTGAAAAGCAAAGTCACTGTAAAGAACCCCAGCAAGAAGCAGGACAGTGATAAGAACGCCAAAGTGAAAGAAAAGAAGGTAGTTACAAACACTGATTTGAAAGTACGCAAAGACAATCGGCAACCAAGCAACGAAATTGTGGAACATCGAAATCAGTCAAACTCGAAGCAGAGTGATGACAAACGTCAGATGGCCAGGAAAAATGATGACACACTTGACTCTCATCAGCAACAGACCAAGAGATCTTCAACTAAGATACCAATTTCAAGCAAAGTTGTTGGGCAACTGATGAGCAGACAAATTGTACCGGATGAACTGGTGTTGCAAGATAGTATTAGTAAACTAGGCATTACTGAAAGAAGCTGTATAGAAGATGATGCTGAAAGATGCCTTTTAGATGTTGGTCCTGTTGGAGCTGATGGTAGTCATGAAGAAGAACTTCCTGATCCAGACCATCTGGTAGAGAGTCCCGTAAAGAGTCAAGTGGAAGAAGTTGCCATGAGCAGTCAACCTCAGGACATCTTCTCAGGGGTAGACCTAAGTAGTGCAATTGAACAAGGTGGTAGGAATCTTCAGGGAAGGATATCACCTCCAAAGACTCTGATACCATATGTGCAGCCTGTATCGCCACCATCTTCACAGGTGAAGAAGCAGCAAAGAGACCAGATCCGTCGAGAGAAGATGGAAATGGTATTTGAAATGAATCCACCGCGATTAAGCCTCAAGAAACAAGTCAGTTTTGATGTGGATATGTCTGTTCTTCATGTCGATGGCACAAAAGAGAAGTCCAGTTTTCGGACAGAGAAGAGTGAAGCCATTGAGACTAATGATCAGTTGTTGTTCGGGTCTATGTTTGGTTGGAGGGCATCATCGCCAACCAATAGCGAGGTCAGTAGCGATAATCTTTCGGATGTGTTCGTGAGGACGAAGGAATCGTGATCGTGAGCGTAAACTCTCGATAGTGGAAGAAGTTCAATTGCCTTTGGCTATTAGTCCTGAAGAACTGTCAGCTGTTGAGGCTGATGAAAGGAAATTAGAAAGAGGGCGCAGAGGATCGGATCGCAGAAAAACATTACCGACGAAAGAAGCGCAGGATGGATTCCATAAATCACCCGATTATGGGCGGTCTCGCTCCATGCCAGGATCGTAAACAGAGAGAAATCATGGACGCGAGAAAAGTGAGAAACAAGGAGAGGATGAAGACGATTCAGTTTTGAAGATAAAACTCGCAAAACCAAAAGCGTTTTCTAGTAAAAATACAAAACTGATGGATAGACGGAAGGCGTATGCGAAACATCGAAGCGTTTCTGAAGGGAATATGTTTAGTGCCTTGAATACGAAAGCAGCCAAGCTTGGGAATGGACATCAGATGTCACCTACTGCAAGGAGTCCTTTGATGAGTCCTTTCCTTGGATTACGTAGGATGTTATCGCGGGAATCAGGACGGTGGAGCCCAGGAACAACGCGGAAAGCTGATGCTAAACGTAACTCAGGTGAGTGTATTTGTTTGATTATTCATTTGTTTGATTGTTTGTTGAACTCAAGGAAAATTTGTTCCATGTTAGTGTCAATAATCATTCATGCATCCAGCTGCAATGCACAAGACGTGATATTCCCTTAAAATAAAAAGTTAATTTAAAGATGAAAACTTATTTAAATTATACAAACTGGTAGTATATTCATATGAATTTTGGTGTCATGAAAGTTACAGCATTCCTTAGATATGGTTAGATAACAAGAAACAACTGCTGCATAAAAAAGTGAAGGTGAAAATGGCAACACTTGTGATCTTTGGATTAACTTGTTTATCAAAGACAATAACAGTGTTTTGGTGGAAAAAAAAGGTGTTTTGTTTATGTGAAATCTTGAAAGTTTTTTTCAAGTTTGACCAAGTTTAAGTCACAATATCTCATCTGTAATATAATTTCATTCATTCATTTTCTTATGTCCTGAGAATTCTACCTGTATGACTATTTCTTTCTCATTTTCCCCCTCCTCCTTTTACCCCACAACCCCATTTGTAGGAAGTGGATCCCCCAAGCCTAAGAAGAAGCGTTTCTATGGAGTATGTCGTGCTTGTGGATTTGATGTGATGACCGGTGATCAGATAAGTGTACGTCAATGGGTCTTCCACCGTGACTGCTTCAAGTGTTCCAGGTAAGTCATGTGTAGCATGGGGGGAAATGCCCCCCAGTCAGAAGTCTTGCCCCCCCCCGTCCCCCACCAGGAAAAAACCCAAATTATGAAAATTTCCACTTTTTGCACAATTTTGCGCAAAATTTGTTGATTTCCCCCCCCCCTGAAATTCACTTCCCCCAATGCCCCCCTCCCCCTGCCGAAAAAAAATTCCTGGTGCCGCCACTGGCCTCCTAGCCCAGATGAGTCGTCAATAAGAACCTGGTGTATTATCTCGCCAATTAAGTCAATGTTGTCTCGGAACATTTTCGATGGCTTTCATTTCATGCATTTTCAAGACACAGCACGCAGATGAATTAATATTCACCGTAGAAGTAGTGATGCAACAGGATTAATTACCATAGCAATGGCTTTCCATTATTTTTGAATGCATTGCCCAACATTAGTCATTACACCGATCCTCTCCTTTGCACATAATTATTGCACATAATTATCAAGAACAGGACAGGAATAAAGACCTGGATCACTATAGAATGTACACATCATGCTGATCACTTGCACCTGTCAGATAGTGTCTTTGAAAAGAGCACTATTGCAGTCTTTCATCATTGCACACATATGCAGGGATTAGTGAATCCTGCTTGTAGTTCCAGGCAATACATTGAAAAATAGTGTAAACCCATTCATATGGTGTTACATCACTACTTCTATGGTGAATAGTGTGGCCATATCACTGGTTGTGTCTTCGCAAGCAATTATGGCCTTTGATTTCACAATGTTTTGATATGTGTATCGGGCACATTCTGTGCACGGGCTCTGGGCCAGATTGGAATTTTTGTACCCTGGATTACTGTGTGACAGGCGAGCGCCATTCTACCGAGCTATCAACTCAACTGTAAACAGTGTGTGGAAATTTTAAAGTCTACGAGGGGATATCCAAAAGTTTTTGACATCACCCAGAAGTGAAAGAGCTATACCGATGACATTTTGTCAGTGTAATCACTGGTCCTTATGTACATTATGGTCCAAAAATGGTCTCATAAGTATGTTTACTTTCTTTACAGGTGGCGCTAGATGGGCAGTAGGTGCATAACCTGCAAGATGGTGAAAATTGAGACTTGCAGCGTGATTAAGTTCCTGCATTTGAAGGGTTAGGCCTACAATGCTCAGAAAATCTATGATGAAATGAAAGCAATCTGCGGTGATGATTGCCCATCATATGGCACTATTGCTTTTTGAAAAGGAATTTCTAAACTGGCCATGTCCCTCACAGATGAGCCAAGATGTGGACGTCCATCACTTACGGATGATGTGGCCACAGTGAAAAAACTCAAGAAAGTGGAGGATCTTATCATGAAAAGGTTATGCGCCTACTTCCCATCTAGCGCCACCTGTGAAGAAAGTAAACATACTTATGAGACCATTTTTGGACCATAATGTACATAAGGACCAGTGATTACACTGACAAAATTTCATCGGTATAGCTCTTTCACTTCTGGGTGATATCAAAAACTTTTGGATACCCCCTCGTATATCATAACATATTGGAGCCACGCATGAAAAAGTATGAAAAACCATATTTTATACTGGGGTGCACTATCATACCCCAATGGATTTAGCATAGTAATATATTGGTTGATAACGTAAATACAATTTTGGAAAACCAATGACGATGTCAAAATTTAGTCAATCTTGGCTAGCCCAGCAAACCCCCCCCCACTGACTATTTTAGTAGTGTGCACCCTCTAGAAGCTAGAAGAGAAAAGGTCTGATAATGCTTTAGAGAAATCATCAATAGAGGGCAGCTTCATGGAACACAGAGCTGCCAACTTAAGGGCGTATTACACTAAATCACTGCACGAAAGGTGCAATGGTGATGAGTTCCTGTTTTAGTATATGGCTATTGGAGACAACATGGTGTCCTTAGGGACCATGTTCTTTGTGAGGTTGACATGTTCTGATTTAAATGAAAGATGCTAGCCTATTAATGACTAAAATAGATATGAAATTATACAAATCGATTTCACAAGAAAATTAGGCCCTGTCCGAATTACTGCTAACAGAACAAGTTTTAATGCTAGTTTTGGCGTTGAAATAGCGGCGTCGCTTTTCAACATTTTTTAATAAAAAACTGAACCTGTAAAGTTCCCCAAAATTGAAGCTTAAATAAAATGTCTGTCCTTAATTAGTACAGGGATGACGTAAAAAAGTGAAAAATATTGTCACGCCTGGTAGAATACGCTGTTTAAAAAAGTTGATTTTTATGTGCTTTTCAATGGAGAAGTTATTTGGTGGTTTACGCCCTTAATGAAAGTTTGGAAATTGCAGTGTGTACAAGCTGCATGGAAGCACCACCTTCTATGAATATCTGTGGACCAATTGACATGAGTCAGTAGAAAATACAAACTTGCAAGCTGAGAATTTAGTGGTTTTACAATTAAAGGGACATAATTTCAGAGATCCGTTCAATCCCAAACTAAACTATTCCGGTCCCCATCCGTGTTAGTTTTTTGCACCTCTTCACGCGGGTGTCGACTGCAGACGACAAGTTTCAAACAAATTTTAAAAAGTCAACAATTTCAGATATGTGAATTTTCATGACCATATTTGGAATCAGCATGAAAAATGCATTAAAATGAGTACAAACAAGCCTACTATTGGTTCAGTGGTTCTTAAGATAGGCCTATCTCTTGATATTTTGAGAAAATATTTCAACACTTGAACTTTTGCCATTGAAGCGCATGGCTAGCACGCAGAGCATTAAGTTACTAATGTAGTAACTAACCCCATATGATTAGCTACTGCATTTTCATGTCAAAAGGAGACAGAATTCTTAATTCTTTATGCCCAATTTGAATTCAATAAGGGATGGGATAGCTCAGGTTTCTTCATATTTTGCTTACCGTAAAATGGGGTAACTTCGGTCAGCGGGGTAACTTTGGTCGTGGTCGGTCAAATATTTTTTTTAAATGGGCATATTTTCATACAGCAATATTTTTTTAGTCATATTTGGTGTCAATTTGTTAAGAAATATATTTGGAAGAAATAATAGTCGCTCATGTCCAATTTCCTCGAAATTTACAAAAAAATAGGAATTTTTGACCAAAAATTAGCATTTTTTTACATTTTTTTCAGAAAAAATAAAAATCGATATTTATGAGCATGGATGTGTGCTTGATTAATTTTTCAAGGGGTCAAATGTCACAAAAAATAACAACTTGCCCATATACAGCGAAGATCAATTTTTTTGATTTTTTTTTCTTCATGTGATGTAATACTCTGACCAAAGTTGCCCCAAATGCGGGGTAACTTTGGTCAGGCTATTTTTAACCCCTAGGGCACCCTCACGAAATTATTTAAAAATCTTTTTCAACTTCAAGTGTAGAAGGGAACCCTTATGTCATAAAAAAGATATAATTAGAAATGAGAACTGGTTTTGTTTGGAAGCAGTGGTTTAAAAACTCTGAAAGTGCCCAAAGTTACCCCATTTTACGGTATATTTCTGAAAAGAAAATGGTTCAAGAGTATTTTTCCAATTTATCAACCATTTTAAGTGACTTTTTTTTTACAGATTTTGTTGGTTCTTGATGGATCTCAAAAAGTCCCTTTAACCATATATAAATACTGAATTTTTTACCGATTATTAGTTTTGAGAATACAGGAAAGGATAAGGTTTGTAGATGGTTGGTACATACCTCTGCTTTGGTCAGTATTGGGGGGGGACCTTCTGTCCTCTGAGTTTTCTATAAAATCATATCTATCTGAAGATGTTACAGTTTTAAGCATCTCTGGGTAAGATCAGCCCTATGTGGGCAGAGTAATTTAAAAATTCAGGGCCCTAATTTCAAAAGGATATGTGTGTTCTCTAGTGGCCTTGGGGCCCCTAAGTCAAGGGCCTGGGTGTATTACTCCATTACATAACCCTCCCCCTTGTCATAGGCAGTTAGGCGGTGCTATGGGGGGAGGCAAGGGGTGGCATTTGCCCCCCCCCCCCCAAAAAAAAATCCTGGTGCCGTCATTGGTCATAGGTCCTGATTGAAACCAACAGAGCAAACATATGCAGGAGGATATAATTCAACTTTGTTGTTAAAGAAAATTTAATGCTGCAATTTTAGTTGTGTTCTTTTCACCCCCAAAAAAGTTTATTATATAATTTGTTCATAATAATATTGAGGAGATAAAATCATATCATGTCACAGTCATGCTTCCTGTAAACCAAAACCAAAGTGCGGAAATCATTGGTCAAATGAAGCACAGACCCTAGAAAATGTCTGTGATTAAAGTGTAGTGATACATGCAGTGTGTGATCAAACTATAGACCACTTGACATGCGACGTCATTGCCCGGCAGTATGCGCACGCATTATGGCACTTTCCTTTGTTCTTTGCCCTGCAGTGTGCGTGCGCATCGTAGTTTGCTCAGGGCATGTGTATTTTAAATCTCCCATCACATTTCATATAGTACAAGAAAGCCATTGAACAGTGAAGCGGTTCGTTCGAGCATATCGAAAGACCAATCCCTCGCCTTTGTTGATAAACATTGATGTCAAGTGGTCTATACCATTCAGCAAATTAGTTCAGCTGTGTTCGTCTGTTCTGTCTGATTATCGCGTAAAAAGAACTAGGTCACGCGTTGCTACACAGCTTGATCAGCGAATGAGGTGCCGATGACGTGATTCAATTAGCCAATCAGACTGCGCCAAATTGGCAGACAGCTGAAGTACTCTGCTGAAAACTATAGTGAAAACATTAGCATACATGTAGTGAAATGTAGGTGGAATGATATACATTTTGAAGAAATAGGGAAATGATCTGGGCACGTTTAAATAAATTAATTGAGTGGAGTAAAGTGCACAGTACAATTGATATGCCTTTTGTTTTAAGCAAATCAAACATTCTATTTGCTTAAAACTTGGGAATCAGATTATTTTAGTACAGGCCTCAATGTGAGATACAAAACACAATACGAAATAAATCTGACCAACTTACTAGTATTCTATGAATTTCAAAGAATTACATTATTATTGTCATCAGAGAAGATATCTCACTCTTCCCATAATGCATTTCTTCCATTTTAATTCCTTGAACCGATTTGCTATCTAGTGCAACATGGGTCTGTAGTGAGGAAATATACCTCAATGAACCTAAATCCAGAACTTACAAAATATATATGTTTATTTCTTGACTATCGATCGACCAATGTTTAACCAGTCTATTCTCAAGATGAAAACCTTAAATTAATGGGAGTGTCATTTGATGAAATGAGGTGATGTATCATGTTGCAAAGAATTCTGGGAAGGGTAAGATCTTTGTATCATCGTAACCGTGATAACAGGAAACTTGGTTTGTGTTAATGACAATAATTGTATAAGCTTTGGTTTCCTGACTAAACATAAAACCATGGAAAATGAAACTAAACTGTAAAAGCAAATGAATATGTTGCAATCCTCAATCTGTAGAAATACCCGCTTTGAAAGCAATGTTTTAGGATTATATAAAATAAAATTCTTTTTTCTTTTTGTATTTGATTAGAACCTAAATAATGTGATTACCCCAGCAAACACAAAAACGTTTTAAAACGTTTTAATTAAGTTATATTTTGGCTTTTGGTTTAAGTAAAAACGTTTTAATAGCATTAAAATGTCAGGTTATATAAAGGTCATGATAACGTTTTAAACCGTTTTCGTTTTGTATGAAAACACACTACAACAATATTTTTAAATGTTTTCAAAATATTTTTTCAACCCCAAAATAACATTTTGTTTAGAATGTTTTGTATCAAGCTTTCAAGAATGTTTTTGGAATGTTATTAAATCGTTTTTATACCCTTTATATAACCCGACATTTAAACATTTTCTGTAAAACATTTTTGTTTGCTGAGCAGTAGATTATCAAAAAATGTTTTATAAGGTTATGAAAACGTTTTATACTCTTAATATACCCTTTATATACCCCGACATTTAAACGTATTCTGACAACCTTTTATAACCTTTTGCGAATGATGTCGAAAATGTTTTGTGTTTGCTGGGACCATCAGTGGCGGCAAGAAATATGAAATATTTTTCTTGCCCCCCCCCCCCACTTTTCAGCCAAAACCCCCCAAATCACGTAACTTTACACTTTTTGCGGCAATTTTGCTCAAAATTTGTCGATTTTCCCCCCCCTCTCGAAATTCACTTTGCCCCCCCCAAAAAAACCGCCTGGTGCCACCACTGATTACCATCGTCATTATTACATTGGCATAATGTTATTATGCTGAAAAATACACATTTTGGTGCTTGTTTGACTTTCATACCACCTTCCATTCCTAAAATAACGTAAGTTTTCCCAGGAAAATTTGAATTTAAATTGGGTGTAAAATCTAATTAAATTTTTTTTTGTGTTCTTTAACATTTAAAACCAAATGCATGTATTATTGAGTCGTTATCTCAGCAAACACAAATGTTTTTTTAAACATTAGGCCTATAAAGGTGTATTGGTCAATTCATTTAATAGAATGTTGGGTTATTTAAAGGTGATGAAAACATTTTTAAAAAGTTTTAAAATGTTGTAGAAATGTTATTGTAAAATATGTTTGGCAAACATTTTTACAAAATATTTTGTTAACACTTAAATAAAATTTTGTTAGAATGTTTTGCAGCAAGTTTCAAAAATGTTTTTAAATCTTATTAAAACATGTTATATCCTTCATATACCCTTCATATATATATACAGGATGTCCCACAAATATGTGACCGTTCACGGCGAATGAGCCGTAAATTCCTCCCCCGGTCAATTTTTGTTTTATTTCGTGTTACGGTTTGTTAAACTTTGCTCCTTCAACAAAATTATAGCTTTTTACGTTTTTACATTTTTCCTCTTTTTCCACATTGCTGGCAATAAATATCAAACAGTCATAATTGGCGGTCATTTCAAATCATCCCCAAGTCAACGAGGTTTAAGAAAGTTCTCTCATTGTTAATTGTTGGTTATGCATACCTGTATGAGGATTTAGCAAAAGCAAACAAAGACCAGAGCTATTAAAAGTTCTATAGCCATCTAAGGTAGAAGCTCATTATCCACTTCAACAATAGGATTATTGATTAGTTTTGACTATCAAAATGAGACAGATGTCAGGCCAGCTTAAGTTACCAATGAATACGACCTTCGTACACATTTTACACCGTAACTCAGAATACAATTTAGGGAATTTACGGCTCATTTGTGCTGCCGGGTCACATATGGTGATATTTAGTGGCAATTTTCTGTACAAGGTGAGGATAATACATAATCTGTGTATTACACAGGGCTAGCCAAGCAGAAAAATGATGCTGCTACAGGGGAGGCTACATAAAAATTATGCTTATTGCTATAATGACTTGGCCAATATACACTATAGTATTAGAAGCAGAAAAATGATGCCGCCGCCAGTGTATAGGCTACATAAAAGTAAAGCAAGTTTTATAAGCTTTACCAGTTTTATTTAGCTCTGTACAACCTTCAAAAGGTATGAGAGCATATTGATACACTATACAATCATTATAAAAACTATGAAAACCAAACACAAATACTATTCCAATTCCAATTCAAAGATAAAGCTAGAAAGTGTATTGCTACAAAGACTTATGGCAAAATTGTGATGTCACTGTCCTCAGATCGTTATTTTTTTTTTGGAATTTTTTTTTTTTTTTTTGATTTTTTTTTTGGCATCGATGGGACATCGTATAAAACAGTGGTTAGTATAAATTTAAAGAAAGAAAATGTAAAGAAAATGAACAGTATAACATGCAGAACCATCTCAAGAGTTAAACCAGTAAAGTGCTGTGTGTTTTGACTTATTTACCAGTCTTCAAATTGTCAGTTTCAAGTGCAATATCTGTAAAAAAAAAAAAAAAAATCCGACCTACCGACCCAACTGTTTCATAAGCCTCTATGGACAAACAAACAATTTTTTTGGCCTTACTCTGAA
This sequence comes from Amphiura filiformis, assembly GCF_039555335.1. Taxonomy (NCBI): domain Eukaryota; kingdom Metazoa; phylum Echinodermata; class Ophiuroidea; order Amphilepidida; family Amphiuridae; genus Amphiura; species Amphiura filiformis. Next base: position 41,973,783 of record NC_092634.1, read on the forward strand.
TTTCACTCTTTTGTTATTGATTGAAAAGCAAATACTGTTACAAAATAACGGGAATGACTCGCGTGTCAGCAATGTTTTATTTGAAGGTTTTTACGTCATATTTTGGCAGTTTACAAATGCTACGTTTTGAAGCAAACCCCATCAAAATTGGACATCTGGTTACCAAGTTATGAGCAATTTATCAATGACTGAAAACAACTTAACTTTAACTTTGTTTATTTTTCCACAATCAAACAAACAAACAAATACTTGTTAGAGACATTATTACAAAAAAGATTAAACGAAACGATTATGGAGGGAAATGGAGGTATCAAATACGTTTTAAAATCATATTTATGAAAAAGTGGTCCAGAATGACTCTGATTGTTGCTATTGGCTATGGTTCCCCCACATGAGAATCCTGTAATTTATATAAGGCAATACAAGAGTACAATATAGTGTTTGCAAACCCCATTCAGGCATGTAAAATTTCAGTTTGTTAATTATGCCAATATTACTGGAAATTGTTTTTGATATTCCATCAATATGACATTTCCATATTATAATACTCCTAAAAATTTGGTATTGGTTACTCTTTGCAGTTTAACATTGTGTAATATAATATCTGTATTTTTGTGAGACGTGCCATCATCAGAGTTTTCCATCAAAGTCATTTTTTGGGTACCCATTATCATATAATTAGTCATACTAGCATTAACCAAGAGTTTGTTTGACTTGAACCAGTTGCTTACTTCTGATAGTTCCTTGTTAATCATCGATATGTCATTTACAATATCATCACTTGAGTATAAAATTGTTGTATCAACGGCAAATAGTGTCAAGTCTAACAAACTCAACGCATTAGTTATATCATTGAAATACAGAATAAAAAGTAGAAGGCCTAATATTGAGCCTTGTGGGACACCACATATTATACTTCAGATTTGCTGGTATTATAATTTACATACTGTTTCTATCGCTTAACTCATGAACCAGTCATAAACTATTCCCCTGAATCCATAGTGTTCCATCTTATGAAGAAAAATATTGTGATCTATTGTATCAAATGCCTTTGATAAGTCTAGATACACGCCAATTGTGGTTTTATGATCCTCTACTGCATTGTTTATTTTTCAACAAGATGCATGATCGCCATATGGGTGCAATGATTGGCTCTAAAACCAAACTGTTTTTCATTTAAAATATGGTTTTTGTCAATAAATTCAATCGATCAGTTGAAACTAATCTTTCTAGGATTTTAGAGAAACATGGCAAGATTGATATAGGGTGATAGTTTGACAGTATTTCAGCATCATCCTTTTTGTAAATAGGAATTATTATATAATATAACAATATAAAACAATAAAACAATATAAAACAAAAGAATTTAAATAGCTCAAACACAATATTAGCGACATCCGATTTCGGGTCTGACTCGTTCCCCTTGATCATGTCACATATAATAATACATAAACTTAAATTAATTTGATAAAAATATTTTAGCTTAATTGCTCTTATATGTGAAAAACACATGCCTATATGTTTCCTCTGGCAATACATAATGATATTTTTTGATTAAATAATAATGCTAATATTTTTGACATCAAAACTTTCAAAGCTTCTATATATTGATACTTTAACAGGAAACAATTACAAGCATCTGAAATATAGTCATTATAATCAATTATGGGAAAAAAATGATTTGCACACAACTCTAATACTCTTTATACTTAAAGATAATCATGAAATCAGTTAATTAAACCGGCGATCTATTGGCACAGGTCTCTTGAGTTCCTCTCGAAGGCGTCTCCAAAACAAAAACTGTCCATATCCATCACCTGGCCATTTTAGGGACTGCACTTGACAGAGTAATTGTCTAAATAACAGAGTCTTTTTATTATCTGGAATCTCTTCCAGGATGATAAGAATCATCACATTGCGATTCTCTTCCAGAACTCTATAATTTGCCATGTCTAGTTCTTTATTACACCAATTGTCTTCAAAAAATTGTGGCGAGAGTATAACAAGAACCTTGTGGCTTCTTTGCATGTGAAAAGATATTTCAACTAACTTGTTTCTTCCAATACGCATGTCTCGACACCTTAGGAAAAGCCTGAAAGGTTCCCCTCCTTGCTCGATATTGGGTAGAAGCTCTCCATGCACCCGATCAGCACTTTCTTCATGGTAGGGAACATAGGCATCATAAATAGGGATACCATCCTCATCATCATCCATACGTTCATCATTTCAATAAGATGGTGTTGTTGGTTTCTTCTTCTGTTGAACACTAGGAACAATCTGTACTTAATGTGCCACCAATAACGCACTATCAGAATTACTGAAACTATTAGAACTAAAGCACAAGTAATACCAATTGTAATGTACTTCCATACGTGAAATGCACAATCTATATTTACCTGTGTAAAGCTCAAGTCTTTTTCTGAATCTGGTAAAAAACATGTATATTTTTCAATCCCGGAAAGTTGGACCATGGTATCAGTGAGTATCCATTTCCTAAATGCCTTCACATTGCAATCACATTGAAATGGATTGCTACTGAAATCCATCTGTGCTGGTTGAGTTTTATGTAGAATTTCTTTAGGTATTATTGGGATTCTGTTGTTACTAAGGTCCAAATGAGTTAAGTGTCTTATATTTTTGAAGTGTTGAAAATTACTCACTGATACTAGTTTGTTGTTACTTAAATCCAGGAATGTTAAGCTATTGTAATACATAACAAGTTTATTATCAATGTGGTCAATCTCATTGGAATTCAAATAAAGATTTTGCAATATGGGTGCTTTGAAGATATTCAGTAGACCAGCAAGGTCAGACTGATAGTACACAATGTTATTTAAGTACAGTTTTTGTAAAACAGGTAATTGCATTTCAGTATATTCATTATAATCAGCGAATTGGCATGCATCTAAACCTAAAGTCTCAAGAAATGGGCAGGTAGAATTAGTTTGATGGAAGTCGATGTGGACTGCACTAGCATCAAATGATTCCAAATGTGGTGCAACCTGACATATGTGTGCACTAAACCAGTCATCAAACATTGGATAATCTGGATTTTGGTACCCTATACTTAATTTTTTTAAATTTGGTGGAGAGCATGACCAAAGTTGATTTCCATAAAGAGCATTGAATGCTACATCTATTTTTTCAAGTGAAGATATGTTGCATAATTGTTCCCATATAAATTCAAATGTACCACCTAATTGATTGTAGGACAGATCCAAGTTTGTTAAAGATTCATAGCTACTAAATATATTCAGAGCACCAAATGAAGGCAAATCAATGTGTACATTTCTGAATTCTAATTTATTTAAATGTATCAAACCTTTGAAGATGTTCACAGACAGGGTTAATGGAGGCCGAGTATCCAATGATGAATGTAAAGATAACACTTTTAACTCCTTAAACCATTCAAAAGGTGCACCTTGAAACTCACCAAACCTCTCAACACTTAATTTTAATTTCTGCAATGATGCCTTCCAATTTCCCCATGATGCAAATGTTGTTGAACTTAAGTTGACAGCCTTGTTTAATATTTCTAAGGTTAGGTTTTGAAGAGGTGAATCCAATGAGTTCAAGCCCTCTATGGCTGTATGGATGTCAACAGAAAGATCAAGAAAGAGACTGGTAAGATTATTCAGTATTTCAAAATCTGGAAAACTGGTAGTTGTTAAGGATTTCTGGTGAAATTCAAGATATGACAAAGGAATCACTCTGCTGCATTCATGACCTGTATGCAAGTGATGAGAATATTCTTTATATGATGAGCAAAACTTGATTTCAGGACAGGATCCACCAACTATGATATGAAGATGTTGTAGGTTGTGTAATCCAATAAACAGGTTGCCAATATTATCACAGTCATAGATAGCACTAACAATGTGGAGTTCACGTAATGATGACAGTAGAGCTAGAGGGGTACCAGTAATATTATCAGGCCTGTCATTAAATGACATTATCAGAATTTGTAAGTTTTCCAATCCCACCAGTGATGAAGTACTAAGACTTGTTACATTTTGCCAATCAATGACCATACTCTGCAGTGAGATAAGGTTCCGAAAGGGGACACCTTCTAAAGTCTGCAAGTAGTTTCCAAAGCCTAAATCCAAGCTGGTAAGTTTGCCAAGTGTGCTAAAAGTTTTGTCACTGATGGAGGATATCAAGTTATCACGCAATTCCAAACTTAGCAGATCATGTAGTCCAGTAAATGCACCAATATGCAATGCTGATATACGGTTGGAAGAAAGATCCAGATGCTTTAACTTGCGAAGGCTGCTAAATACATTAGCCTGTATTTGGGAAACGTGGTTGTAGGATAGTCGCAGAGTTAATAGTTTATCAAGTCCAGTGAATACACCATTATGTAATGTTGATATTTCATTATTAGAAAGATCCAAAAGTTGCAGCTGTCCAGTGAATGCACCTTTATGTAATGTTGATATATCATTATGAGAAAGATCCAAAAGTTGCAACTTTTTAAGACTTCGAAATGCATCATCAGGAATAGCAGTAAGTTTATTCTCTTTTAGATCAAGTGAGTTGATAGAAGCAGCATGCCGTAATGGTGGAATACAGACTAGATCTCTCCAGCTACAATCCATATTGGTAGAATTCCACATTTTACAAGCAACACTTCCCTTTGGATAACATGAGTTCTGTTCTGTTGGAAGTTCATGTGAGGACTGCAGCGCCAAGTACATGAGCAAAGTACACAGAAATTGTATGAGTACAGATGCCATGGTGGAATTCAAAAATGCTGAGCTAGATTATAGTGAAAATAGTAAAATGTTTGCATTTTTCCTACCACATATTTATCTCAACTTGTTAGTGTTGGTTATGGCTGAGCTTTTATGATACATTGGTTTGCTGTCGTGTATGAAGTTGCCAGAATAGAAATGTAGAGCATAGAATTACAGGAAGGTAGTGGTGGATGTAGTTCAGACAACAGAAATATTGAGCCTATTAAGGTTGGTCTGAACCCTGGAAATATGGAAACTGTCGGGCCTCATAACTTCTAAATTGTTGGTCCAAAGTATATAAAAGTATACATATTTAGAATGGCAAAGACTTGATAAGTTCATCTGTGAGGTCAAATTTGGGCCAAAATGGCACTTTTGGCCCAAAATCCCAAAAATAACGGTTTTTGGCCCACTTCTTTTTTGTGCATCGTAACAAAAAAATTCTTGGGCCAAAATTTTTTTTAATTATTTTTTAAAAACTAGATCAAAATATCTAGGACCCGTTTTTTTCATTTTTTTGAATTTCGACCAACTTTGAGAAATTTAGCCCAAAATGGCTAAAAAATGCTGATTTTTCAAAAAATCATAAAAAGCCAGATTTTGGCCCAAATTTCAAATATTTTTGGTGAAATTGGTCAAAATTCAAAAAATGAAAAACGTGTCCTAGATATTTTGATCTAGTTTTTAAAAATTAATAAAAGATTAAATTTGGCCCAAGAATTTTTTTGTTACGATGCACTAAAAGAAGTGGGCCAAAAACCATTATTTTTGGGATTTTGGGCCAAAAGTGCCATTTTGGCCCAAATTTGACCTCACAGATGAACTTATCAAGTCTTTGCCATTCTAAATATGTATACTTTTATATACTTTAGACCAACAATTTAGAAGTTATGAGGCCCAAAGTTTCCATAATTCCAGGGTTCAGACCAACCTTAAGGAAATGTATAAAACCAAAAGGGTCTGGGTGCTAAAGGAATCCACTAGTTGTATACATGCAACATGATTTTCCAAAATATTATCACTACAAATGTACTCAACAATCAAAGTTATGGTGCGGTGTTCCTTTAAAAGAAATATGAATTGTGAAGAGAATTCTGGAGTGTATACCAGTATAAATCTTAAAAGGTACATTTTTAGTGCAACTTGTATATGAATATGTGACCGTACAGCACGAATGAGCCGTAAATGTCCTCAATTGTATTCTGACTTACAGTGTAAAATGGGCATGAAGGTCGTATTCATAGGTACCTCAATTTGGTGCTACGTGTACCTCATTTAATGAGATACACGTAGCACCAAATCGAAATACCTATGAATATGACCTTCATGCCCATTTTACACTGTAAGTCAGAATACAATTGAGGACATTTACGGCTCATTCGTGCTGTACGGTCACATATATGAATACAAAAGCCACCTAAGTCCATACTTTGGCCAAATTGAGTTAAGCATGGGAAATTGTTGCTATACATAGGCCTGTCATATGTATGAAAGAACAACTCAAATTCATCCTCCGTGTCTATTGGGCATGTGAAAAATAGCATGTATGAAAGAATCACCCAATTCCATGATTTGAGTCTTGTAACACATTGATTGAAATCCAGTATGTATAAAAGTCCACTTGTAACACATTCATTGCTAGAAAGTGACTTTTGAAAAAAAATGGGTTTAATAAAGGAAAGTGTGTGGTTTATATTACATGGCAGAATGCTTATCAACATTATACATACTTGTGTGCTTTATTTTGTATTATCTTACTAGTGGTAATCTCATTTTAACATTGTTGTCTTTGTATATGATTCAAAAAACCACCTAAGTCCAAAATTTAAAATGAACCCCACGAAGTCCCTGAAATGCTAATCGTCATACTTAATACAGGTTAATCCACTCATTTGCACATAAAACTTACCATATTGACCAGGTAAATCTAACTGAAGGAATTAAAATGATACACAGGGTTTTCTCTCAAAATCACTTCCCATAGACTTAGGTGGCTTTTGTATTCATGTATTCATATGTACTGCTATAGATAGGACTAAAACACCAGTAGTCAAGTATAGCAACCAACCAAACCCTGCGGTTTGGAGGAAGGAACTGGCAGTCAAGTATCAATATTCAGCTGTTGCGCAATACAGTTCAATTTGTGAAAGAATTCCCCAATTAGGCAGATAAGTCAACTCTGTGGTAACTATGAAAGGAAATCATTTCTATAGACTTGGATTTGTGTTTTTTTGTTTTTGTTTTTTGTACATTTGTATGGCGCTTTCAACTACTGTGGTTATTTGCCCCAGTACTCACTCCTTTGTCAAATTGCACCTGTATATCTTTATTCAGTCACAAAACGTTGTATGCTTCACTGCATCTTAGTTATTTCCTATCTTCTTTATGCCACATTGTATGTCTCTTGCTGTATGTGTATACTCGTACGACGAATCCAAATTTATTTATTTGCAGACGTGGTAAAAAACCAAACGGTATCTCTTCAGAGCCACACCAGGCTGAGTAAGCCAAGGAAGGGCTAGAACGGGGTCAAAACTTTACATGATCCTCCACTAGTATGACTTCCTCGCATCCAAGCCTGTTCCCCAGAGCCCAAGTTTGCGTTACCCATCCGACACCACGTGGAGGTTTGGGTTGAGTTGCCCGCGAGCAAATACTATGCCAGCTCTGCGGGCCTTGCCATACTTCCTTGGATTTGAGGGTAGAGCACTCAACTTTTATTTTGGTAGGGGTGATGCATGCTGCTATTTTCAAAAGTTCATACTCCCCCTGTATTAAGGCTTTACCTATATATTCCACAATTGGAGTGAGTATTTCAAATGGAAGTTACCCAATTTTCTATTCTATTCAAAACTCATACTCCCTCTGTGGAAGACTTTAATTAAATCTTCCACAGGGGTAGTGTGAATTTCAAATAGAATAGCCCAATCCAGCAAACACAAAAATGTTATAAACTTGTTTTGGTTTTGGACAGAACAGTTTAATAACATTTTAAATGTTGGGTTACCGTATATAATGTTGCTATCTACTGACATCAGATCATGTTAATGTTGATATCTACTGAAGATAGTTGATATCAGGTTGTGTTAATGTTGTCATCAACATTGCTATCTACTGAGGATGGTTGATATCAGATTGTGGTAATGTTGCTATCTACTGAAGATATCATATATCAGATTATGTTAATGTTGATATCTACTGAAGATAGCTGATATCAGATTGTGTTAATGTTGCTATCTACTGAAGATATCATATATCAGATTATGTTAATGTTGATATCTACTGAAGATAGCTGATATCAGATTGTGTTAATGTTGCTACCTACTGAAGATAGCTAATATCAGATTATGTGAATGTTGCTATCTACTGAAGGTAGCTATTATCAGATTATGTGAATGTTGCTATCTACTGAAGATAGCTATTATCAGATTATGTTAATGTTGCTATCTACTGAAGATAGCTGATATCAGACTGTTAATGTTGCTACCTACTGAAGATAGCTAATATCAGATTATGTGAATGTTGCTATCTACTGAAGGTAGCTATTATCAGATTATGTTAATGTTGCTATCTACTGAAGATATCATATATCAGATTATGTTAATGTTGATATCTATTGAAGATAGCTGATATCAGATTGTGTGAATGTAGCTATCTACTGAAAAAAGCTAATATCAGATTATGTTAATGTTGCTATCTACTGAAGATAGCTATTATCAGATTATGTTAATGTTGCTATCTACTGAAGATATCATATATCAGATTATGTTAATGTTGATATCTATTGAAGATAGCTGATATCAGATTGTGTGAATGTAGCTATCTACTGAAGATAGCTATTATCAGATTATGTTAATGTTGCTATCTACTGAAGATAGCTATTATCAGATTATGTTAATATTGCTACCTACTGAAGATATCATATATCAGATTATGTTAATGTTGATATCTATTGAAGATAGCTATTATCAGATTATGTTAATGTTAATATCTACTGAAGATATCATATATCAGATTATGTTAATGTTGATATCTACTGAAGATAGCTGATATCAGATTGTGTTAATGTTGATATCTACTGAAGATAGCTAAATATCAGATTATGTTAATGTTGCTATCTACTGAAGGTAGCTATTATCAGATTATGTGAATGTTGCTATCTACTGAAGATAGCTGATATCGGATTGTGTTAATGTTGCTATCTACTGAAGATAGCTGATATCAGATTATGTGAATGTTGCTATCTACTGAAGATAGCTAATATCAGATTATGTGAATGTTGCTATCTACTGAAGGTAGCTATTATCAGATTATGTGAATGTTGCTATCTACTGAAGATAGCTGATATCAAATTATGTTAATATTGCTATCTTCAATTGAATTCAATTCAATTCCCTCAAATGAGGGAAATTTATTCAGTATATAAAGGCCTCCGGCCCTAAAATACATTGTAAATTACATAAACAATATTAACGTATACATCTACTGACGAAAGTATATATCTCTCTTCTTACATGCATTAAATAGATATTTACACAGATTTTTCAAGATCCTGCTATCAGAAGTCTGCATGAATTGGCAATACTTCAGTTCAGATGGGTTTTCATGATAGTGTCTAGGAATAAAACTTTGCCGTTCATTCCTAAAATAATCACACACTAGAACAAAATGCAGTTCATCTTCGACCAATCCAGACTCACATAATTTACAGAGACGTTCATCGCGTGGTATACCTTCATATCTTCCTAAAACTACTTCCAAATTCAAACTACCCAGTCGGAGTTTAATCAACAAAATCTTCATCATAACATTTTCAATTATAAATAAATACTTTTCACATATGATCTCAGTCTTAAAGATTGAATAATATTTTAACTTAGAATTAGTACGCATAGACTCATCAAAACGTTGTAGTTCTATGTCTGTACAACATTGCTTAAAAAGTGAAATAAAAACATTTTTATTGGCAACACCTTGTGCAATCCAAACGTGACCAAATCCTCTAGAGAACAAAATATTTTTGACAGCTAGAGGCCAACACTCCTGGCCACGTTCGGCTTTGTTGTACTGAAATTTATAACACTGAAATAATGTTCTATTATGACTTAATTCAAGAATATATAACCAATACTTGATAACTCTCATCAGGGTTTGAATAAACAAAGGATATCTGCCCAATTCACCTCGCACGCCATCACTAGAAGGTGTTTTTGGTATGTTGAGTAGGTACCTGCAGAAACTTAAATGTACTCTTTCAATGAACATTGATTCATCTGTTCCCCATAATTTGCAGCCATAAAACATAATTGGGGCAATTTTAGTATCAAAAATTTTGCACATTACATCAGGAGGTCTACAGGCGACCAAATTTACTGGCAATGCTTTTAACACTAAAAAGGGCTCTCTTAGCCTGTACACTTAAATACTCCTGTGATTTGATCCATGATCCAGACGAACTGAATGTAACTCCTAAGTACTTAAATGAATTAACAGTGTCTATTTGTTCATCTAAATAATACCATTTTTCATATCTCTTTAATGCACCACCACAACGAAAAACAATGATATTTGTTTTCTCAGTATTGACTGTTAGACCCCATACTTTACAGTAGTTTTCAAGAATATTTATTTGTTGTTGAAGTCCAAATACTGTATCACTGATCAATGCTAGATCATCAGCATAGAGTAAGTGGTTTATATATGCGTCGCCAAGTTGGATTTCCTGGACGTCAGAAGAATCCAGCTGCTGACTCAAGCTGTTGAGGAACAAATTAAAAAGAAATGGTGATAATACAGACCCTTGCTGAACACCTGATAAACAAGGAAAAGAATTTGTGACTCCCATTAGGAGTTTTAACATTTAATTGCATATACATGGAACGCAACACTTTACAAAAGTCTACGAAAGCAATATATAATCTACCTTTTTTACGTGACAAGTATTTATTAATTACTGTATGCATAATAAAAACATTATCTGTTGTGCGATAACCTTTTCTGAAACCAGCTTGTTCTTGGCAAAAGAAATTCACTGCGTCTGCCCAGAAGTTCAATCTATTCAGGAGAACTCCCGAGAAAACTTTACATAGAACTGAAATAAGTGATATTCCCCGATAATTACTGGGCTCATCACGTTTACCTTTTTTTTTTAATGGGGACAATCAGCCCAGTGGCCCACTGCAAGGGAAATTCAGCAGGTATGCCATCAATACCAGTCACTTTGCCCTGTTTCAAAGAGTTCACTCTGAAGATAGCTAATATCATATTATGTGAATATTGCTATCTACTGAAGATAGCTGATATCAGATTATGTTAATGTAGCTATCTACTGAAGATAGCTATTATCAGATTATGTTAATGTTGATATCTACTGAAGATAGCTATTATCAGATTATGTTAATGTTGATATCTACTGAAGATATCATATATCAGATTATGTTAATGTTGATATCTACTGAAGATAGCTGATATCAGATTATGTTAATGTTGCTATCTACTGAAGATAGCTGATATCGGATTATGTTAATGTTGATATCTACTGAAGATAGCTGATATCAGATTATGTTAATGTTGCTATCTACTGAAGATAGCTATGATCAGATTATGTTAATGTTGATATCTACTGAAGATAGCTGATATCAGATTATGTTAATGTTGATATCTACTGAAGATAGCTGATATCAGATTGTGTTAATGTTGCTATCTTCTGAAGATGGCACATACTGTTTCAATGTTGCTATCTACCAAAGATGGCTGATATATGAGATTTTGTTAAGGCTGCGGTAATTATAGTTTCCAGTTGCCCACCAGTGTCACACAAGGGCCAATTGCCGTTGACACTGTGCAGTCTTTTTCCTGTTCATCGAACCAGAAATTACTCATCATACAACGCTAGTTCGCCGAGAATTGACTCATACTGATATGCTCGTTTGCTCATACTACACCCTCGCACTTTGTGAGATATCCCTATAAGAGGTACCTAGCTGGGCTAGGTAGTAATGGCTAAAAGTAATACCTTTATTTTCTAAATCATATTCATAGAACCACTGGCCTTTTATATAGTCGGTTGCAACACATAGTGGCGTAGAGTGATTTGCCAAATTTTCCGTTTCACATAGTGGCGTATAGTTTGAACCTTAAACTTCCATTTGATATGGAATCGGGCCACTGGAAGATAACAGTGGAGGAGTATCGACTCCGTTACTAGTAGCATATCCTTCAAAAACAGATTGCTCGGAAACCTAGATTGCTCGGAAACCTATTTTGTCCTTAACGTACGCCACTATGTGTTGCGACCGACGATATGTAACACAATCTGGTCCATGGGGGCCAAAGGTGGCAAATTTGAAACTGAGATAACGGTAAAAATATGGAGTAAAAAACAATAAAATATATAAGAAAATAGACATCACAAAACTTCATAAGTTTAGAACCAAGTATAGGCCTACTAGACCTTCCATGTTTTCAGTAAATGATAGCCTATAGTATTTTAATGTAATAATTACAGTAACTCAGTTTTCAAAAATGCCTCCTTTGGCCCCCATGGACCAGATTGTGTCACATATTATATTATAATATCATTTGTGTTTACATAATTTTGTTTTATTTTGTTGTTTCAGATGTGACCAGCCGCTGTCACTGAAGTTTTACCTCCAAAGGTAAGTGAGTAGAGATTAGGGGGGGCACTCTCTCAATTTCCCCAACTTATATTCAACACTCCCATCTGAAGTTAAACTTCAAAATGTCCCAACTGAGTGCAGTGAACCTTTTTCAGGAGGATTACGATTTACGAAATACCGAGCATAATGATGTGCAAGCATCAAAATATATTCAACCAATCAATTTTCTGGCAATTTGAACATCATCCTGGAACACGGTGTTTGTCAAAAATACTCGCTATAATGACTTCTGCGTGTATGTGCGTGTATACGCTAAGTGTTATGGCAATGCGCACACAATGTTGTTGCGCTTCTGTGATTGGCACCTGGTCAATTTTTTTGTAGGGTAGGTTTATAATAATGATTAAAACTGTTTATATTTAACAGCAGTTTATGGCATAAAATACCTTAAAATGCCATTTTGATTTGCTCAAAATATCAGATACAACGGTAATGAATGACAATAATAACTTTGCACAATCTATTTTCAGTTCATTGTGTTTGGCCCGAGGTATTTTTCCGAGGGCACGGTAGTGCAGTTATTATTGTCTAAATCAATACATACAAGCCTGTGGTTCAGCAGTATAGTGTGTTGCCATTGATTACCCTAAGACAGAGAAATTGAAAAACACTCGGACGCAAAAATTGCATGCATGTTGGCAATCAGACACGACAACCATTTATTGACTTTTGTTTAGGACCCGCACCAAGTACCTACACTCTCAGCCGTACTATATCAAAATATATAATAGGAGATTCTCTAATCGAGCGAACAATACCCAACCCAAGACTCTAGCGATACAACGACCAAAGGCGCAGAGAAATCTCGTTTGGAGACTCAATATATAAAAGGAGATTCTCTAATCGAGCGAACAATACCCAACCCAAGACTCTAGCGATACAACGACCAAAGGCGCAGAGAAATCTCGTTTTGGATAAACCAACACATGATCCAAACTTGCATTCGGTAGCCGCCACCAAGCTCAAATTCTGAGCGCTTGACCCCGAACCCTTGGATCATTAAATCAAATATAATGGCTGGAAACTCAACAATAAATTACGGTACTGGTGCATACAGGTCAGACGCTCCCGAGTGGAACAATTCTCGAGACTCTCAACAGGTGATCGACCTGAAGTTACAAAGGATAAAGTATTAATGTTAGCATTCTATGACATGTACATATATCATAATAAATAAATACAGAAAAGATAATTCAAAACCCAGCATTATTTTCTTTTGCTTACTGTGTGAAGTCTTTGACCTTATAAAAGACTACTTTACTGTTTTTGATGACACCTGTGCCTGCATGTAACAATACGATTGTCAATTCCTGTACATATTAAGAATTATATAGTTTTGACGACTTACTTTCCCTCTTGAACTATCATCCTAAAAAGGTTGATACAGAACAATTATATAAAATTTTATGTAGCAACATATTGAACACATGATCTAATTAAACAGTGTACATTGTATCTTTGAAGAACTGAGAAAGGGAAATTATTTGCAAGTCACATGTAATTTTAATGATTGGCGTCAACTCTTTATTCCTCCCTCCTTATCTACAGGGACCATAATTCTTGATTTTTCTTTTTAAACTTACAGACACTTAAATGCTTTAATTAGCTATTTAACACACTACCATGTAGTAGATAAAATATATCTGTATTTATACAGGTCATTATCTCATTACTGTCACACATAATTATATTTTACTTCCTTCTCACATGTCCACACAGGGAGCGGTGGGTGGGAAGATTTTGGTTGGTGTCGTGTCCAATACAAAACCAACAGTGAATAAATCACCACCTAATCACGCCAAAAACCCGCGAAAAAATCCATTGGTTCCCGGGTCGAGCCAAACAATACAAATTTATCTGCATGACAATGATTGACCTCTGACCCAGTAAACAATAACATGGATTCGCCCATTTCTTAGCTAGGTAAATTGAGTTTAACTTGTTGCACTGTGTTAAACTTTATTACCCTAAGACAAGGAAATTGAAAAACACTCGGCCGCAAAAATTGCATGCATGTTGGCAATCAGACACGACAACCATTTATTGACTTTTGTTTAGGACCCGCACCAAGTACCTACACTCTCAGCCGTACTATATCAAAATATATAATAGGAGATTCTCTAATCGAGCGAACAATACCCAACCCAAGACTCTAGCGATACAACGACCAAAGGCGCAGAGAAATCTCGTTTTGGAGACTCAATATATAAAAGGAGATTCTCTAATCGAGCGAACAATACCCAACCCAAGACTCTTGCGATACAACGACCAAAGGCGCAGAGAAATCTCGGGTTGGATAAACCAACACGTGATCCAAACTTGCATTCGGGTAGCCGCCACCCGAAGCTCAAATTCTGAGCGTTTGACCCCGAACCCTTGGATCATTAAATCAAATATAATGGCTGGAAACTCAACAATAAATTACGGTACTGGTGCATACAGGTCAGACGCTACCGAGTGGAACAATTCTCGAGACTCTCAACAGGTGATCGACCTGAAGTTACAAAGGATAAAGTATTAATGTTAGCATTCTATGACATGTACATATATCATAATAAATAAATACAGAAAAGATAATTCAAAACCCCACACAAGGGACTTATTTTATAAGGAACTTGGTTAACTCCCCCTTAAACTTGTTTGTTCACTTTGCCATACGGATACCATTACCTAAACCTCCTCTAACACTCCTGGAGGATACACAATGGAATGAGGCACATGTTTAAATTTGACTAGCGCATTTGAGAGCGTCTGCTTGAATACCAGAAACCACATGGTGATGGATGAACCAGATATATCTGCCTATGTTTGATAATGCTACTGATAACTAACTGGTGCCTCAATGAAGGATTTTATTGTTGGCACATTGAAATATAAATCACCGTTTGGCTCGACTGTGCCACTAATTGTTCATTAGCATAAAATAGCACTAAAATTTCTTTGCTGGATATTGACTGTAATCCATATAATTCTCCACAATAACACTACTAATTGTGCTGGCTCTATATGCTGCGAGATACATTGACCTCTATATTGTATGTTCACAATAGGATATTGAAAGAAATCAACGCGATAACTAGCCGGCTGCGCAACCTCACAAAAAAACTAGAAAAAATGAGGGCATAGTACTTGGCCCCAGAGTCTAGCTACCCCATGCCAACCTGGAGTTGATTCCTACTTCCCTTTAACACAGACTTAATCAAACAAAAACCAGCACGATTGACTCAATGTTATTAATTTCAAATGTACAACAGAATATATGTGTTGTTGAGATATATAAACCCCCGTATAGTCATACTATTACATAACGCAAAGCACATCAATATAATATCAGAGGGCTCACAACTGTATAAATTGTTTCTTGTAAGATTTTACGTACCATGCAATTCAATTTTAGAAACCCAGATATTAGTGATATTCCAAGTCCCATGAGATTCATTTGTCCAATGGAACTTCCCATGTTGACTCTTTTCGTCCAACTCTGCAAAATTGTATAAATTGTTTTTGCATATGTTGTCCACTACCAATGCGAAGATGGATGAATTTACGCCTCTTTTAAGTTAATTCTTCTTTCTTCAAATATATGAAGAAGTTGATTTGAGCTTTTTGATTATCAACATCGCAATGGTTAACTTTCTTTCGTACTTTTAGTTACCAAAATCTTTTCGTCTATCTCAGGCAGAAATCGGGTTATTCTGTTGTGTAGTGAAATAGACCTTGTAATCCGAGTAAGACACCCTAGCCAGTACACTTACGCACAACCGCATTTATACGGAACCCAGTGATTGGGTTGTTTAATTCCATTTTATGTCCGGAAATATGGGACCAATGTGGCTAACAGCATTCTGCCTGATGTCTTGCTTTATTTTATTCTATTTCAGCACTCTCGACGTTCATGCGACCCTTTGTTCCGGAGTTGCCTTACCAAAGCGCCGGTCATGGCTAAATCATGCACAACCCATCTTTCAAATTTCCACTACTCGACATCGAAGGAATGATCAAATTAATATTTCCCATGCAAAGTTCAACTGCGGTTGATCAAACGATGCTATTATATACACCAAGAGAAGCCTTAAAGTGTTTACTTTTTCGTTAGCTGGACTCCGAACTTCAGAACTTATTTGGTTCAATAGACTTCTGACAGTACAATTTGTGTACAAGATGCATGCTCTCCCTTGTATTGCTCGTGCGTAAGTTCAGTTTCTTGCAGATGACACAAAATTTTCCATATGCTTCGCTGTGCATGTCAAAGTCTACTGTCGCCTCACACAAAGTCTAGTAGTCACTAGCAATTATATGGTTGTCCAGGTGTACATGTACATACAGGTCAGGCTTCTTTCTTACCACCAGCATCAAAGTGTCATTGGTATCGCCTGCAATATAAATAAAAGGAAAAAAAAATGGGAAACAACCTGCCAGCACATCTATACTAATTACCCTGTGTAACTTGAGATTTTGTTTGTGATCCAACACAGGTAATCGGGAGACAGGTGATTATTTAATTTGTATTAATTTCTTCCCCGACCATTTTTATGTACCATCGTGTTATGTGGATAAGCATGACAAATTATTTGTGCGATCTATTCTCATACAAATTTAACCCTTTCAAAATATGACATTTACTAATTACTAATTCCAGAAACTGAAGCAATCTTTGCCTTAATTACCCTTAAGCCACAATAAAATGCTTTGACACAAAATATACTTGTCATTGTATCACAAATGCAAGCGCTGAGGGAACACATTTTCCCCAATTTTCACACAATCGGCTTTTACTTACTTGACCTCAGGAATTTTTTATCCCCGTTTTCATGAAATCCTTCTCTACATTAATTAGTTCTTTGACCCTGCTCAACGATTTTACCTAATCAGATATCTTTATATTGGTTTCATGACCACCCAATCTACTTAAGACTTTAAATTGACCCCCCTGTGGCCAACAGGGAGATAACTCCTCCTCCTTAAATCACCATCCAAATATTTGATGACCTGAGAATTACCACAAGATTATTAAACTATCCAAAATCCTTCTTTACCAAGTTTTATGATCTAAAATCTTCCGTTGAACTTCTGAACTTCAAATTACTAATACCATCAAGTTCTATAAAGACTCGAAGAGCTCGCACACATTCCCGTTGAGCATGTGAACAAAGCCAAACAAGGGATGCAAGGGGAGTGCGTTCATATCAATTTCTCCCTATACTTAAAAAAGGTATGCAACTATGATCAAAATCCCTCACACAGACCGTAAACACACATGATAAACCCTGGTCTTTCATTATTATTTTTTTTTTTTTCAATTTTCAATCCAAATCCAATTTTCAATCCAAATCCAAATTCAATCCAAAGAAAAGAGCATTGCAATTTTTTTTTTTTCAATTTTCAATCCACATCCAATTTAAAATCCAAATTCAATCCAAATCCAAAGAAAAGAATATTACAATTCCAGTCCAATCAAATTTCCAATCCAAAATTCAATTTTAAATCCAATTCAAACCAAAGAAAAGAGCATTGCAATGTTATTATTATTTTTTATTTTTTATTTTATTTTTTTATTTTTTTATTTTTTATTTTTTTATTTTTTATTTTTTATTTATTTATTTATTTATTTATTTATTTATTTTTTTATTTTATTTTTTCAATTTTCAATCCACATCCAATTTTCAATCCAAATTCAATCCAAATCCAAAGAAAAGAACATTACAATTCCAATCCAATCAAATTTCCAATCCAAATCCAAAATCCAATTTTAAATCCAAATTCAATCCTAAGAAAAGAGCATTGCATGTTTATTTATTTATTTATTTATTTTCAATTTTCAATCCACATCCAATTTTAAATCCAACTTCAATCCACATCCACTTTTTAATCCAACTTCAATCCAAATCCAAAGAAAAGAACATTACAATTCCAGTCCAATCAAATTTCCAATCCAAATCCAAAATCCAAGTATTCAATAACAATTCTAGTCTAGGGACATATCGGGGCTTGCCTTATTTATCAATACATTTTGTCACAAAACTACAACCCGTGACTAAAATTAGACCTACACTATATGACCACTTTATGGATGAAACTAGGTTACCTTATAAATAAGGCATTATGCCACAATCAAACCAAATTCAACCAAACAAACAAAACTAATGCATTAACGACTCTGTCATGTAAATTATATACTTTTATGCAGAGTATAAAGCTTAGACATAATCGTCCATTATGAAGGTAAATATCCCGGGGTAAATATACTCATGATACCCTTCCTTTCAATAAGCCACAAAACCTGGCCTGCTAATGTTATACTAACAACTATCACCCTAAATATGCTTGCATTAACATAAAAAGGTGAAATCACACCTAGAAATTGTCTAAAATTTTACCACAAACGTCCAATACGCTAAATACGCCAGGGGGACGGGCTGTCTTTACCCCATTTTGACGAACGAGGGAGACAGGAAATTACACAAGGATTTTTCCAGATTTTTTATGGCTAAAATAAATTGCCTTTGTGATATGAACTATTTTGCTACAAGTGGCGTTAAATATTATCATCTGCACACCGTATCTTTGCTACTTAAAACTATTATCATTATTATTTCTCAACCCAATCACGTAACTGTTGACCGACATTATCATCGTCTTACATCTTCCCTTTTGTTATCCTATTTTTATTGATTTTGTTATTTACAAGTATGAACATAAAATTGACCATGATCTGTAAATTCTCTACTTACGACTTTCAAGCTTTTAATACGGGAAGTCGAAAGCCTAATGATCCCAACATTTTTTAAATTTTAACTATAAAAGGGATCCCTTGATTGATAACCACATTAATTAAAACTGACCATATTTCTTGGCACTGCTTGAACTGAAATCGGCACCAAATTAAAATACGACTGTCAACTTTACCCTAAAAACATACCCGATTGCATCGTCATTGATTTGCAATGGGAAGTCATTGTTTGCCAATCGGGATATCGATTGATTCGCCCAAGTCAAATCCTCAAGGACCCTTACGTCATAATGAGCGCGACTTTTATTACTCCTTGCCTTATTTGGATAATGAGCTACGTACATGTTCGTTGAAAATCTCTGCCCCGGGTTGTATGTGGGGCCATAACAATTACACCTCATATGAATTATTCATAGAACCACACTTGATAAACATTAATATTAAATGCGTAAAAGCCACAGGAATTGCACAGTTTTGGAGCACTTTTCGTGTGCAAGAGAACCCCATTAAATATTATTTAGATGCCTTCAAATACAATTTCAACTCCCGCATTATACATAAATTAAATAAATTTATTCTCACCCGGATATTCTCCGTCTATAATCAGAAATTACTCAATTTCATGAAGTCTTGAAGATGACTGCTTTGCGTGCATGTTGCACCGGTCAGTGGGATACGCCTACCGTAAATTTCCACGACGATTGTATAGAATACTGACTTCGGCTAGCTCACAAAACGTGCACAAAATGTTGATATTACTACATGTATCAATATTTTTTACATCCAAGTTTTAGCGCTGCATAGATGACTGGAGTGACCTCTGCGGTTTTGCCGACAATTACATTTTTGTATCACGTAAACCAGCGCCGAACTCGCCTCCATTAAATTCGGAACCTGAATCATGATTATATTGTTGTGCAGTAAGCAGAAACAAGGTAGAAAGATAAGCGTGTCCTTGTTATTGATGCAGTAAACGTGCACATTTTAAGCTTCCCAAGGCTTGATTTTTTATCATCAATCAGTCAGTTGTTTATGTCTTATGAAGTTGCTGTTGATTTCTAAGAATCGGTAACCGAAGATTTTTGTTGTTGTCGTGTCCAATACAAAACCAACAGTGAATAAATCACCACCTAATCACGCCCAAACCCGCGAAAAATCCATTGGTTCCCGGTCGAGCCAAACAATACAAATTTATCTGCATGACAATGATTGACCTCTGACCCAGTAAACAATAACATGGATTCGCCCATTTCTTAGCTAGGGTAAATTGAGTTTAACTTGTTGCACTGTGTTAAACTTTATTATGATCCAAATCAAGGCTATAGTAGCAATTATATCTTTATATATTATTCAATTGTTGTATTATTATGTAAATCGAGAGAACACTCTCTGCCTGAAAGATTAATTGTATATATAATTTTAAGTTCTGATAGGCTGACATTTTAGCAGAAAACTGTTATAATTAGTCAATTTGAGTGTAAAAACTTGTATTTTTTGTTGAGGGATTATTGAGGTGTTCATTAAGTCGTTGTTGTGCAACAGTTTAAAGAAGCCGCTACCGCCCATCAATTGGAATTTTATTATAATGTTGTCTGTGTGATACCAGTGTTTCTTAAGGCTGAGTTCACATAGAAGTATACGGTATACGGTATTCGCTATACGAAATACGCTCATTCGATCAGGCTAAGTTCATATAGGAGTATACTATGTGAACTCAGCCTGATCGAATGAGCGTATTTCATATAGCTTAATAGCTTAATATGTACAGTTACCCATTTTCTTCGTCTTATCAAATGCTTGTAACTTTACTTCTTGAGGTCACATTGCATTTAATGAGGTGTCATAATGTGCAGAATTAGATAGGGCATCTATTAAAAAAATGAATTTGCCCACATATGGTTTAGGTTTTTTAAATTTGGACGGTATACGCTGCACTAAAATCGAACACGCGCGATTCCCACTATACTATACTATACGCAGGTATACGGCCTTTTCGAATAGCTCTTATGTGACCCGGTACTAGGCCTATGAAATTACCTTGCCCGATTTAATCTATACGCGTGCACCTGCAAAACGTGCATCGTATACCCGAATAGTATACTTCTATGCGATCGTAGCCTTATGTGACCGGTACTATGAAATTGCCTTGCTCGATTGAACTATATACGCGTGCACCTGTAAAACGTGCACCGTATACCCGAATAGTATACTTCTATGTGAACGCAGCCTAAAAGAGATGAATCTTCATTTAATAGCTTTTGGCCAATGTGACACTTTTTTATCAGGAGAGGAAATGAAGGATAGAGGAAATCCTTTATACTATCAGCCTACCATATATGGATACACTTATCTTAATTCTTTGTATGCTGGTCATAGGCTTCAACATAAAAAGTTTTGAGATATTTTCTCAAAATATCAAGAGCCATTTGGAGAACCACTGAACAATACTGGGCCTGTTTACTCATTTTGATGCATATTTTATGCTTATTCCAAATATGGTCATGAAAATGTGAAATTCTGAAATTTTTGAACTTTGAAGAAATTTTGAACCTGTCGTCTGCAGTTGAACACCAGCGTGGCATGATGGAGAGGGTTATGTGAAGGTGACTCTGAATCATCATTGGGCTATGGTTTAGATGATTTGGATTAGTATCCTGATTAGTCAGATGTATTCTTTTGGTTAGATGAGCGAGGAACTTAAAGATATTTACTGGAAAGGATAATGCTCTGTTGTAAGCCATGTTCATGAACCATTGACAACCACCACTACCATTATGGAATTCAATAACATTTCCTCAAATACCACCAATTTTGATCGTGGACTCAACATATTTGGTGCTGTCATGACTGGAATCATATCGCTTACAGGAATTGTTGGTAACAGTATGATAATCATAGCGGTTATGCTTTCAAGGCGTCTCCAAAATGTTACCAACGCTTTTGTGACTAGTTTGAGCATTGCCGATTTGACGACATCGATCTTCATGATATTCTTTATCGTCGGATTACTTGGCATAGATGAATGGCCTATACCAGGATTTGAATGGTTGTGCGGCTTGACTGGATTAGTCATATACTTGTGCACTGGATGTAGTTTATACACACTGGCAATGATAGCAATCGTTCGCCTATTAGCCATTACAAAACCGGTCTTGTTCCGTCAAAACCAGTTGCTGATATTCAAATCATGGCGGCTTGCTGTTTTAGTCGCTATTCCATGGCTTATACCAACGCTAACATTGGTTATTTTTCTTCCATCTGGAAACGGTGGCTTTGGTTATGACTACACGGATGGGACCTGCTCTGATTTAGATGGTCACAAGAATGCGGCGATTTTTAATCTTGCTCAAACTTTGATTGGTCTGCCGATTCCACTTGTTACACTCCTGATATGCTACTCATTGATTTACATTCACTTGCGGAGTCATTTTAAAGAACAAAAACGTAACTTGCCGACCGTCACTCATATTTCAAGCGACGTCTCTGTAACAACTTGCAATATCGAAGATCCTACTGTTAAACGAAAGAACCAGATAACGAAACAACAGATCAAAATCACCAAGAATTTATTCTTCATCGTCTGTGCATTTTTTGCTTGTTTTGTACCTTTCTTGATATTGAATTCCATACCTATATTAGGTCATAATATTGATTATCTTCTACCATTAGCAAACAGCGCCACCAATTTTATCATCTACGCGTATAATCATCCGGAATTCAAAATTGTGTTCGGACACATGATGAGATGTACTTATGCTAACATTCCAGAGCCATCAAGACTATTGCAGTATTTAATGTCAAATCACCGCAGCTGATTGGTCTAACCCATCATGCTTTGCTGTACCATAATAGAACTATACTTGTCATAGAAAGTGTGCACAAAATCCCTCACTTCAACTTTTAATAACTCGCTTAATTAAGGGGTACTAAGACTTTTATTTGAAAAAAATATGACCTCTAATTGTGAAACTATCCACAGCTCTCAATATTTAAAGGAGTATTTCGTGATCCTAGCATCCTCTATTTATGTCATTTTTTATTAGATATCCACGAAAAAAACCTATTCCCAAAATTTCAGTTGATTCCAATTTTGCGTTCGCGAGTTATGCATGATTATGTGTATTACACTGCTCCATAGACAATGCGTTGTAATTTCGAAATTCAAATTTCACGATATCTTTGCTAAACTAATTAATCTGCAAGAAATATTTTGTATATACATAAACATATGTAGCCAGAGGTTTCCAGTGATATAAAAATCTCAACTTTTTTTGAGAAAAGTGGGGGGATGAGGCTGTGGATCACGAAATGCCCTTTTAAGCGGCTCTTTGTATTGTTTGTATGTATTTGCTGTGGAGCAGATAGGCTGCAATGCATGATGGGATACTCCATTCAACTGCTGTGATGTCAAATATAAACTTAATGTAATGCCATCCATAATTTGTGGGTGTGGGGTGAATTGGAGATGGTGGGGGACATGGGATATAGCCTACTATAGAGAATATCTTCATTTTGATAACAATACACAAGGTCTGCAATTGCTGGCTCAGTATGGTAAGGGACCCCTCCCCCCGAACAAAATTAACTGCCAAACTGAGGACATCCACCGAACACACCAGACCTTTTATAAATTCCAAGGGGATCCTCCTACCCCTACAAACATGGACTTGTTTAAAATGGTGAATAACACACTGCTGATTCTGACAACCGTGGATATCCTCGGTAGCAGGTGTGTCCCCATTTAGGAGGTAAAAAGTAATATTATTTCACTCCAGAAAATTGATTTAATTCCAATTCAATTCAATTCTTCCGATTACTCACAATTATTTCAATTGCAATCCAATTCAATTCATGCCCAAGCCAAATCATTTTTATTCAAATTCAATTCCAATGCATTGAAATGAAAGTCGCCCAAATTCATTTCAATTCAAATTTCATATTCAAATTTCAATGCATTGAATTAACATTAGTAGAAAGTCAGATTAAGGTCCACATTTGCTGATCTTTATAAACAGTCCGTCCTACTGCCTGATCAGGAAATACTGCCAAGTTAGGCAGCATGTTGCCAAGTCAGGCAGCATGGTATCCCACAATGCAATGCTCTATTTCAAGTAGAGCATCTTTTAATATACCGTTATTTCTTGGTTTAGAGTAAAGAAATAGGTAAAATATATAAAATTATCAATGGATGTACAATTAGTAGTATTTTTTCATTAATTTTAGTTAAAATAAAGTTAATTTGCATGTTTAGATCAAATTTTTTTTAAACCGTTAGAAATTGTTTTGTTATTTAAATTATTTTCCTCCCGGTGGAATTTTTTACGCCCGGTGAAAAATTGTCAACTTACATGTAGCTCATGTGTGTCAAAGTAAAATTTCCACCGATCTTTTATAACATCACTATGAACAATTTAGTCCTTAGTCTGTCAAATTCGGAAGGGTTACCAAAGCCTGTGTTGCCTGACTCGGCAACATGCTGCCTGATTCGGCAAAATTTCCTGATCAGGCAGTCGGACCAGACTGATAAATACCTGCACACAATAAGGGGTGCGTTTGTAAATGCCTTCAACTGTGGAGGTGTGTGTGTTTTGTCACATTCACACTGTGGAGTCTGCTAACAACCGTGGAGCTCCACAGTTGAAGATAAGCTCAAAAATGGGGTTTTTTTTCCTTATTTATGGGTATACCACCTGTCATTTTCTGATTAGAGCAACCTCCACAGTATGGCGGTTGCTGTGAGATTTGTGTAAAAAAATCTCCCCAGTTTGAATGTGGGTGTGTGAATCTCCCCAGTTGGAATATACACACACCTCCACACTTGGCGGCATTTACAAGAGGGGTGCATGTATGGGTGTACCATATCTGTAATGTGCATATCGGCTCGCTTGACATAACTGGAATTTTAGGTACAAACTAAAAGTGCCCACTCATAAAAATCCCACTTGCAAATAAGGGCAATGGACCCTTAATTCTTTGTTGGGATTTTCAGAGGAAGGAGCTCTCTATTTGTACAGTGTGGGCCAAAAACAACTTTACCCAATTTCAGAGGGTTGTTGCTCGAATTGTAGAATAGCTATTCATAATATTGTTACATATTCTAAATGCAAATATTGCAACGGTTCAAAGGGAACTTGCCGCTAACCCCAGAGTCAGTTGTCGACGCAACAATTTGCCGAACATACCACAAACGCAATAAGTTCAATAACTTCGCGGAACTTTCTTGTATAGATAACATTTCGTAATGACAAAAAAAATCAGGTCTGAGGTTACAATTGCTTTGCGCATTTGAGAATTGTGTTTATTTTTGCAGCGTGAAAGCTGCATATCATGACGAAATATCATAGCTTGACATTTAAATTGTTCATGTTTGATTTATTTGATTGTGTTATATAAAATTGCTGAACAAATTTGTGCGTATACTGAGTGGTTCTCATTATCGAACTCGCCATTGCAAGTGATGCGACGCGACAGCTAGTAGGCCTTCGTGTGGACAAAGTTAATTTTGACTCTTTGATTTAAAACTAGCGTCACATTTTTAATTTAATACATTTTTGGATAGTTTTTTCACCAAATACTCTAAAGAAGATGTTCTTTACGAATATGTGAAAACAATTTGCAGCAGATTTTCAATTTTGAGATATGAACCTTTTAAATTGGGTAAAGTTGTTTTTGGCCCACACGTACTGTACAAGAAATTTACCCTGAGGCAAAGTAAGCCTCTTTATTAGTGCGACATTATGCGAATCTTTACGGTATTTATGATAGTAGTTTTTAGTTTGTCAGTCTGTTTGCTAGTGTGCAAGAATACATTGAGTATGCATAAAATAATGTGTAGGTGTGTGATGACTCCAGTCCTATACTGTTACAGTAGGAATTTTCGTGGTACATTAATTTTCATGCTTTTCGCGCTCAACACAGCTACGCCAAAAATAAAAATACAAGAATCTGTTCTTTTTATGTATAGGTCTATGTAAGAAAACTCAAAATCACGAATTTTAAAACAAGTGAAATGGTTAGAAATCGGCAAGGCGCGAAAATTTACACACACAAAAATAACCACTTTGACAGTATTACTTGAGATAATGAAACTGTATCAGGAACAGGGTTACAATTGGCTTACATTCATCATAGACAATGATATCACATTGGTTGTTTTAACTTCCTTTTAAACCATGTTGAACTTTTTGAGGAAATGCTTCATGTTTCACCTAATCACAAAAGAATCACATGGCGTCACAATATAGTGATTCCAACCATTAAAAAACTTGACTCGTCATATCAAAAGGTACTTTTAGTCGGAAAAGCCTGTATTAAAACATTAGTAAAATAAACTTGTAAATTATAAACAAAATGACAAGAAAAGTTACAATTTTTTTCATATTTTCAAAAGTATCACCTCAAATTTAAAAACCAAGATATGATTTTAAAGCTTGTTCTTTCAAATAGAGTTAAAATCTTAACATTTTGAAAGTGACTCATAAACTACCTTTTGATATTTCATGTCGCATATATATAAATCTTTCATTTATAACCTTTTTTATGCTGAAATATTGTCATTTATTTTAATAGAATTCATGAATATGGGATTCATATGTACAAAGTTATCTGGGTTTTCATTTGTGTTGTGGGTAGCCTTGTAACCAAGTTCAAATAGCACTGACAAAAATAAACATACCGGTACTAAACAATATACCGTACTACGCCAAACAAGTATTCTTACACTTAGGAAAAAAATCCTAATTTTAAAACTGAACCATATTTCATTTGGGTAAATGTATTTTTTAATAGATGCACTATCTCATCTGGCACAGCAGTCAGGGAATCAATACCCGCATACCCATGCCACCCCCCTCCCCCTTGTGAAAACCAGTTACTTATTTGAAGATATTGCATTTTGTCAGATCTCAGTGTAATCCCTTTCCCACCCACACAAATTGCACACTATACAAAACCATTCAACTGTTTCATCACTCAAATCAAATTGTAAAAAGGAAACTCTATATAATTCACTTTGACATTGAAATGCATTATTGCAGTAACCTAAAAATAAGTGTCAAAAGTAGGTGAACATTTTACCAACAAAATAAGACTAAAATATTGGTATAACTTTGTACTGGTAAAGGACTGAAACCCACATTTTTCAGTAGACATGCTTCACTAGGATCCACAACATGCTCCTCTATGACACAGTTCTTTAACCCCAATACATTTTAACTTTCATTGAATGACCTTTGAAAATTTGGGTACAAAAACTCATATTCTGAAACTTGAGGTCAAATTTTGCACTATGATTGTTTAATGCAGGTTATTGAACTATGCCATTGGGATGAGGCCTTTGTGGATCATAGTGCTTATTGAACCAAGCATGCAGAATTCACTGTGACATACCTACTACATGCATGCTGGTGTGCAAATTCAATTTGTTTAAAACTTGATGCACCTTTCCAGGAACATTTTGTACATGTACCAATATTTATATAGGGCCTATATAATAACATGATAGGCAAGGGGAACACATTGATGGTGAGGTTATTCTCTTCAGTGCTGATGTTATTCAAGTAAGGAACTGTATTGGACTTCAACATGACCATGAATAGGAGTCGTCAGACACTCGTCACCATTGCATTACATTGCATGGAATAAAAGGACATTCGCCTCATTGGTATAAACTGTGGTAGATGGAAGCCATCAAGAACATTTAACAGGTGTTACAGATTGCTTGGCTCACCAAAAGAAATGTCCAAAACCATGGCAATACTTCTTTGATGTCTGGTGATCTCTAGCGGATTTCTGCTAAGATCTTGATCAGTTTTGAGTGGTCACTGGGCCAGACCAACACTAGTGTGATTTTGGTCTTCAAGTGACTATTTTAGAAGAGGAATTATTATAAGCAAAGTTATAAGTATGTTACAATTTCTTTGTGAGTGGCCACTAGACCAGACCAACATATTGTGATTTTGCTCCTTAAGTGACTGTAAGGAAGAGGTAGTCAAATTGTTAGTTTTTTTAAATAAGTATTGCAAGACATTACAAAATCTTCTGCAGGAGTGGCCACAAGACCAGACCAACAATGATATTGTGACTTTCAAATCAGGAAAAAGAATTTTAAACACTATTTCTTCTCAATCTGGAAATTAATGGCAGCTTAAAAGTGACAGAACCTGCAGTTTGAAACCATTTGGTACCCAGAGTTAGAGATCGAGTGCTATCAGGGTTGAGCATTGGATGACAGGATGGATAACAATACTAATATCATTGCGGACTCAAACAGACTCATAGTATTCTACTGGGAACAGGTTCTCACTTCAACTTTCATCTTCCTCATTGCCCTAATGGGTGTCATCGGTAATTCTATGATTATCATCGCAGTATCATTTTCCTGCAAACTTCAGACATCCACCAATGCATTCGTCACCAGTTTAGCCATTGCCGATCTGATAACGTCTATATTCTTATTCTTCTACGCCATCGCCGGTTTGGGGAGAAACGGCTGGCCTATTCCGCAAGCAGAATGGCTGTGCGCTTTTACAGCATTCGTAATATACACATGTAGAGGGACTAGTTTGTATACCTCAGCAGCGATAGGTGTGAACCGACTCATACTCATCACAAGACCGTCTCTGTATAGAAAAATATTCGTCTCTTGGAAGCTTGCCGTTTGTCTGACTATTCCATGGGTGGTTTTAAGCGGAAGCATAATCATACTGTTACTCACTGGATTTAGTGCATTTGGTTACGACTATGCCGATTTAGCTTGTGCTATCGACGATTCAAACAAAAATGCAGAAGTGGTCTCTCTTGTCGCGACTCTCATAGCTTTTCCAATTCCTCTTATCGTCACGACTGTAAGCTATTCTTGGATTTACGTGTTCTTAAAGAAACACTTTCGAGCTAAGAAACGGAGCCTTTGTCCGCCGACTTCAGATGGAAGCAATATGACAAGTGTGACGAGTGATACGCCCTCAAGTAGCGCACCAACTGGTGTAACACTAATAAGTTATACGCCATCTAATGCTGTGCTTCCTGTAATAACAACACAAGAGTATGCGCCCTCTAAAAGTCCGTCTGTAGTGAAGTCGGACAGCGAAATAACAAGTCTCACAAGACGGGAACAAATATCACAAAAACAAATTGAAATCACCAAAAATCTCTTTGTGGTTGTCTGTTCCCTCTATCTGTGTTATCTGCCATATTTTATCCTTATTTTTGTGCCGGATTCCAATCATATATTATTCTATGCACGCATTATTACTTTAGCTAATAGCACTATCAATTTTGCGATTTATGCTGGTAAGCATCCAGATTTTAAGTTTGTCTTTGGACACATGATGAGGAGATCCTACAGGGATATACCTCAGCCTTCAAGATTTTTGAAGTTTTTTCTGTCACAAAACAAATAGTCCAAATAATTGTGCATTTTATTTATTGGATTAATACAATAACTGTACAGTGTTTTGTTTTTTTATTTGGAAGATACAGTAAAACTAATATTTTAATGTACAAAAAGACAGAGGAAACATTTTCAAAGAAAAAGACAATAAAAAATAGACTTTTCCTCAATGCTACACAAGTTGTATAATATTGTTCAAAAAAGCTGCTGACATAATTATTTGACACATCCATGTACATTTGCAATATTGTGCCCCTCCCCTCTGAAAGCTGGCTATGCCGCTTATCCGGATATCTCAGTTATTCTGACAAACTATCTTCAACAGAAAACAGGTTCACAGCAAACACATTATGTTTTACAGGAAATGTTTAAATGTCTGGTTATATAAAGGGTATAAAATGTTATACAAACATATTTGCCAAAAAATAATATATTGCTATAACATATTGACAACATGTTTGAAATGTTGTTGTAGTGTTTCTATGATATACAAAACCTGACATTTAAATGTTATTAAAATGTTTCTACCAAAACTAAAATGCATTTACAACATGTTTATAATATTTTATAAAACATTTTTGTGTTTGCTGGGTCTTTCAATGCCATTAAAAAGAATGCCAATCAAAGAATGTCAGTTGATGTCAAATCAGCTGCTCAGTTAACCGGACTTTGCCAGCCCTTCGGAATGACCATCAAGCTAGTTATGCACCTGCCAGTGGTGTAGCGCGAGTCATCATGGGGGGGGGGGGGGCAGTGGCAATGATTGGGGTCCACCAGGCCGGATGAGGGGGGGGGTTGGCTGAAGCTGTTTTGGGCCATTTTCCTATGGGATTTTCTACATTTTCAAATCAATTCAGGGGCACATACCCCTTCCCCATGCCCCTATGACACTACGCCACTGGCACCTCTTGTTTGTTTTACATGTAGCCTTTATCGAAATGCTTTTGTGAAAAGAATCTAGAACAATTAGATTTGAATGATTGATAAGGCCTAAAAAAAGTTGTTTGATTGGCGTAACATTAAAAAAAAATAGGGTAGGTCGGTTGGCTTTTTTTTCCACACATTTTAAGCTGTAAATTGCATATGATAAAGGCCCTGGAACTTTTTTCTTTCTTTTTTTTAATTTAATTTTTTTGTTACAAAAAAATGAGAAAAAGCTCTAAAGGTCAGGCAATTCGTCCACACAGGAACCAACAAATGAATTTCATGTGGCCTAAGGAATAATAATTTCCTTTGATTAAATCACTAAAGTGTTATAAACGAAATGAATTGTCATTAATAATAAATTATATTTTGTGAACTACTCTCATTTTACGTCATCCTGCAACTCGGTCCCTTTGCTGGCATGCATCAGTGTTTGGGTCCGGGTCACAGTACTGATTTATTTTAAAAATTCAGTGAAGTGTACATCAGGTCACAATAGTAGTTCTAAACTACATGTATCTTGTTTTTTAGGCCTTCACTTCCTTCTTGTGTATGCCTACTATCCCAGCAAACACAGGATATCTTTTAAAGATATTTTTCATATATAAAGTGCTTTTAAATCATTTTAAATGTTGAGTTATTTTGGGGAAATGTTTTAAAATATTGATCAAGAAAGTAATTTTTATTGTAAAAATGATATTGTGAAGGAAGTTTTTGATAACCAAACAACTAATAATAATAAGGAAACCAGAGATCTTGGAGAAAACCTGCAAGAACGAGCATGGATCGTAAAACATTCAAACTTTTCTGGCAACATTTTATCCCATTAAAAAAATAACATTACAGATATGTTTGTGTTTTGCTGGGATGTACGAATGCCATCGACAAATATTTAAAACTCTATCATACTTTCCATGCGTGCATCGAAAAAATTACGGAAAATTTTGCTCTGCACCCCCTCCTCCCCCTCTTTTTAGATTCTTGAACACACCAGGCAAAAAATATTGGAGTCAACAACTCACAACTTCTGTTCATCAGGATAAAGTCAGAGCCACATCTGACCAGTGGCGCAGCGTGGGTCATCACATGGGGGGGGGGGCACCGACCATGATTGGGGGCACCGGGTCTGATGGGGGGGCACAAGCCATTTTTCGGCAATTTTCCTATGGCATTTTTAAAATTTCAGATCAACCCCCCCCGGTGCCCCTATGGCGCTCGCCACTGCATTTGACTGTGTGAAAATGGTCAAGCTTTTCGTCAGATGTGGCTCTGACTTCATCAGGATGAAGTAAGAGCCACATCTGACAAAAGCTTGACCATCCATTAGCGACTAGCTGCACCAGTTTTCACACATTGACTGGTATGTAAATGTGATATCCAGCAGCGCACCTGTATATTAAATTCAGTTGTTATGAATCCCATCGTGAAAGCCTTTTCCTACTAGACTCTGTAGCAATATTTTATTTATCAAATTCCTGATTATCAGGCCCTTTAACCTGGATCTTATCATTTCTGTAAAAATCAGATCACCCAACAAATTGTGAAAATTGATCACTCGTAAAAATAAATTGTTTGTAGAAACCAATTACACAGAAGTCACCTTTGTGACAGTAACCTTATTCTTTCTATGCCACGCATGATCAAAGGTTTATTCAATATAGGTAAATAGAAACATGAGGAAGCTTCATAATATAATGTGAATGTTAAGGCGGGTCGAAGGGGAACATGATCTGGCGGTGTTTGCACTCAAACATTGAGACAAATAAAGCTGACACACAAGAGGAATGGTATATACTTTATAAAGAAGATCCCATGGCTTGATATCAAATAAGGGAAGTCATTTCTACCGCATGTGCATGATTTCCAGTGCACTGGGTCAATTCAGCATCAATTCTGCGCCCCCTCCAAGCGACAAAAGTCAAAAGCACAACTTTATTTGAAAGATCGATTTACCGCGACCGATATTCAACTTCATTATTACCAATATTAATTAGTGATAAGCCCTATTTGTGCAAATTTTCATGACTTCAAGTGCAATTGATTCAAGAATTAGGGTAGAGTCCGAAGTTTTCCGTTTCACGGAATCGGAGGTACAACACAGAAAATGACATTTTTGTATGATGTGACAAAAATTGTTAAAAGATAAGAGAAATAAATGTTAAAAACCATCATGAGTTGTGTTTGTCAATTTTTATGATAATAATACTGTTTAATAATACCGAAATAAGGGTATATTACCAAGGTATGAACCCCATATCCCTCCAAACATCGTAAAAGTCGGCCTATTATCGTGAGAATATTCCAATCAGAGCATATTGATCGCGATATTGAACACTTCATTGTTTATACATTTTAAGCTGTATTCATGACACGGATTTGCAAATTTTACAACATGGATTACAACACGGAAAATGGATTCTAGAAAAACGGTTAACTTCGGACTCTAAATTAGAAGCCTTAGCCCTGGGTGCCACAACCCCTAGCTACGCCACTGATGATTTCAGTTTTTTGGGAAGGGGAAAATTTCCAAAACTTTTGTTTAATATATCACTGGCCTAACTCAAGAACCTCAAATCCTATTGAAATATAATGCTATTATTAGCTTCCTTGATAAGATAAATGTATTAGTTCTCTGAAGTTTAAAACTGGAAATTGGCTCCTGCTATCTGACTTGCCTTAAGGTCCTTTGACGTTTTGTAACTTGGTGCATGTAAAATGCATACTACCTAGTATCTATTGAACTGTGAATCCAAAATCAAATCAGTGAATTCTGAGTGCAAAATGGTACATAAACCAGAGTGTTAGGGCTGTCACATGTCTTGCACACTAGTGGTGGACACAAAAGTTGTACATTGTTTTGGGGGTCTGGGGGTATAGAATAAATGACCATACATGGATGTGCCGCAAACATACGGGGTGGGGGCTATTCAATGGGCTATTCCATTTTAAGAGTTTGAATTTCAAATGGACATAGCACATTAACCAACTCTATTTGAAACTCACCCTTCCTCTGTGGAAACTTCAGGTTTCTCAGAGGGTGTATGAAATTCAAATGGAGCTGTCTGGTGTGTTCCTTCTATTTGAAATTCATACTCCCCCTGTGGAATATATTTTGAAACTTTTGCACAGGGGGAGTGTGGATTTTAAATGGAATAGATCAATACCGGCAAAGTCTGCCAAAGTTTCTGTTTTGTGAAAAATAATCATGATACGAGGGGCGGTAAAAAAGTTTGTAGAACAAGTATGATACTTTGTCGCACGGCAATGAATTTGGTCCATTTGAAAAATTGTTCCTTCAAAACATTACTGCAAAAATATTTATATTTGCATCATTGTATATGGGCAGGACACTCTGCAGAGTACTACCAGAAGCGAACACATGGTCATCATGGAAATTTCTCCCGGCGGTGGTGAAAGCTCAAATGAAATTTAACAATGTACAGTTGCTGTAAATGGTCCTTGATATTCAACAGCAACAAAATGGTCCTTAGAGTTCAAGGATGGAATGAGCATCCTTGAAGATCATCCAAGGTCCACAAGACTTTCTGATGTCACCATTAATGATATACGTGTTGGTACAGTGGCATTGATAATGAATTGATAAAGAACCAAAAAAGAACGATGAGATAGCCACAAAATATGACAACTCTGGTGAAAGCGTTTTTAACATAAATCCATTGAAATTACGGTATTTCAGGGTGTCTTGTAGATGGGTCCCAGAATCTTTATGAACAAAATTGATCCCAGTTGACATTATCAGGTCCATACCTGAGGACCCAGACAAATTTCATCTATATTTAAAAGTGAGAAGACATACATTATGCAAGTGCATTCCAATTGTTGCAATTTTGAGCAGTAGGATCACTAGTGCCTTTGACTGTCTTAAATTTGTGTAATGGTGAACATATAGTCACTCTGTGATCAGTGGTGGCGCCAGAAATTTTTCTGGGGGGAAAAGGGGAAGAGCCTCTAAGTTAGAGTCTAACTGGGGTGGGAACATTTTCACCTAATTTTTGTTAAAAAAGGGGCTTTTCACCCCTCTTTCCAATTTTTCTGGGAGGGGGGCAATGGGGGAGGGTAGAGCTTCTGTCTGGGGGAATTTGCCCCCCCATGCCCCCTGTAGCGCCACCACTGTCGATGATAATGAATTGTTCTATTCCACTTCTTGTTCCTGCTCATGGAATGGAACAAGCCATCATTCACCTCATCATTATATTTAGACTATCACACTCCTAGACAGTCATTAATAGTTGTGTACTATCTTCCTAATAGCTCCTAATAGTTGGTTTTTCCACTTATTTATAAATAGCAATTAACTAATTATTGGCAGATATTTATTATACCAGTGATAAGCTATGTTGACTGTCTCAGATAAAACAGATATAATTCATTTAATTATGTTGACTGTCTCATTGATTCTGCAAAATAAGGATTTCATGTGAGATGTTATGTCAATTTAGACATTCATTCAAGGAGCTTCACAATTTCATTAAAAAATAAAATATTTTAGCTACAACATTACAGATAGTCACTTATTGTAGGCCAGATAAAATTAATGTTTTGGTTCTCGTCCCTCCCTCCTCAATTTCTGGGATTTGTCAGATTTTTTTTTTATAGATTTTTCAATTATTTTAGACTTTGGAATGATTTATGAATTTTTCATACATATAAATAAGTTTATTAGATAACAAGAACCACTTCCAAGTCTTTTTGTGGTACTCTAGGGGGTTTATACCTCAGAATCTCACATTTGAAAAAAAAAAAAAGTGCCTCATCGTTTCCTCGAGCACTGTTGGAAAAGACCGAAAACTACAGACAATGCTGATTTTACACTGAAAAAAAAAAAAAAACACCTCCTCCCCTCATCAATTCATGAAAATCCTCTGGACGAGAACCAAAATATTAATTTTATACGGCCTAACCAGCCCAATTTGTACTCATCAAGTTGTAGTAGATAAATAAATAAATAAAGTAGCTGTTAGAAAATCAAAGTAGCCAATTGAAAAGTAGCCCAATTGTGCTGCTAAGTTAGTTTGCAGCAACCTGCTTTTGTACACATACATTGACAAACCCGTACCCGGATCTTATTTATCTTATTTATCTAGATATCATATATCAATTAATGGCAGGGTTGCCAAGCCATAAACAGTGCTTAAAATGTTCATAAAAATGGGACATATGATGGTGACATCATCAGTGAGCATGTTTGTGTCAAAACAATGTGACTTATAAACATGAAAAAGACCGTTTGTAAAACATCAGAGTCTATCTTCATGCGTGAGTACCATTCACTGTGGAAAAAGGAGAAGAAGAGTTTTGTATGATGCAAAACTAAATACTTTGTGAACAGCCAGAGTTTGTTACGATTGCTGGAATAGTACACACACTATTAAACTTGTGGTGTATCGGATGAAAACGAATTCAACAACTGTCAAGAATTATAATCAACAGTCACAATGATGGAGAACTTCAGTACTCCTGTACGAAATGAGACCACCAAGTATTTGGATGTGGCTTACTGGGAACAGATTATCACTACGATAATGATCGGACTTGTCGCTGTCGCTGGAATCGTTGGAAACTCTATGATAATTATGGCTGTTGCATTTTCCTGTAAGCTTCAAACTTCAACAAACGTGCTTGTCACCAGTTTGGGTGTGACAGATCTATTGACTTCGGTCCTGTTGGTGTTTTATATGCTTGGCACTCTTGGTAAGCCTGAGGAAGGAGGATGGCCGTATCCGAAAGCTTACTGGCTCTGTCAAATGACAGCCTTTGTTCTTTACGCCACCGTAGGAACCAGCCTCTACCACATGGCTTCTATAGCGCTAAACCGATTTGTACTTATTGTAAAACCGGCTCTATATCCAGTGATATTTGCACGATGGAAGTTGGGTATATTCATACTGGTACCATGGCTTGTACCCAGTATTGGCATAATGATTCTTGTACTTTCAGGGATAGGGGAGTTTGGATATGATCCCGCCGATCTAGCATGTGCTGCTGTGGATCATCCAGATAATACATTTGCATTGTCATTGTTTATAACTTTGATTGGTTTTCCTGTGCCCCTGGTAG
Organism: Amphiura filiformis; assembly: GCF_039555335.1. Lineage (NCBI taxonomy): Eukaryota > Metazoa > Echinodermata > Ophiuroidea > Amphilepidida > Amphiuridae > Amphiura > Amphiura filiformis. Next base: position 42,010,320 of record NC_092634.1, read on the forward strand.
TCATCTCAGTAAGTTACATGTGGATTTATGTTCACTTGAGGAAACATTTTCAAAAGAAGAAGAAAACTTTTGCAAGTAATTCGGGCCTAAATGCAAGCACAGATTCAGTTTTGACCATGTCATCGCATGCAGAAACTGATTTCGGTGAAAACCAGAGCACGGTAAATCTACCTGAAGCGGTAGAAAAAATGGCAGCTCAGAAGAAGAAACTAATTTCGCGTCAACAAGTCAAAATCACAAAGAACCTTTTCATGGTCGTTTGTGCGTTCTTGCTCTGTTTTCTTCCGTATTTTATTCTTATCTTTGTGCCAAATTCTGAGCATATCTTGTTTTATACTAAAGTGTTGACTTATGCAAATTGTGCCATAAATTTTGGTATATACAGTTTTAATCATCCGGATTTTAAAGTTGTACTAAGATGCATGATTAGGTGTTCTTACAGTGACATTCCACAGCCAAGTAAGCTGTTAAAATTCTTTCTTTCAAAATAAGCGAATTAGCAGCAAACACAAAACATTATTAAAATGTTATTAAAGGCCATCGTGGAAGGGGACGTCCATCAACATCTTGGACAAATGATGTGGAGAACGTTTCATCACACGGAATGTATGGTGCAACACGTTTGGCTTTTGATAGAAGTAGATGGCGTACTCTTGTGAAGACCACAGCAGCGCAATCCTGCGCCATCTGACCCAGAGAGAGAGAGAAACATCGTTCAAAAAAGTTATATCATGTTTAAATGATATAAAATTGTCGGTCGCAACACATTGTCAGCATATACATGAAGGACAAAATGTGCTTCCGAGAAAAATGTGTTTCCGAGAAAAACATGTTTGAAGGATTGTATGCGGGAGGATATGTTACTAATAACAGAGTCGATACTCCTCCACTGTTATCTCTCAGTGGCCCAATTCCATTTGAAATTGAAGTTTAAGGTTCAAACTATTGAACTGTATCTTTAATAGTTAAAAAGGAAACACTATTATAAAAAATAGCTTTCTCTAGTCTAAACTTATGCGTCACTATGTGAAACCGAAAATTTGGAAAAATCACTCTACGCCACTATGTGTTGCAGCCAATGAAATGTAGTAAATGAAAGACTAGGAAAACATTTTTAAATAACTTTGAAAATGTTTTATAACCTTTACCAGAGTCAACATTTTAATGTGTTCTGATAAACTTTGCGAGTCCTTTAAAAACATTTTACAAAGAAAACAAAAAATGTTTTTGTGTTTTCATGTTGCAGGTGTAATTAGTTGACAACGATCGCCTGGCTAGTCCTGCAGGGCACAGAAAAAAATAATTTTCTTTCAGCTAATATGAACTATTCTTAAACACTTGAGAATTTTCTTGCAATCTTATTGGTTGTTACCCGTGTGATATGACACGATATCACACACCTTAGCGTGTGCGTGTCCATGCGTTACTCGTACAAACGCGCGCTATTGGAACCAATCGGATGTGCATAGCAACAACAGGACTGATCGATTCAAGCCCTAGGTAATTCCTTGTAAAATATTCAAGTAATTTAATTAAAATTTGGTATACTTATGATTAATATATATATTTGAATTGAAAAGTTTAAGAATCAGAATAAAGGTATTGTTTTTAGCTGCTGTCGTGCATCTATCGTCTCATATAACACCCGACATCATTATTTTTGGTGTAATACAACTCGGCTTCACCTCGTTGTTTTACTTAAAATAATGATGTCGCCTGTGTTATATGAGACGATAGATGCACTCCAGCAGCTAAAAACAATACCTTTATTCTCTTACTATATTAAAAATGTCCTGTAGGTGCAAATCCGATCCTTGCCTGATATTTTGTTTTTGAGCCCAAAGGCAACAGAAAGAACCCCCTGTTCTACGAGCACAACCGTTCCAGATTTTCTGTTTCAGAATTTTTTAGTTACATTTGACAGAAATTGCTGCATGCACGTCAAATCAGCTGTTTTTGGGCAAAAAGTAAATTTATTTTGACTGAAAAAATGTGAGTAAATTTGTTTCCTTAAAAAAAAAAGGTCCCAGCTACTTCCGCCCATAGAACAGGGTTGCTGTTTTGTCATCACCCAACTTGAAAATTATTTTAGCGACTAGCATTAAGGGATCCAAAATGAGCGTTTATTGCTTTTTGACAGTATTTTTTGTGGGACATGAGAGCACCTCAGACCTATCGAATTGCATTCTGAATACTGAAGCATGTCTTTCTGATATCAAATAATTTTCATTTTTTTAAATCACAATATAATACAAATTTTATGACAAATTATAAAAATTTGATATTTTTCAAATTTTTGATATATAACAGTCCTCGAAGTAAATTATATAAATCTAATGATATATTCTTAAAGTGTATGTAGCAGGGAGGAAAAGCCGACAGTCAATTGAAAATTTTGACCTTTTCGTATAGAAGATATGGATTTTTTTCCCAAAAGACCTAATTTTTGTTGGTGTTTTGGGAAAAAAAATCCATATCTTCAATACGAAAGGTCAAAATTTTCAATTGATCGTCGGCTTTTCATCCCACCTACATACACTTTAAGTATAATCATCAGATTTATAAAGTTTACTTCAAGTACTGTTAAATATCAAAAATATCAATTTTAATGATTTGCCATAAAATGTGTATTAAATTGCAATTTCAAAAATCAAAATTATTTGATATCAGAATGACATTCTTCATATTCAGAATGCAATTCGGGGTCATTTTTGACCCCAGCATAGTTATCAACTAAACACCATACCACTAACGGGGTCATTTTGACCCCATTGGTCGGGGTCATTGCAATGACTACGTATTTGGGTCAAATAGTAACCCCATTGGGGTCAAAATATTACCACATTTCGGGGTCAAATGAAATGACCCCTTCAAAAGGGTTGCCTTATTGGGTTACTTAATGACCTCATTTCGGGGTCAAATGAAATGACCCATTTGAAAGGGTTGTTTTATAGGGTTACTCAATAACCACATTTAGGGGTTGTTTGGGTTTTTTAGTAGGCCTATGGTCATGCTGGTCCCACCAGGACATAAGTGTGTTTCTGCACAGAGAAAGCATTACATAAACAGCAAACTGCAAAATGCATCTGTGTATCACACTCACACACAGTCAGTCATCGCCTATGACAGTTCACGTATTATAAGCTTACATGATATAAGCTTATAACAACTGCAACCAAGACACCAGCCACGACAGCATGAAATTGGAATGAATCTGCGTGCATAGACAAGGGTCTATGCATCCTTGCAGTCTCACTTTTCAACTAACTTTTCATATTCCATCATGCAGACAAGCACACACGACAATCCGCTGAGCTGCACAATCAGAATAAATATGGCGCTGATGTGACCACGTGAGCCGATGCACACCGTGTGTGCAAATAGTTCCGAAATGCAAGTCATTATAAAGTTGACAAATTGTGTAACTTCGGTCAAAGAATTAGTTTTATTTATTAATCAACAAACATTAATTGCAGCTCATGTTTAAACTCATTTATGAATTGAGATTTTCAAAGCGGAAGATTGAAACTGATATCAATGCGCGACGGTATCGGCAAAATGACCACTACGTTTTTGACCACGTTCGTCGTGGCTAAAATGACCTCGTGAATGTGGTCAAATTAAAACAGTACAACCCCCTTGAAGGGTCAAAACAACCCCAAACGTGGTCAATTAAAAATGACCACGGAAAATATAACCCCGTAGTTTTTAGTGTGAAGGGTTACTTAGTACTTGAGGTTAATGGTGTGCACGTTTATGATTAATGGTGTGCATGTCATTAAATATTTGTCGATAAAATTGTTCCAAGCTTTGGACTAAGCTGAAATAGTATTATCAGCTAGATTGGAGCAAAATAAAGAATTAATCAATAGACACAGCGATGGGGAACCTCAATGATGAAAATGAGACCACCGAGTATTTGGATGTGGCTTACTGATGGGAACAGATCGTCACTACGATAATGATCGGACTTGTCGCTGTTGCAGGAATCGTTGGAAACTCTATGATAATAATGGCCGTTGCATTTTCCTGTAAGCTTCAAACTTCAACAAACGCACTTGTCACCGGTTTGGGTGTGACTGATTTATTGACTTCGGTCCTGTTGGTGTTTTATTTGATTGGCACTCTTGGTAAGCCTGAGGAAGGGGGATGGCCGTATCCGAAAGCTTACTGGCTCTGTCAAATGACAGCCTTTGTTCTTTACGCCACCGTAGGAACCAGTCTCTACCACATGGCTTCCATAGCGCTAAACCGATTTATACTTATTGTAAAACCGGCTTTGTACCCAGTGATATTTGCACGATGGAAGTTGGGTATATTCATACTGGTACCGTGGCTTGTACCCAGTATTGGCATAATGATTCTTGTACTTTCAGGGATAGGGGAGTTTGGATATGATCCCGCCGATCTAGCATGTGCTGCTGTGGATTATCCAGATAATACATTTGCATTGTCATTGTTTATAACTTTGATTGGTTTTCCTATTCCATTGGTGGTCATCTCAGTAAGTTACGTGTGGATTTATATTCACTTGAGAAAACATTTTCAAAAGAAGAAGAAAACTTTTGCAAGTAATTCGGGCCTAAATGCAAGCACAGATTCAGTTTTCACTGTGTCGTCCCATGCAGAAACGGATTTCGGTGAAAACCAGAGCACGGTAAATCTACCTGAAGCAGTAGAAAAAATGGCAGCTCAGAAGAAGAAACTAATTTCGCGTCAACAAGTCAAAATCACAAAGAACCTTTTCATGGTCGTTTGTGCATTCTTGCTCTGTTTTCTTCCGTATTTTATTCTTATCTTTGTGCCAAATTCTGAGCATATCTTGTTTTATACTAAAGTGTTGACTTATGCAAATTGTGCCATAAATTTTGGTATATACAGTTTTAATCATCCGGATTTTAAAGTTGTACTAAGATGCATGATTAGGTGTTCTTACAGTGACATTCCACAGCCAAGTAAGCTGTTAAAATTCTTTCTTTCAAAATAAGCGAATTAGCAGCAAACACAAAACATTATTAAAATGTTATTAAAGGCCATCGTGGAAGGGGACGTCCATCAACATCTTGGACAAATGATGTGAAGAACGTTTCATCACACGGAATGTATGGTGCAACACGTTTGGCTTTTGATAGAAGTAGATGGCGTACTCTTGTGAAGACCACAGCAGCGCAATCCTGCGCCATCTGACCCAGAGAGAGAGAGAGAAACATCGTTCAAAAAAGTTATATCATGTTTAAATGATATAAAATTGTCGGTCGCAACACATTGTCAGCATATACGTGAAGGACAAAATGTGCTTCCGAGAAAAATGTGTTTCCGAGAAAACCCGGTTTGAAGGATTATATGCGGGAGGATATGTTACTAATAACAGAGTCGATACTCCTCCACTGTTATCTCTCAGTGGCCCGATTCCATTTGAAATTGAAGTTTAAGGTTCAAACTATTGAACTGTATCTTTAATAGTTAAAAAGGAAAAACTATTATAAAAATAGCTTTCTCTAGTCTAACACTAGGCTGAGCGAAAGTCCTGAAAAAGCTGGTTTTAGTCCAGGTAGCTCCAGGCTAGTCCATATTAGTCCAGGTTAGTCCAGAGAGGATTGATTTACAACCCAGGTTAGTCCAGACTCTTGAAAATGAGTACAGACTGATCCATAAAAGTCCAGGTTAACCCAGGAAAGTCCAGGTTAGTCCAGAGAAGACAAGATTTGGCAGACACAAGCTGCTCATCATGTCTGGGCCCAGCTACTCCCTTTGTTGTGCAAGTCATAAAATGTTGACCCATGAGATAATACTATTGATTGGTATTGATTGGCTATGTGATCATCATGGCTAGATTCTTTTCTCATATCATGTGTATGTGTTTGTTTTATGTTTGTTTGTCCTTTCTAAAGTAATAAACATAAAACGTTGTAGACTTCATTCGCAAAAGGTTAGAAAATGTTTCTAAAAAACGTTTAAATGTCAGGTTACATAAAGGGCATATAAAGGGTACAAAATTAAGTATTGACAAAATAGTTGGCAAAATGTTTGCAAAAAAATATTTTACAATAACATTTCTAAAACATTTTAAAAATATTGTTGTAGTAAATTTTAATAAAAAATGTCTTAAAACGTTTTCTTGACCTTTATATAACCCGACATTTAATGTTATTAAAATGTTTTAATCTTAACCAAAACCAAAAATATAACCTGTTTAAGGGCTGGGGTATGAACGTTTGGGCAGTATTTATTTTGGGACATCAGAGCACATCAGACATATCGAATTGCATTCTGAATACGAAGAATGTCATTCTGATATCAAATAATTTTGATTTTTGAAATTAGCAATTTAATACACATTTTATGGCAAATCATTAAAATTGATATTTTTGATATTTAACAGTACTTGAAGTAAACTTTATAAATCTGATGATTTATACTTAAAGTGTATGTAGGTGGGATGAAAAGCCGACGATCAATTGAAAATTTTGACCTTTAAAGATTGAAGATATGGATTTTTTTTCCCAAAACACCAAAAAAATTAGGTCTTTTTGGGAAAAAATCCATATCTTCAATATGAAAGGTCAAAATTTTCAATTGACCGTCGGCTTTTCCTCCCTGCTACATACACTTTAAGAATATATCATTAGATTTATATAATTTACTTTAGGACTGTTATATATCAAAATTTGAAAAATATCAAATTTTTATAATTTGTCATAAAATTTGTATTATATTGTGATTTTCAAAAATGAAAATTATTTGATATCAGAAAGACATGCTTCGTATTCAGAATGCAATTCGATAGGTCCGAGGTGCTAGTCCCATGTCCCACAAAAAATACTGTCGAAACGCAATAAACGCTCATTTTAGATCCCTTAAAACGTTTTTTAAACGTTTTTGTGCTTGCTGGGTCCCTACTTTGGTATTGGTTTGGAAGATTTCTTGCTCATTATAAATGTGTGTATAGGCCTACAATTATGGGATGAGTAAAAGTTGGAATAAATCATGAGAATCTTTTTTTTTTTTTATAAAACATTGATATAGATATGTACAGAACTAGGTAACAATATTGTTTACCTCATCTTAAACAACTTCTGTCATAGGCATAAATATTTATCTGTTCAAGAGCTTAACTTAATTATGGTTTTGAAGTTTAAGCAGTTCAAGCAAATAATCAATACAAAACTGCTCTTAAAACACCTTAAGAATAGCTAACAATGCACTGGTGAGAGCAGAGGTACTCAGAATGATGATTTGTATTGATTGGATCCATCATGTAGTAATAATATCATTGATTGAATCAGAGTGGCTGATTGATATAGAAAATGAAATCTTTACTACCGATTGCAGAAAAATAATACTATGTTCTTTTTCTATAGATCTATGGGCATTATGGTCTATGTAAGGAATTGTAATTTTTAAAATGTAAATTTAGAAGCAAGAAGTTAAAAATTGAGAAATAGTGGAAAACTACATAAACAAAAATTGGCCACTTTTACATTAGTTTTAAAAACTTTGTGTGTCCTACACTGTAGGCAGAAAACAAATTTAACACTGATGTGATATATGTGGTAAAGTCTGAGTTTCATATCCTCTTATACCAGTAAAATTCAATTATATACCAAGTTTTACATGAGCTTTCATTTTATTGTTTTGTTGTTACCTAGTTCTGTACTTCTCTATATCAATAAAATAATGTTTTATAGAAAACATTGATTCCAGTGATTTATTCTAACTTTTACTCATCCCATAATTATAGGACTTTACACACATTTAAATTATAATGAGCAAGATATCTCTCAAAACCAATACCAAAGTAGGGATGTACTTCTACACATAATTGCTTATCTAAACCATAGAGTTCTAAACACACCCATATTAATCGTGAAGTGGCGGTATAACTTATAAAACATTACTACAGTGAGGACAGACAAACACATGCACATGATATGAAAATAACAGTTGGAGAAAAGCATCTAGCCATGCATGATCACATAGCCAATCAATAGTATGATCTCATGGGTCAACATTTTATGACTTGCACAACAAAGGGAGTAGCTGGGCCCAGACATGATGAGCAGCTTGTGTCTGCCAAATCTTGTCTTCTCTGGACTAACCTGGACTTTCCTGGGTTAACCTGGACTTTTATGGATCAGTCTGTACTCATTTTCAAGAGTCTGGACTAACCTGGGTTGTAAATCAATCCTCTCTGGACTAACCTGGACTAATATGGACTAGCCTGGAGCAACCTGGACTAAAACCAGCTTTTCCTGGACTTTTGCTCAGCCTAGTGTAAACTTATGCGTCACTATGTGAAACCGAAAATTTGGAAAAATCACTCTACGCCACTATGTGTTGCAGCCAATGAAATGTAGTAAATGAAAGACTAGGAAAACATTTTTAAATAACTTTGAAAATGTTTTATAACCTTTACCAGAGTCAACATTTTAATGTGTTCTGATAAACTTTGCGAGTCCTTTAAAAACATTTTACAAAGAAAACAAAAAATGTTTTTATGTTTTCATGTTGCAGGTGTAATTAGTTGACAACGATCGCCTGGCTAGTCCTGCAGGGCACAGAAAAAAATAATTTTCTTTCAGCTAATATGAACTATTCTTAAACACTTGAGAATTTTCTTGCAATCTTATTGGTTCTTACCCGTGTGATATGACACGATATCACACACCTTAGCGTGTGCGTGTCCATGCGTTACTCGTACAAACGCGCGCTATTGGAACCAATCGGATGTGCATAGCAACAACAGGACTGATCGATTCAAGCCCTAGGTAATTCCTTGTAAAATATTCGAAGTAATTTAATTAAAATTTGGTATACTTATGATTAATATATATATTTGAATTGAAAAGTTTAAGAATCAGAATAAAGGTATTGTTTTTAGCTGCTGTCGTGCATCTATCGTCTCATATAACACCCGACATCATTATTTTTGGTGTAATACAACTCGGCTTCACCTCGTTGTTTTACTTAAAATAATGATGTCACCTGTGTTATATGAGACGATAGATGCACTCCAGCAGCTAAAAACAATACCTTTATTCTCTTACTATATTAAAAATGTCCTGTAGGTGCAAATCCGATCCTTGCCCGATATTTTGTTTTTGAGCCCAAAGGCAACAGAAAGAACCCCCTGTTCTACGAGCACAACCGTTCCAGATTTTCTGTTTTAGAATTTTTTATTTACATTTGACAGAAATTGCTGCATGCACGTCAAATCAGCTGTTTTTGGGCAAAAAGTAAATTTATTTTGACTGAAAAAATGTGAGTAAATTTGTTTCCTTAAAAAAAAAAGGTCCCAGCTACTTCCGCCCATAGAACAGGGTTGCTGTTTTGTCATCACCCAACTTGAAAATTATTTTAGCGTTTATTGTGTTTCGACAGTATTTTTTGTGGGACATGAGAGCACCTCAGACCTATCGAATTGCATTCTGAATACGAAGCATGTCTTTCTGATATCAAATAATTTTCTTTTTTTTTAAATCACAATATAATACAAATTTTATGACAAATTATAAAAATTTGATATTTTTCAAATTTTTGATATATAACAGTCCTCGAAGTAAATCGAAGACCTAATTTTTGTTGGTGTTTTGGGAAAAAAAATCCATATCTTCAATACGAAAGGTCAAAATTTTCAATTGATTGTCGGCTTTTCATCCCACCTACATACACTTTAAGTATAAATCATCAGATTTATAAAGTTTACTTCAAGTACTGTTAAATATCAAAAATATCAATTTTTAATGATTTGCCATAAAATGTGTATTAAATTGCGAATTTCAAAAATCAAAATTATTTGATATCAGAATGACATTCTTCATATTCAGAATGCAATTCGATATGTCTGATGTGCTCTAATGTCCCAAAATAAATACTGTCCAAACGTTCATACCCCAGCCCTTTAGGAGAAGTAATATTGTACATTGTATAAATTCTAGCAAATTAATTAGAGGAAACATGGTGACTTAAGCAGTATTCAGACTTTTTATTATACGTACAATATTGTATGCAACATATCTCGTTGTTTAATCTATTGCCATTCTATTTCCAGTAATGTTTAAGTTCTAACGAATGTTTGATGACGTAAAATCGATAATATATTTCTACTAGATATTACATGTAACATATTATCGATTTTTCGTCATCAAACATTCGTTAGAACTTAAACATTACTGAAAATAGAATGGCAATAGATTAAATAACGTAGATATGTTGCATACAATATTGTTCGTACAATACTCGGAGTCTGTGGAGCGCTTAAGGGTTACTTAGTACTTGAGGTTAATGGTGTGCACGTTTATGATTAATGGTGTGCATCTCATTAAATATTTGTCAATAAAATTGTTCCAAGCTTTTGGACTAAGCTGAAATAGTATTATCAGCTAGATTGGAGCAAAATAAAGTATTAATCAATAGACACAGTGATGGGGAACCTCAATGATGAAAATGAGACCACCGAGTATTTGGATGTGGCTTACTGGGAACAGATTATCACTACGATAATGATTGGACTTGTCGCTGTTGCAGGAATCATTGGAAACTCTATGATAATAATGGCTGTTGCATTCTCTTGTAAGCTTCAAACTTCAACAAACGCACTTGTCACTAGTTTGGGTGTGACTGATCTATTGACTTCGGTCATGCTGGTGTTTTATTTGATTGGCACTCTTGGTAAGCCTGAGGAAGGAGGATGGCCGTATCCGAAAGCTTACTGGGTTTGTCAAATAACAGCTTTTGTTCTTTATGCCGCCATAGGAACCAGCCTCTACCACATGGCATCGATAGCGCTAAACCGATTTGTACTTATCGTAAAACCGTCTCTGTATCCAGTGCTATTTGCACGATGGAAATTGGGATTATTCATACTGGTACCATGGATTGTACCCAGTGTTGGGATAATGATTCTTGTACTTTCAGGGATAGGGGAGTTTGGATATGATCCCGCCGATCTAGCATGTGCTGCTGTAGATTACCCAGGTAACACACTAGCATTGTCATTGCTCATAACTCTGATTGGTTTCCCTGTGCCCCTGGTGGTCATCTCAGTAAGCTATGTTAGAATTTATGTTCATGTGAAAAAACATTTTCAGAAAATGAAACGGCAAACTGAGCAAACTTTCGCAAGCATTACAGGCTCGAAGGCAAGCACAGATTCGGTTTTGACCATGTCGTCACATGCAGAAACGGATGTCAATAAAAGTCAGCGCACTGTAGATCGACCCGAAGCTTTGGAAAAAATTGCAGCTCTGAAGAAGAACCAAATTTTACAACAGCAAGTCAAGATTACAAAGAACCTTTTCATGACCTTTTGCGCGTTCCTGCTCTGTTTTCTTCCGTATTTTATTCTTATCTTTGTGCCAAACTCTGAGCATAGTTTGTTTTACACTAAAGTGTTGATATATGCAAATTGTGCCATCAATTTAAAGTTGTATTAAGATGCCTGATCAGGTGTTCATACAGGGACATTCCACAGCCATCGAAGCTGTTAAAATTCTTGCTTTCAAAATAGACCAGTGTTGCTATTAGTAGCAAATCCAAAATGTGATTATTATCTTATAAAACATTTGTCAATGAAAGAGAGTTATATCACAATCAAATGATATAAAAAGTAGTACAGGGAAGATTAGGAAAACATTTGTAAATAACTGTTATCAAAAATTCGATAATAATGTTGTCTATATGTTATTGTAAAACATTTTCTGCCAAATATCAATAAAAATGTTTTGTCACCTTTAAAATAACATTGTGAACAACAATTTTTGAAACCTTTTGAAAACATTGTAAGGGAGGGGTTCAAAACTCGACTGGTGGTGGTTGAACCGCATTCCATTGTTTAAAATAATAGAAACTGGAGAGAATTGAGTTTTGAAGCCATCCCTCAAAATGTTGTGAAAGCGTTTGATAACCTTTACTAGAGTAGAACTTTAAACAGGAAAAGCGAGAGCTCAAAATTTAGGGAGTCCAATCGATTTCTTCCGGACCGTTTAAGACCTGCAAAACTCAAATTTAAGGTGTCTAAAGAGAATTTTAAGGAGTTCGAAGTTTTGAACTTTGAAAATGGTAAACTACTGATTGTATATTATCAATGGTTTTCATAAAAATAAAGGTTTTTTAATGATAGCCGATCATTGTTTCATTGTTTTTTGAAAACATTTTAAGGGAGGAGTTCAAAACTTGACTGATGGTTGAACCACATTCCATTGTTTAAAATAATGGTCGTCAAGGCAATTTTTCAAGAGAGTTTTTATTATTCCAGATAGTCATGCCTCTTCTTCTTCTTTTTATTCTTCCTTATTAGTGCCTCCCTCATATGTATGAGTATTGTCGCACTGCGTACAGACAAGCTGTACTTATTTTTTAGTGTGGTGTAGGGAGAAGGTGTAGATCTCGGTGGGTACAGTCAACATGACCGGGATGATCCCCTGTTCTTTTCGAATAGCCTGTGACGTTCTTTAACGTGCACACTACATCAATGTGAGAAATTATGCATGTACAGGGGACCAACAGCTTAAAGTGCCCTCCGAGGCACTAAGCAAGTAGAGTGAAGTGTCTTGCTCAAGGACACAAAGAGCCTGACCTTGGATTCGAACCCTTGACCTGGGTTCACAGCTATGCCATGCCTCATGACTATCACTATTTACACACTGCCTGACTCTATTCGGAAGATTTCTTGGGTTTTCTTGGGGGTTTTCTGTGTCAAAATTTGTTCCTTTTTTGTATCGACAATGACAAAATTTTATTATGAGCAACTCAGCAAAGGATTTACATAATTTAAGCTTCTGTGCATCGTAAAATGTAAGGGGTTCATGCAGTTTACATTAGGCACCGGAGTTTCGCGCGATTTAAAACGGCAAAATGTGTGGCCGTTTTTTTATAAAGCGTGAAAATGCGCGAAAATTCAAGTCAAAAAGCGCGAAAATGTGTTTTCCAGTATTTAAATTCACGATTATGACGATACACACGTACCCCGGGTCTACACCTCATCAAATGTTGATTGTTAAAAAACAAATAAAAGTGCATTTTCGCCGTGATATTCCATCTCCATTCGCTATGGTAATTTTTCTCATTTCTGTGTCAGTTTTGGTCCGAAACGTGGTCAAAAACAGGTGCAAAAACATGAGCAAAGTCTGTCAATCTTGAGCAATTTTCGTTCAGATTTCACTTCCGCTTTTTTTTTTTTAAATTAACGTGTAGTTGATGCTACAAAAACTAAAACACGCTACTACCACAAATAATATGAAAAAGGAGTTATCATTTGGATTTTGTCTTTAAAATTGCTTTTATTCATCGTAACAATAATACTAATAAAGGAAACCTAGATTATTTATGAGAAAATAAACTTAAGGGCTGGGGTATGAACGTTTGGACAGTATTTATTGTGGGACATTAGAGCACATCAGACATATCGAATTGCATTCGAATACGAAGAATGCCATTCTGATATCAAATAATTTTGATTTTTTGAAATTCGCAATTTAATACACATTTTATGGCAAATCAATAAAAATTGATATTTTTGATATTTAACGGTACTTGAAGTAAACTTTATAAATCTGATGAAAAGCCGACGATCAATTGAAAATTTTGACCTTTCGTATTGAAGATATGGATTTTTTTTTTTCCAAAACACCAAAAAAAATTAGGTCTTTTTGGGAAAAAATCCATATCTTCAATATGAAAGGTCAAAATTTTCAATTGACCGTCGGCTTTTCCTCCTGCTACATACACTTTAAGAATATATCATTAGATTTATATAATTTACTTCGAGGACTGTTATATATCAAAATTTTGAAAAATATCAAATTTTTATAATTTGTACTAAAATTTGCATTATATTGTGATTTTCAAAAAATGAAAATTATTTGATATCAGAAAGACATGCTTCGTATTCAGAATGCAATTCAATAGGTCTGAGGTGCTCTCATGTCCCACAAAAAATACTGTCGAAACGCAATAAACGCTCATTTTAGATCCCTTAAAATATTAAAAATTGAATATTGTCAGGTTGTGATAAATAATTAAATAAACATTAACTGCACGTGCTTGGTTGTAAACAAATCAATCGGGACTTCCCCACCATCAGGCCAGCGATCGCTCGAAAGCATGCAAAAGTGCACGATTTCCTGACGTTGCATTTACAAATATTGCAGAATTAACTTCAATTCTCAGCAGGTGGGTCAAAATTTTGGGGCTTTTATTATCTGAACGCAATGACGCACACTAACGGGAAGCCTGTTATGTTGTAAAAAGGTTATTATTGGTGAATTTACATTGAAAAGTAGTGTGTTTGGCAAAATTCTCAAAATTCATGATGGACCACCAAAATCGCGATGGACCCCCAAAATCGTGATTTTTTTTGCGCTTTTTGCGCGATCGCGCGAAACTCCGGTGCCTAGTCTACATTGTCCAAAGCAGTAACTTATTACTGGTAACAACTTGTATGAGCCCTTTAAAAATGTCACAAAGAAAATGCAAAAGGTTTTTGTGTTTGCTGGGTGTATGTTGTAGACCTTTTAGTATTCAAATAAACTTTGATAAGCATAACCAACCAGGATGTGGTGATATCTATATGTGTATAGCTTGTAAGTGTACTAAGGGACATTCCCTTCAGAATCCACTGCAGTAAATAAAGTTTATTATATTTATAAACCAAAAATGTTTGCTGTAACACATTTTGTTGGCTATTCAGTTGAAATACATATCCCTATGGAAGACATGGCCTTAATCTCCCACACATGGGGTGCACATTAGATTTAAATTGGATTTATCCATTCATTAGTTGATTCACACTCCCTGCATGCGAGATTTAGGTCATATCTTTCACAGGGGGTGTATGGTTTTTAAAGAGAATTGCCCAATCAAGGTGTCATTTTGAACCAAAATATGGTGACTAATTCTTAAATTGCATTTCACACCCAACAGACTCATCTTTGGGTTTCATATGTCTACCATATTGCCAGAGTGGTGTACCCGGAATCAGTGGAGGTGGGGAGGGAGGGGGGTTAATGGGACATGTCACTGTCACCTCTAAATTGGATGTTGCCCCTCACAAAATTATGTATTACTAGATTTCGCGGTTCTCGGGTTGGGCGGTTCTCGTGATAGGCCTATCTCTAATTACCCAACACCCGTTACCCATAATACTTGTCC